>NC_083758.1:7792833-8144771 GCF_033458585.1 Syngnathus typhle
ACGAGAAAGGACCAAAACCGATTGCTAACAGCTCCAAAGCATTCTCAACAATTCTCTCTTGTCTAATTGAGTCGGGAGATTCCATGTCAAAGTCACGTGACTTGCCTGGAAGGTGTAGAACCTGGTGCCGTTGGGCGGGTGCGCCTTGGGGGAGTTCGTCCCCGCGCTCAGCTCCGAGAAAATCATAATCCCCACCGCAACTCGCCACTATGCAACATCCCAGATCAGGACATGACTGGCGTCGAGCAAACAAAAGACAGGGGAGGGAAAAAAAAAATCCAACACAATCAGCACGCGCGTGCGCGCGCAGCAGGCGGCGAGGGGCGGCGGCGTGCCCGCGCGAGCCGCCCAGCAGCGGAGAGCCCGAGGAGGAACCGCGTCAATCAGGTTCCATGGTGACATGGAGACGCCCGACGCCGCTGCGATGGATTAAGCACGACTCGGCAACCGACAGCCAAGTCCCCCCCGCTCTCTGCCCCTACCTCGGCCCCCGCTACCCCTCTTCCTCCCCGCGAACCAATCAGCTGCGAGAGCATCACAACAAGCCGCGCCCCGAGGCAGCGAGGCGACATCATTGCAAAGAAATACGTCAATGCATGACTACAAATAATTTGGAAAGATTTTGCAACGGACAGACATTTTCATTGGGATTTAAAGTACAGTAGGACAGTAAAGGCTGTCGTGTGCACATTGCACCGACAGGTGGCGCCAGAGCCACAAACTTTGCTCTGAGCCAATTCTATGCCATACCATGTTTAAAACAAAAATGAAATTTGAACTCCAGACATTAAAAACTTAGAAATCATCAACTAGACAGAGAGCATGTTTTTGTTTGAGCCTCATTTTGAATTTGCAGCAAGTGCAATCAAAATGTTGGCCTCCCACTCCTTCTTCTCTACCTTATTTAACTCATCTGTCTTTCCATTGACGACCGGCAGGAGGGAGAGGAAGAGGAGGCAATTTCATAAGTTCCTCATTAACGCCCCCTCGTGAGGGATGGCGCTCACATTTATTTTAAAAAAAAATCAATCAATAAAAAAACAAACATACAAACTAACAGAGGCCCCCAGCAAGTCTAACGAGGTTTGGAGATGAAAAAGCGCGGGAAAATGAGACATAAATCCACATTAGTTCCCCCGAATCTGGTTAGGGAGCCTGCAAAAGTCTTTGCGACGTTACTTAACAGCTAAAATTGCCGTTGGGGAACAACAATATTTTTTTTTTTTTTTTATTGCTCTGTGAATAAAAGTGAGCTGTGTTTAGCCAATTCCCGCATTGCTCCCCAAAATGCAGTTTGGGATGCACAAACTCCTTGCTGAAGGTCATTCCCAATCGGATGACAACAACTTCAAAGTCCAATGGCGCCCTCCGGTGGACAACAATGGACAGCGCGTCAAAATAAACCACATTTGTCAGAAACGTTGATCTGGGTGTAATACATAATTCGGCCACAAGGCGGCGGCATCCAACTAAAGGCAACATCTGTGTGCCTTCATATTTCTTAAATAGGCTTTTTGTGAAGGGAAAAAACTGTCATGTTGAGACTTGAGCATTAAAAACATCAAACCGCTTTATTCTTTTCTCATCTGTGAAATGGTGGAGGGGGTGGGGGGGGGGGGGCAAAGTTATAAACATCTGCTGGCTAAAAATAGCCTGACGCCCACTGCCAATTCAAAACGGTCCCGTGTTCCTCGCCAGGCTGCCGTTTGTCATCAAAAGATTCTTTGGGCCTCCTTGATCTCATGCTAATCGTGCTAATTCAGCTCGCGTGACGAGCGACGGCTAACAAAAGCGGTCTTTGTGTCGTGCCTCGGGTTGTCATGGGTTTAGCGTGCGGCTAATGCTACAAGACGCCGACGGGTGTGGCTCGTCACAAAATCCAAAGTCGTGCTTTGCCAACAGCTTGCGGCGTATGTTACGAAGGGCCGCCATTTAGACAAAAGTAGGGCTTTGCTGCCATTTTCCGGAAGTCCATTTTTTAGTGGAAGCATCAAATACTTTGCAAAATATGACTTACTGGCAAATTTCACAGTTTGATCGCATCTCACCAGCGGCGCCGTTTGGCCGTGACCTACTTTTTTTTTTATTTGTAGCTGTCACTCACTCACACGTGCCGTGCGGCTGCCACGCTCGCACGCGCTACAATCGTATTTTCCCAGCTCGCCGATTAGCGCGCAAAGGTGGCGTCGACACCCATTAGCGTGGAACGAACGGCAGCGGAAACGGCGGGCGATCCATTAAGTCGACAGGAAGTGGCCGGCCGAGTCGGAGACGATGATCGGAGACTTTTCTTCTACGGCGCACTAGGGAGCTGATTTCAGCGTCTGGCTGATGAAATGCCGAAAGGGATATCCATTAGCGGCGCTATCTAAATTCGGATCCCCAATCACAGGTTCCTCTTTGGTCGCCCTGCGGCTCGGCACGGCCAAACCTGTGACGCTCACATGCCGGCGCGGAGGCCTGGCCCTCAAACGCCTCTTTGTCGGGCCAAACAATGGCGACATTTTGCTGCGGCCGACGGGATGCCGCGGGACTACAACGTTGCCGTCAAGGAAAAAAAGAGCAAGGCGGGGGAATGTGACTCGGCTAAGTAGCTTTAGCCTAACTAGCCTGGCTTCAAGAAGGCAAAACCAAGCGCGACCTCCACGTCTGCCCTAACAATTGTTTATCGGCGTTGATCGGCAGTCGAAGGCCGTCGCTGCGCTAATTCCGAGCCGCTAATCACAGCCTTTTCTTCGTTCGTGAGGAAGCGGCGCTCGGTGGGCCCAACCTCTTGTTTAAGAGGAAGTTAGCCTGCGATTATCCACAGTACGTCAAAGAACGACCGTCGTTAATTACTATGTCAAGCCGACCCCGCGGTGACGCCCCGGATGTCGTTCACGTAAGCCCGCCGACACGCGAGCGACGTTCCCCGACAAGGTGGGTCGGATGCCCGAGGCGACGAGAAACATCTGGTTACCTCGTTACGTTTCACCTTCAAAGAGGATTTTGGCCTAAGCACCCGAAGCTAAACCACGAACATAGCCACAAGCTACTGGAATACGATTTCAAACTTATCTCATGACATCACCTTCTATTCCTGGCGTTCAAATGGAGCGACTGATCCCAGACCGGGGTCATCGTTTGCCGGTGAGCGACACAAAGCCTTTGAGGCGTACATTTTGCTGACTCGTGCTCCTCGCGCATTTTCCCTTTCGTAGGATCCCAGCCAAAGATCAATGACGTCTTTTCCGGGAAGACTTTGGAAGTTGCACGTCGCTCCGATCCCAACGACTAGCGATTTTTCACCTTAATCAGGCCTTAACCTTTTGCACCGTATTGATCGGTCGCCTCCGTCGGGACCGCTCCGGACGCCGCCGGAGATGAAAGGCTCACTCAGATGCAAAAACAATCGATGCTTGTCAGAAATAAACTACACAGCGGCACGTACACTCCGCTGCCCTCCCCAACCATCTCAGGGAAGGGTCATGTGATGCAGAGGAAGGGAAGGCCAGCTGACAGGCCTAGAGGGGAAGTACAGTAGCTTAAGATCCAGATTGTGTACTGGTGTGAGCCCCCACGAACGCTATTGGGTAGAAGAAAGAATAGTCAATCTTGCTATTGGAGATTTATATGGCGAGATAAAAAGGTCAGCCGTCGAAGCAACCGGGAATTCAAATGTCACGGTTGGGAAGAGCCTGTTACCATTTTTTTTTCTTTCTTTTTCTCTCAATGCCGCAGAAAGCGAGGCCGGGAGAGGCGCCATTCCTTTTTGAAAAGACAATTCGGGTGCCTATCATAATGTGGGCGCTGAAAGGAATCGCCCTAGCTCGTTCCGGTCCACGATTACCGCTATGAGCTGGCCGAGCAGGAAGCGAAACGCTCAGAAAGGGGGGGGGGTCTACCCGAAGGGCCTCGGCACGGCCCCTCCCCCTTCCAGTAGAGTGCTCAGCAGAGCGCCGCGCAGCCTGCGACGGCGCGATAGTGTCCGAGCTAGCCTCCACTTGCGTCCTTGGCTTTATTTCAGCCGCCGGGGTGCGTGGCAACGTTTGCACGGATACGGCGCCGCCACGCCAGGGTCGAGGCGGGACAACCGCGCAAAGAGGATCCGACCGCCGAGACGTTAGCGGCATCGCATTCAAAAGGCCGCCGCATCTTCAAAACGAGGACACTGATACGCTCGACCGCTTTAGTATTCGATAGCGGCTCCGGAAAAAGATGAGGGGTGACCCTACCTGGGGCAGGGCGGAGCTGAGCTGCCTCTGCAGCGAGTCCCGGTCGTAGACGACGTCCTGCAGGTGCTGCTGGGACAGAGCCAGGCTCTCCTGCGTCTCCCTCAGCGTGTCCAGCAGGCGGTCTCGCTCGTCCAACATGTTGACCATCAGCTGCTCAAAGTGCGAGTCCGGGTCCGACGAGCTGCTCTGCGAGCCGCGCTGGCTCAGCGCCGTGTCCTCGCTGATGGTGGGCATCACCTCGCACATCATCTTGACGCTGAAAGACAACGGTCAATGGCGTCACGCCAACGATGCCGTCTGTCGAAACTTTCATCCCGAGAGAATTGTTGGGAGTCTGATGTCTTGTCCCGAAATCAGACAAATTAGGCTTTCGGGCTAACGCTAGCTCGACTGTCACGTTTATGTCTAATAATGCTGACAGCGCGTCCGACGGGGCCGGCCACGCTTTGCGTTTCAAACCCGAGCGGTCGCGTGAGAAGCGCGTTTGGCCTACATTCGCCATTCGTGGCGAAACTTTGGTCACGGCGAGGAGAAAGACTGGCCAGCAGAGACCAGGAAGCCAACCCCGGTCCTGGCCGGGCTTTTAATGTCGGGCCGGCGTCCCAGCGGGTTCTGGCAAGACTGCCAGACGCTCCGGCCAGAGTCCCCGTGGCTCGCCATTCAGCCGCCATCCGCTAACGTTTAAGCGGGAGAGCGCGCCAACTCGCTCCGAACGGATCGGCGGCTCGCGATCGGCTCGTACATCAAGATGGAGGCCCGTGTTTTATATTTCCTTGGACAAGCGCCGTTAATTGACGTTTTTCTGCTACACGGCGCCCGCCGCCGCCGCCGTGACGGTCCGCTAAATCATTGGCGCCATTTACCAAGAATCGATAGGCAGCCGAGCGGCCATTGAGCGGCCAGCTAACGCGCTAAAAACGAATGACTTTGATCACACGTGAATAGAACCCCGTTAGCGTCCGCAATGCGAACAAACTGGCGAACTCCGGCTAATTCCGTCAATCACCTCCAGCTAATCTCGTTAACGACGTGGAGATAAGTGGGAGCGTGCAAACGAAAGAAATTTGGAGAAAGAAAAAGCGGCGCCGGCCTCAAGCGCACATCAAAAGGTTCTTTAGAGATAAGCGGGAGGAAAGGACGTTCCGATTTTTTGCCGATCGTCGGCTGCTTGACAAGTTCTCAAACAAAACGAGCAGAACGCCAACCCTGATTAAAGGGGGTCAAAGATCAGCTCTGTCAGGAAATCAATGGCTGGATTTTTGACGGGCCCGACTGGATGGCGGGAGATGAAACGGAACCGCGACGGCGGCAGGTGTGATCACGAGCTCATTAGAGATGAAATGTTTGGCGGCGTCCTCTCGCAACACGACTACATTAGCCACAGTGACTGTTTTGCGACGTGCTTATGAATGGAGCGGCGCTGGCACTGATGAAGCCTGTCCAATCGCTCCAGATAATATCAAGCCTTCTCGTGTTGATTCGCTATGAAAGCTAACTCCGGGTTAGCATTTCTGGCTCCGACTCCAGCCAATCAACAGTCGGACAGTGTGACTGCCCACGATGCTTTGCAGCAACAGTCAGCATTCATCCATGAGTGAAGTGGAGGTTTGAGACAAAAGTATTGGGACACACCTCTGAAATGATCATTTTGGCCATTTTTGTCATTGATCACTCTCTGTTTGTGACCCAATACTTTGGCGTGTATTTTAACACACACACATACACACGGTATTTGTTCGATGTGTCCCGATATTATATCTTGTTATATTTGATAGAAATAGTGCGTGTGTGTCGAGGATGTATCGACATTGTGAAAACGATATTCTTGCAGGCATTCCATCGGTCTGAGTGTGTGTGATGCTCATTCATTCATTCGGCTCGACAGTTGAGCGTGTGTGTGTGTGTGTGTGTGTGTTGAACGGAAAGATGACGTCTCCTGCATGCCGCCGGCCGTTCCCCCTCGAGTGCACGTGAGCGTGCGCTTAATGCATGCGTGTGTTCATTCATTCAAAAAGCTTGACGCTAAACAGCAGCGCCTGTGTGTGTATTGGTGGGGGTGGGGGGGGGTTCATGCTTGGCTATTGTCTCAAGTGCATTACATCATGCCACCATGAACCCCCCCCCCCCCTTCCTGGCAATGTCAAGCACGCACACAATCACCTTGGCGATGTAGGTCAGGAGCGCGCTTACCTTCTCTCCGTGCGCGTTCACGATGCCGACGCTCCGCTTGTCTGCAGCCTGCGCATGCACCTCCTTTCCCAGATGAGGAGGAAAAAAAACAAAACAAAAAAAAAACAGGATGGCCTCAGTGGTGCGTCCGCGCAGCAGGAGGAAGGCGCGGCCGGCGCGCTTCCGCGGCCACCGCCGCCACCCTCATCTTCATCATCATGGTCACGGACGACGTGCCCACGACGACATGTTTCCGGGGTGGCTTCGCGGAGAAGAAGAGCTCGAGGACAAGGAGGAGGAGGAGAGCTGGGAGAGACCATTGAGGGAGGTAGGGGGGAGGGAGAGGAGTCTTAAAGTTGCAGCTGTGCTTTTCATCCTCATTAGGAGAGACAACCAATCAGGAGGCAGGTGACACTTGATTAGGAACACGCAAAAAAAAACATCTCGAGGAACAAACGAGTGGAAAGAACGCGGAAGGAAGATAATAGATGTACTTGCGGTTGCCGTGGTAACGCGCACGTGTTGTCCCACCTGAAAGAGAAAAGGCATCCAAATCAATACATTTCACAATTGCCATGGATTTGGATTGTACACGTGTGACGTCGCTGTCCGTGGTGCTGAAAGGGCATTTTCTGCCATTGTTTTGTCAAACGCCAAAACACAACCGCTTTTGTCACATTCAGCAGCCACAATCATTTCCTATTTCAAGCCTGGGCTCAGCGTGGACGTGTTTCCAGATGTTCTATAGGGTTGGACTCCTGTTGCATGCGGACCCGATTAGCCCGAGCAGGGTTCCAGTTGCCAGGCAACCTTGCAGCTGGGGCCGAAAGCCCGCAGACGGCGCTAATGAAGAATTTTTTTTTTTCCTTCTCCATGCCTCGCACGTCCCGCAGCTGCACAGGTACATGCAGATCAACACACAGCAATTTGGTGGCCCTCGTGGGGGTGGAAGCCACGTACCTAACATCTGCTTCGCAACGCCCTCACGCGACAACAAGCGAACAAAACGCTGGCAACTTGCGGGAAAATGTATTTTAAAAAATTGAAATGTGTGGTAAGCTCAAGCCTCCTCTTCCGGTGTCGTCAGCATCATCAATCATTCAGATTGGCGTGCAGGAAAGGAAACGCCGGGCGGCAAAGGGCTGCAGAATTGCCACCTTCTTCCTTTCCGGTTGTGTCCAAAGGATATGGGAGTCATCAAAATCATGAATTCTTGATTGGGTTGGAAAGAAGATGACTCAGCGGGACGTTCCAAGCCCCTCTGATGGGAGTTGGGAAAAGTCACATCATGAGTGTGGTCGCGTTTTTGGACAGTTGGAGAAGGTGAGCTGAGCTTTGGAGTTTCTTCACAAGGATGTTCTCAAACTGGCCCGTATAGAAAATAAAATCCAAATTTTTTGAAGAAAAAAAACAAACTAAAACTATCATGTGTGAAAATACCCCCCCCCCACCCCCAATATTTTTCTGACTTTCTAGGAACTAAACTGCTAAGAAATGTAAGACACAAATTGTCTTTTGTCCATGATGTCTTTTTAAATCTTCCAAGGCCATCTTGGTGCTACTCCACAATGGTGGCATGGAGAGCTCGGTCGGGAGGAGGCGTATCCTAGCAACAAGAAGCGGCCCGAGGTGTTTGGTCACAGTGACGCCATGAAGTCTAGAACGGAGGACACACCTTCCCTACCTCCCTCCCTCCCCATCCCCAAAAAGGCAGCTGTAGCAAAAGCAGCACTGCCGCTAGTTCTTCCAGGGCCAAAATGGCGGCAAACCAGAATGGACAAATATTGCAACACAGTTGAAGCAAGATATGGACAAAAGTATTGGCTTGCAGGTTTACAGCTTTGAAAATGTCATTGTGACCAGAGACAGGTGTGCCTCAGACAATAATATGAGGAAAAATGGATTGGCTTGACTTACAGTGGGGGGGAGCAGCTGAGGTTGACGGGAGCACTCCTGGAGGATCATGCCACTTTCACTTCTGCAAATTGAAGGAAAAAGAACAAGGGAGTTAGAGGGGGGAAAAAACATTGCTGCCAGAATAAAAAAAAAAAAAAAATTAGGAACCAACGTGGTGACGCTGCCCTCTTGTGGAAGAAAAAGGAAGTGCCGCAGGGCAAAAAAACAAAACTTATCCATCCATCCATCCATCCATCCATCTTCTGCAATGGATGAAAACCTTCCCTGATTTTTTCAACTACTACTTTTAGGGTAAGGATGCCCCCATTTTGGCAAAGATTTAAGTGGCAAAATGATAATGGAATGCGAGGGTGCACGAGTGCAAGCGGGGTCTCGTTAGACATGTTGTTGCACCGGTTTTGTGCAGCTGCACTCTTCCTCCCTATCCCTCCCTCCCTCCGAACTCCTCCTTTTCTGTGTCGCACATAAAAGCAAAACTGGGGCCTCCAGCATGTAAACTGCCGGTTATTCCATGAGGCCCGGGGGAGGGGGGGGGGAGCGCTGGTTGGCTTTGGGCCACTTCAGCGAGAGCCAATCAGTGAACGAAGAAGTTGGGGGGCGCGGAGAGGATTGCTAAACTTTTTCGAAGGGGCCCGACGGAGCATCTTGGGTTGAGGTCGGCGGCGTGATGCAGAAGGAGGACGACGGCGCTCGGCGGGACGAGGCGGTACACTTGCGGCGGCAGATCGGGCCGGTGGCCGCCGCCTCTTTGATCCTCGGCACGGTGGTGGGGAGCGGCATCTTCATCGCCCCCAAGGGGGTTCTACTGAACAGCGGCAGCGTGGGCCTCTCGCTGGTGGTGTGGGCCCTCTGTGGGCTGCTCTCCTTGTTTGGTAGATGCGGCCGTTCTTGAACGTTCATTGCGATGGGACGCAGTGGCAGGTTTAAAGGTTTTTTTTGGCCATGTGTGCCATTAGGAGCCTTGTGCTACGCTGAACTGGGCACCACTTTCAGCAAATCGGGGGGCCACTACACTTATCTCCTGGAGACCCTGGGGCCACTTCCTGCCTTTTTACGCCTGTGGGCAGAGTTCATCTTCATCAGGTGGGAGTCATTAGGAGTTATTCACATGGGGAATTACATCATTTAGTCCCATGATGTCACGTAGTTGTTTTGCTGCCAGGCCGGCCGTGGCCTCCTACGTGTCGCTAGCTTTCGGACGCTACGTGGTGGAGCCATTCTTTGCTCCCTGCGAAGCCCCCACGGCTCTCATCCGATTGGTCAGCCTGCTGGGAGTGAGTAAGTACATGCGGCCCTTTCCCCCTTCTCCCACAATGGACTTTTTCTACTCACCGCAGCCTTCGTGGTGGCCGTCAACTGCTGGAGCGTCACCGCCGCCGCTCGCACTCAGGTCACCTTGACCTTCATCAAGACCTTCGCCCTGGTCCTAATCATCGGGGCCGGAGTCACGGCGCTAACCAAAGGTGGGCTGCGGGCTGTGGCGGAAGCCAGACTTTGAAACACGCCATTGGTCTTCTCAGGCAAGACGGAGAACTTCCAGAAAGGCTTCGAGCTGGAGGCGTTGACGCCGGAGAGGCTGCCGCTGGCCTTTTACAACGGCCTGTACGCATACGGAGGATGGTGAGTGGTGGAGACGTGCGTGAGAATCAAACAAGGCGATGATGTCAGACGCTCGGAGCTCAGCTCTTTCTCGTAGGTTTTATCTCAACATGGTGACGGAGGAAATCATCAACCCAAACAGGTAGGACAGCTTATATCAATGCGCTTCGGGGCGAGGTGCGCCAGAGTGTCGCCCTGGGTCCTCAGGACGATCCCGCTGGCTGTCATCTGCTCCATGGTGACGGTGACAGTGCTCTACGTGCTCGTCAACGTGTCCTACTACGCCGTGATGACGCCTGGGGAGCTGCTGGCGTCTGAAGCCGTGGCTGTGGTCAGTCAGTCACAGTCACGCCTTTGACATAGTTGTGACCTTGATTGCGTGAACTTGCCTGTTTGTCCGCGCCAGACGTTTGCCAACCGCGCGCTCCAGGCTGTGTCGCCCGTCATTCCCCTCCTGGTGGCGCTGTCCTGTCTGGGAGCTCTCAACGGGGGCTTCTTAACCGCGCCCAGGTGACCTTTTTTCTCGGCCGCTGCGGCATGACGTCTAATGGGGAAATTCGGAAATGCGCCTTACCGATGCCGATGGTTGCTTTCGTGCCAAGGATGCTGTTTGTGGCGGCCAGAGAGGGTCAGTGGCCCCACATCTTCTCCATGATTCACATCCACCGGCGCACGCCGCTTCCAGCCGTCTTGTTTCTGGTAAAGGATGCGGCCATTTCACGAGAAAGTCAGGAAACGTGACGTGCGCTTCAAACTGCCCGTGCAGTACCCATTGGTGGTGCTGATGCTGCTCACCGAGGAGATCCAACACCTCATCAGCTTGGCCTCCTTTGCACGCTGGTTCTTCATCGCCTTGGCAACGCTGGGGATGTTGGTGCACCGCCACCGCTTCCCGCAGCTCCATCGGCCTTTCAAGGTGAGAAACGCCGACAATTCATTCCCCCGTGGTGGCGGTCGACTCACCCATGGCGTCGGGCAGGTCCCCCTGGTCATCGCCATCACCTTCACCTCGGTGTGCTTCTTCATCGTGGGCTTGTCGCTGTACTCGGACCCCTGGAACACGGGACTCAGCTGCGTGTTGACGTTGACCGGCGTTCCAGTGTACTACGCCACCGTACGTCGGTCCCGACTGCCGCCCAGATGGAGACGCTTGCTCAGTGAGTCGCGTCGGGTCGCGTCCCCGCACCTGACGCCGACAAAAAAAATGTTAGCCATAGGTATCTCCTCCACGACTCACACCGAAGGGAAGTCGCATAGAGATCAGAGAAATTATTTGTAAAGTGACATAAATCAACATATTGGGAAAAAATAAAAATAAAGTTTACATACAAGTTGAGGGACAGTCATAACTAAATCGAAATAAGTACCGTAATTTTCGGACTATAAGTCGCACCGGAGTATAAGTCGCACCAGCCATAAAATGCCCAAAAAAATGAAAAAAAACCCCATATATATGTCGCTCTTGAGTATAAGTCGCCCCCCCCCACCCAAACTATGAAAAAAAACCACGACTTATAGTCCGAAAATTACGGTAAGCCAAATGGAAAAACGCCACAGAAAAGTTTGCAACCGCCCCAAAAAATAAAAACGAAAAAAACATCCCACCACGTTAGAACTGAGAATTTTAGAAAATATACAAAGAATGGGGGGAAAAAAAATCATTTAAAGTGCCAAACATTGAATTGAAAAAAGAATTGAGAAATAAACAAGAAAAACATGACGGGGGGGAAAAAAATGTGACAATACAAATGCATCTTATAAAATGAAACAAATGTTGTTGACATTCACAAACACAACTCAAAGAGTGGAAAAGGTGACGACTTTTTTCCTTCCTCAGATAAGTGCAGCAGAAAGATTCAGATCCTTCTCCAAGTGGCCCAACAGGAGGTGAAGACCTACTGAGGACAAAGGCCAACCTGCCGCCCAACCCATCAAGTGACAATTGTCGAAGACAATATTTGTCCAGCCTTCCTTTCACCTAATCCAAAGGCTGAAATAAAGTTGAGCGCGAAACTTTTTCTTTAGAGGCTGCAACAGCAACCTATTTATTGGACCGATAACGACGCCACGGGAACAGGAGGCTCTTGAATACTAACAGTCTTATATTGCTGCTCGAATACCAAGTAGTGCTTTCTTTTTTAATCCGTCAAGTAGCTTATTGCTAATCAACCGCTAATAGCATCTGTACGAACCGCTGGAAGTATTTCTCCGCGTAACATAGGACTCTCAAAATTAAATAACAACATGTGCAAATTAACAAGGGTATTTTTCTGAAGGCTGAACAAACCAAAAGTGTCAGTGAATAAGTAGGTCAAAGGGGGCGGGGGGGGAAGAAGTCCAAAAGTGATTTGGAGCGCTGTCAGGCAGCTGCAGAAACAAGCACACAAAAACTCCAGTGGGGTGGGTCCGCATGTGAGCGGACTACGCCAGCTGCGGCATGAGCTCCGACAGGCTGACGTCAGACAAGCCCAGCTCGTGCATGTCGTCCAGGCTGAAGCTGAAGTCCACCAGGATCTTACTCAGGCTGTCGTTGGTGGTGTCCAGCACCAGGCCCTCGCTGAGTGAGCGGTTGGCGGGCGGGCTGCCTCCGCCGCCGCCGGCCAGAAGCGGCTCTCCGGAGCAGGCCATGCCGGTGTCCGGGAAGAGGGCCCAGTCCTTGAAGGGGGTGGGGCTCAAGCTAAAGGCGGCGTGGTCGCGCAGGGGCGTGCGGATGGGGCTGAAGTCCAGCGCGCTCTGACCGGCGAGCTCGGCCAGCGGCTTGCTGGGCGTGGAGGACGCCAGGCGCCGGCCCGCTTTGATGGGGGTCTTGTAGGAGTGAAGCCGCCCCTCCTGGAGCTCCGGCTCGTCAACCACACTGGAGTCCAAGTCCGAGGTCTGTGTGTAGAGCAGCAGCGGTTCCTCGTGCTGCTTGCGCACCAGACGCTGCTTCCGTCTGGAGCTGCCGGCTTGCCGTCTGCGGGCGAGCGTCATGGGGCTCCCACGCTTGGGGGTCACGCACGACCCTTCCTCCCTCATTTCTGCTTTCGGTGCCTTCGCCCGATGAGCCGCATCCCTCAACAGCGCCACCTGATGGCCACACACGATCAGCATGCACTCGTTCGCTTTCCTTCCCAATATGGCATGTCAAATAAAATACCATTTCTAAAGCCCTCCCAAAAATGTAAATGTGTCACCTTTGGAATGTTTCTGCGCCTTTTGGCTTTGCAGGGGCTGCCGTCGGCGTGGCGAGCGGGAGCAGGAGCAGGAGCAGGAGCAGGAGCAGGAGCAGGAGCAGGAGCAGGAGCAGGAGCAGGAGCAGGAGCAGGAGCAGGAGCAGGAGCAGGAGCAGGAGCAGGAGCAGGAGCGGGAGGGCCCGGCGTGGAGGAAGAAGCCAGACAAATGGAAGCGCCGAGGGTGAGCTGGATGGGGACCGGGAAGGGGGACATTTGGGGGAGAATCGGTTTCATCCGCTTTGTTGAACCTAAGGGGGAGAAAAAAAATAAAAATAAAATCAACACACTTTCCTTTGTTCATTTTGTGCATACCAAACTCACCAGAGCCAGTATGTGCTTTCTTGGACACAGGAGGTGTTTTCTGCTATTTAAAAATAAACAATTAAACAAAGAACGCAAGTGTCATTGGTGTGACAACAGACTTGCAATCCAGAAGGGCTTACTTGGCGAGGCGATGACGCAGCAGGTAGGGCAAAAGAAGCTGCCACGGGGTTACATCCGGGCTGGAAAAGGAACACTTATTTCAGGATCGAGAGCAAAACCAAAGAAAACATACCGATGCCGTGTCGAGCCGAGCATTCGCGCGCGTGTCAGACCGTGTACACCTGATCCAGCGTGAGTCCTCGATTGGCCTCCGGACGAATGGTCCAAAAGGAAACTTTCTTGTCAGGCGACGTCTTTCGGAGGAACATTTTATGCAGGGAGAGGTTATGGCGGACTGAATTCTGCGAGAAGCAAAAAAAAAAAATCAATCAATTCACGATGGACATTGTTGTCGAGGCGGCGGTGGGGGCGGAAAGAGGCTGTTGGCACCTTCCAGCCCTGCCTTTTCTCATCCCTGAAGAAGTCAAAGTGGTGCTCGAGCCAAGTGTAGATCTCCTTCAAGGTCATGAGGCCGTCCTTAGTACTGTTGATGGCAAACTGGATCATGGTCATGTAGGAGAAGGGCGGCTTCATGGCCGTATCGCCTTGCGGGCAGTCCCCGGATTGCTGCAAAAGACAAAGGGGCAGCACAAGATGAAAAACTCACGAGGGATTATTTTGTAGTTTCCCACATTTCGTTCATTGCTTGGCATAACCTCAGGTGGTGAGCCACACGCTGCTTCACGCACAGGGGGCGTTGCTTCTTCCAACACGGCTACCGCAGTCTGGTTCTCCTTATCGGACTTGTCATGGCCGGGCCCCGACAGCAGAGCATCGCACCTTTCCAACCACTCAATGTTGGTGAGGCTGTTGTTGAAACGGCCGTCCTCATCTTCCTTTTTCCCTGGAATGGGATGAATCATATTTTGATCCATTTTCCTAGCTGAATCAAGTCAACTACGTGGCACAAATACACATTTGGACTAAAAACTGTCAATTCAAAGTCAAAAATTCTTACGTTGTTTAACTCCGGTGAATACGGAGCTCTGAGACAATTGTCCCAGCGCGCTCCCTGAAAAACCGGAGTCCCGGTCCATCTTGTCCAGCCAGCCTGAGTCCAGGCTGCCGCTTTCGCCCAGGAGGATGAACTTGTTGGGCCCTTGGGCGCCGTGCTCCTTGCCTTTAACTGTCAGTGCCTCAATGACACTGCGCAGCTCGGCCGTCTTGGGAATGACCACCACCTGTGTGCCGGGGAGGTGGGGGTGATCCAGGATGCGCACGCCGTCTGGGAAGGACTGACAAGCGGATGAGCTCCCTTGAGGCACTGATGCATCCTGGCTCGCGGGAGGCTCGCTCTGCTGAAAGGGAAGCTTGCGTCTTTTAAGAATCAGGGGTCTCCTTGGGCTCCGTCTCATGGTCAACCAGTTGCACAAAATGTCCCACAGATATGCTGGAGAAAAAAAAAAAGTGAACATATTCAGGTATATTGTCATGGTGCGGTGGGTCTGTCTTTGCTTTGCATGGGTAAATGTTTTTAAACTGTCACGTCATGTAATACTTATAGAGGTTCTAGTATTTTTTACATCGAGACCTTTTATTAAAAATGATAGCTTCAACAGACTGTTCTATTCCAAATTAATTCCGTTATGTATTGGTACGTTTGGTGTAAAGGCTAGTGAGACCTAAGTGATGTTAGAACATGATCTTATTAGCTTAATATTTATCAAACGTCACCGTACTGAGGCATTAAAATACACAATCAAAAGTGACCGTGAAAAACACAGTTCTATCCAATGTTAGGTTTATTGTGAGCGGAAGTGATAGCTAAGCTAGGCTAGGCTACTTAACAGCTAACAGCTAACCAGAATGTTACCTTCACATTACAGTGACGGTCGCGTCTCTTGGGTGGATATTTTCTTGTGGAATTGGTTGTAATGAAGTAATAAAACAAAATTTCACAAACTCACTTTGATGTTTTCAACAAGAAGCCAATAAATTCATTTTTAACAATAAGCGTATTTTGAATTTCGGCGCTGGGGTGCTCCGGTCGTGGCTCTCGTCACGTGTCTAGACAACTAGCCCAACCACCCAATGGTGTGGGGGTAAACAAAGTGTTGGCCAATCGGATGTAACCAGGGCGTGGTTGTCTCGAAACGGCAGCCGAACTACAGCCCAACTAGAAAATTACACATTTAAAGAAAATACAATTGCAGCTAATCCCCACACCGAGACAGAAGATTAAATAAAAGTGATTTGACTCCAAATGTCCCCTTTCGTAGACGTAATTTTGAATTTTGGCGCCGCTCGGGACCTCTCTGGTCACATGGATTGAAAACCAACCAATGGTAGCCGCTCATAGCTGGCCAATCAGATGTGAAACCGGACGTAACCGGAAGTACGTTGGTCAAAACTACGGCGAACTGCAAAGTACAGCAAAATAACATATGACTACAATCTCCACAATGAAACAAAAGAAAATCAAGTTTAAGGTGAGTAACCTTTCAGATTAAATGCAACATGTTCCTTGCTCAATGAAGACACTTGATATCCTCCAGGTCTTTGGACATGTTATTTAATGCCTCGCAAAAGCTCCAAGACTGCAAAGCCTTCGTTGCTGTTCGCCGAGAAGCCTGTGTGCAGCACGAGCCTCTCGTCCTTTCCTGAAGTCCGGGCTGCTTTGCATCCCAAAGAGTTCTTTGCCGAGACGCCAACGCGCAGCCACCTCAGCTCCTGGGTAACTTTACATGCACACATACATTTAGTAGCATACGGTTAATCTCTCCTGTTATATTTAAGGTAAACCCACAGTTTGAAACGTCACTGGAGTCCACGGCTCCCACGAAAAGACGCGGCCGGCGTAGGAAGTGCATCTTGGGCAAGAACCTCCAGGACACTTGCAGCCCGTCCTCCAAGAAAAGCCAAAGCAATTTCCCCCTGCTGTCGTTCCAGTCTAACGGGCACCTGCCTCGACCTCACCGAGCAAAGAGGTCGCACGTGAGCCACGCAGACTCTGGAGGAGAGGCGTCGAAAAATGGGGCGTGCCAAAGGAATGCACCGACGAGGCAAATCTTCAAAAAGCGGGACATTGCCTCATGCTCTTCCTCCTCCAGTCCACCGGTGGTGAACGAAGGGACCTCCATCTGTGCACCACCGAATGTGGATACTCCAAAAGTGATGCTACATGCTGGTCATGACTCCTCCATATCCCCCTCCTCCTCCTCTTCTTCTTCTTCTTCACAATGGCTTCTCACCCAGCCCTGCACACCGCCACGCAGCCAGCCGCCCGAGACGCTGGTGCCGGACACACCTGAGCGCCACTACAACCTGAAAGTGACCTGGAGGAGGCGCCTGTGGTTGATGGCAATGTTGGAGGAGAGAGGACAGCTGACGCCATGGAACAAGCTCATCACCAGCTAACGTTGGCTTACCACTCCTAATGCAAACGTTATGGACAATGTGAGGAAACTGTGCATTTTACATGAAACAATTATGGCTAGAAAGAGTTTTTGGTGTTCAAACGAATGGTTAGCAGCAAGACAATTGACATTAAAGTCACATAAAAACCTTTTATTGGCCCCCAAAGCCAAGCCAAGCGTCAAAACGTTCACTTTGTGACTGAGAAAACACGAGCGCGACGAAAAGTCGACCAATCACACGCCACCTAGCTGGTCCTTCCGCCAATGAGGGCGCGCCTTGTTAGCGTGTGCCGTAACTAAGGACGGGGTTGCTCCTCGGCGAAAAAACGGAGGCACGAAGATCTTCCTTAGCAACCGCGAATAAACATGACTTATTACACCATCAGGTAAGAAGAAACCACTTGATGCTCACTTTTAGTCACTTTTTATGTGTTTCCTGAGCAAGGGCCGAGTTGCCATGGCCACGGCGTTGTTTTCGCCACGCGAAGACGATCGTAACTTTTTGGGCGAGAAAGGGACGACTTGGGCTAATGCTACGTGCTAACAGTAACGATTCTCCGCGGCGAAGAGAAACTTGAACAAGCATATTTTGGGGGAGCTAAAGTGACGTCAACAAACGCGTTTGAACGTACCCCACGACGCGAAAAGCGAGTGGGTGGCGTGTACTTCCAAAGTTTTCTTTTTCACGCACTACATTGCACTTAAATGAGTCATCCAATTGGGGGAAGAAAAATAGGACTTGCATGTTTGAACTCGCTCGCCTGCTGTGCTGCTACATTCCTGCGAGGCAATCCCCTTCACCCCCCCCAAATAAAAATCCCCTTTGCATTTTGATAATAAAAGGAAACGATTCAATTCGCCTAAAATGCATCTGATGCAGAGTACGATCGGGGCTGCACGGCAAATGAGGTGTGAATGTGAGCTTGAATACTCTTTTAATTTTTCCCAACATGTTCTAAATTCAAGCAGGTCGTCCCTGTTATAAAATGGGTCACCCTGGCCACCCCAAATGTTTCTAGCTACGCCCCTGTGAACTGCGACGAGCTCGCCAAGAGCTGTCCTTCAAAATAAATGGGGTAACTTCGCACACATTGACGGCGCTGTTAAGGTGTGATTACCGACACCCGTCACCTTTTTTCCATGCAATTAGTCCTACCCGTCCCCTCGCTCCTCATCAGTCCACTTAGGTGTCACTTCAGCCTCGTCCCTTGAGGACAAACACACACACACAAAATACAAACGGGGCCCTCGCTATGGCAACGAGAGCCTCCTCTTCCGCCGCCTCTCCAGCCACCCGCCCGCTCGCTCGCTCGGTAGCCCGGCCCGGACGCGGTTTGCTCGCCACACGTCTCCAGCGAGCGCCTCGGGGTGGGAATGAGCCAGGATGGAGTCGCAGCCCGTCTACAGCCGCTGGTCGTACAGGTTAGGCGTTTTGGCCGCGTTTGCCGTTCGAAGCAGACAATCGTAACGTTCGTAAACGGGCTCAGAAGTATCAATTGGCTTTTGGAACAAACGATTTTGTGCACGGCAACTTCCAAAGTCACGGCTCTAAACACTTTCCTCTGCTTCTCTTCCTTGGACAAATCGACATCCTGGAGACCCTCCAGCTCTGCCAGCTTGGCCAGGTAACGGCGCCCGGCGACCCACCCTGTCACCGACACCTGTTCTCATCCAGTATCCGGATACTCTTAAGCCAGGAGTATTCCCACAGAAGAGTCCCCCCGCTCCCCGCTGTTGCCCTTTCTGGCCGTCGCTAAGCGACGCAAGGCAGGGCAAGGCAAGGCCTCCCCCCCCTCCTCACCAGGTCCGAGGGTGGCGCCGCCGCCATTCTCTCCTGTACTTCCTTCACTTCTTACTTGTCAGGCACTTTTTGGATCTTCTGTGGGTCTACTCCTGATAAAAAAAAATAAAAAACACTCACCCATTCAGAGAAATTCAAAGAAAAAAAAAAAAAGGTGCGGAGGTGCACCTGTTTCACTTCTCGGCTTCATCTTGCAGCGGATTGGACGAGCACAGCAGCATCATGCAGCAGAAGCTGGAAAAACAGGTCGGTGGGTCGGCAGTCGCCATCCGGAAGCGACGGAAAGGAACCGGCGCCGACCCCTTCCTCTGCTACGTTGCAGAGGTCTTTGCTGGAGCAGAAGCAGCGGCGGAAACGGCAGGAACCGCTCATGGTGCAGCCCAACATGGAGGCCCGGCACCGGCGGAGCCGCTCGCGGCGCGGTGAAGAGCAAGCCCCGCTGGTGGAGTCGCAACTCTGCGACGTCAGCGACATCATCGCGGACGGTGAGCAGCGGCACGAGACGGGCCCGTTCGCCGGATCGCAACCGACGTTTTGATCCTCCTAGGCTTCAACGGCCCGGCGGCATTTCTAGGATCCAAAAAAGGAATGAAAATCCAGATCACATCCGTGCAGCAAGGCCAAGTTAAGACTCAGTCCCCGCTCAGGCCTCCGCCGCCGCCGTCGCCCGCAGAGGACAAGGCCGGCGACGCGGAGACGCCGCACCAGAACAAGACCGACATCCACGAACTTCTGCGCAAACAAGGTGAAGAACCAAGACTTGGGATCCAGCTCGCTCGTAAACCTCAAATGTCTTTGGCCAGGCCTGTCCGGCAGCATGAACTTTGACGAATCTAGCGAGGACGAGGATGACGACGAGCGTCCGCACGCCCCGACGCCCGGCACGCAGACCACCAGTTCCGCCTCCAGCGCCAAGGACCCGGTGAGCTGTCTCGGCGCTCGCCGACGCGTCGGCTGGCCGGCGCCGTTTCACGGGGGTCTTGTGCCGACCGACTAGGAGGCGGTCGCCAGCGGCGGCGGCTCGCCCTCCTCCAGAAGCTCGCCTCTTCTGGAGGTGTCCAACTTGGACGAGTTTGCGTTGCTTCCGGCCCCGCGCGGCGCCACCATCAAATGCCGGATCACCCGCGACAAGAAGGGAATGGACGGCGGCTTCTACCCTACGTACTACATGCACATGGAGAGGGAGGACGGCAAGAAGGTGAAGGCCACGCCCTTCCGCTCATCGAGCTGCTCGACCGACTTGCCGCTTTCCCTTTCAGGTGTTCTTGTTGGCAGGGAGGAAGCGAAAGAAGAGCAAGACATCCAACTACCTCATTTCAGTGGACCCCACCGATCTGTCGCGAGAAGGCGAGAGCTTCATCGGCAAACTGAGGTACAAATCCCAGAAATGCAAATTCCGGGCGAGGCCGTTCCCCACAATGTTCTTCGTCCCAGGTCTAACCTCATGGGCACCAAATTCACCGTGTACAACAACGGCGCCAACCCTTGCAAGAACGGCGCCGCCATGGAGGACGGCGGGACTCGACAGGAGCTGGCCGCCGTCTGCTACGTGAGTCGGGCGGCAAAAGCGCCGTCTCGCAAGCTCTCATTCGGCCTTCTCCCCGTCAGGAAACCAACGTGTTGGGGTTCAAGGGACCGCGCAAGATGACCGTCATCATCCCGGGCATGAATGCCGACTTTGAGCGAGTGCCCGTCAGGCCCCACAACGTGAGTCCTTGACCAGATGAGGCTTCAGTACCACCGACGTCGACTCTATTTTGCGGGCGCTCAGGAGCAGGAGAGCCTGGTGAGCCGCTGGCAGAGCCACTCCTTGGACAACCTGATCGAGCTCCACAATAAGGCGCCCATGTGGAACGACGACACGCAGTCCTACGTGCTCAACTTCCACGGACGCGTCACTCAGGCCTCCATCAAGAACTTCCAGATCGTCCACGACAACGACCGTAAGTGGCGAGACGCGGCGGAACGTCGGCGCGTCTTTAACCGCCCGCCGGCTTTTTCCACCAGCCGACTACATCGTGATGCAGTTCGGCCGAGTGGCCGACGCCATCTTCACGCTGGACTACAACTACCCCATGTGCGCCTTACAAGCCTTCGCCATCGGGCTGTCCAGCTTCGACGGCAAGCTGGCCTGCGAATGAACGCACGACTTTTGTTTTCAAGGACTCCGATCGAACAGAGCGGGCTCTCCTGCAGCGCCCCCCTCAGGACAAAAGCAGACATCCTCAATCATTGGAAGGCTGGCTGACTTCTTTTTTTTTTTTTTGTTGACCTGGATGACAAGTGCATTATTGTTACGGTTGATTGTTTTTCTGTGACACGCATGCAAAATTGCACACACCCTAAGTACTGTAAATAAATTTGGAAATCACCACCAATTTGTCTGAGCAACGGCTCCTTTAATAAACATTGCTTTGGTCCCAGAACAAAACTGCACTCATCCAGTTTTGAACTAAAGTGCAGGCAGTTTCAACAAGGAACATTTCTTCTTCTTCTTGCGCTAACAGTGGCGGTACGTTTTAGAACAAACGTGGATACTCAACAAACACGTGGAAAGAGAACAGAACACTCACAGAAATTCGCCGCCGGGCGGGTCTCAGAGCTCCACGACGCCTTTCACCTCTTTGTACTTGATCAGGTAGTACGGGTAACACTGGCAGCTGTCGAACACGGCAAAAATGCTCGGCCGCGACACGTCGTCCACGCAGGCGTCGTAGAAACCCGGGCCCGGGTCGCATGGAGGCGGGTGGAGATACCCCACCTCCCCCTTGGTCACCTTTCCCACCAGGACTTTGGCCAGGAAAATGTGGCGCAGCCCGTCGGGCGCGCTCTCCACGGCGTAGTCGTGCGACATGCCGGCCGAGACGGCAAAGTAGGAGGCGTGACCCAAGATCTTCCCGTGGACGCCGGCCAAGCCCGGGTCAAAGTTGAGGTAGCAGATGAGCTCGGCCGCGTCTCGGGAGGTCCCGTGGAAAAGGTGACGCTCCGGAAGCTCCTGGGAGTCGCCCAGCTTGTTTTCCATGTGCACCTTCTGCCTAGAGGTACAAAGCCACGTCAACTGCGTGTCCGTCAATCGGTCCGATCGCTTCTTTTACCTTTGATACTTGTCCCAGTGCAGTGGGTTCTGGACCTGCTGGATGATAACGATATCCACCTTGGTCTCAGGCAGGCCCTGGTAGAACAGTTTCTTGATCATCTGGAAGGTCTTGGTCTGACGCGGAACATCGAGCAGCTGGCAGTCCGCCTCGCTGTCCGGTTGCCACACGGGGGGATACCATGTGGTGAAGTTCTCCAAAGGGTCCACGTTGAAGTTGGGATGAAAAGGTTGCGGGATGGCTTCCAAGACAATCCCTGTCCTGTTTCAGAGGAGCATGATAGTAAAGAGGAAAAGCAAAACTCCATGCGGCAGAAGAAGATACCCACTTGAGGTGAGGGCAGAGGGACTCTAAAGGGCGATACGCCGGTCGGCAGCGGATGACCCTCTGGAAGCCCGTCATCACGTTGGTCTGCGTCATGTCGGTGAAGTCCACGACGTACTTCCGCGAGCCTATCATGAAGGCGGCCATCGGCTCCTTGAGGGCCATTCTGGACAGGAGCAGGACAGACACGCCCTGGACACAGCACCGCTTAACATCAGTCGGACGGGGAGAGGGGAGGGGCTACCGAGGTCCAATCGGAAGTAGCGGAGCAAGGGCGGGCACCTGGTCGTACTCGGCCCAGTCGTTCTCGTTCCACCAGTAAACGCGCCATTGGCAAAAGAAATGCGCATTGGCCAGGAAACTGTCCGAGTTGCTCAGTCGCCTGGCGTGAGTGTATTTATACTCGTCGATGATTTCCATGTCGTCCAGGTCCAGTTTGAAGCGGACGGAGCTGCGGAGGAACGTTAGCCCGGATCACAACTATCAGAGGACTGGACTTAGAATCTGGCCCGACTTACCCTTCGATTAGAGTGAGGGTATCCTGGTCCACGTTGCAGTACAGGCGCTCCAGGAGCAGCTGGGCCCGGGACTGGATGTCCACCCAGCGCCCCACCTCGCTGTTGTACAGCTGCCAGTGGAAGGGGAACGGAGTGTGATGCATCGTGCACCTGTACGCCAACGGGCACACCCCCAGCAGGAAGTGGTCACAGATCGCAACGTCGTCAATGCTCCAGGTAAAAAACAGAGGCACGGAAGGGGCGCCGGCGGCGGCGGCGGCTGCAGCGGCGGCGGCCTGGATGGTCAGCGGCGCCGGCAGGCGCCAAGGGCCGCCGGTCATCAGGGGGCACCTGTTGTTGCCGCCGAACACTATCGGGCATGAGGTCCAGGGCAACCTGGGAGTAGGGTGAGCGCTGGGGAGGCGGGGCGACACCGTCCAGGTGACATTCAACTGGGGGGGCAGGAGGTTGCTGTGGCCCACCGGCATCTGCAGGAAGACAGATGGCGGCTCGGGGGCGTTTTGGGGAGGAGATTGGGGATCTGGAGACCTCACCCCCTTCATCGCTGGCAAAGTTGGTCAATCTTTGCAGATGTCTGCAAAATAATAAGTCATCATAATATTAATGGCGAACTTTGCTTTGGGCCAGTCAAAAGCTCTCTCATAACATCGGGGACTCATTTCTAAAAGCAAAACAAGAATCCATCCACGATAACAAGAAGTGTGAGACTCGAGCTCCCTCTAGCGGTTTGCCTTGGAATTATAATACCGATGAGTCAAGTAACGTTACAAAGGTCAAATTCAAAACGGTAACATTGTATCTTTAAAGAGATTTTGTGAATAAATGTATCTTTGTTTGGGGATTTTTTTAATTTAACTTTAATATGCATGTTTGATGTAGGCTACAGTTTTGTATCTTTCCGTTGAACTACGGGGGGAAAAAAAAAAAAAATCACTTTTGTTTTAAATGCACAAACACGCTTAGTGTTGCTCGCAATGTTGCTCCATTTCCAAGGTTCGTTTGGTGTCAATAGTTTGAGAAAACTGATATTTACGTAACACGGTCATTCTGCAAAAATCGCCATTAGCGTTGCAAGTGCGCATTAGAAGAAAAAAACACGAGGTCCAAAAGTTTGAGAACCTACCGAGTGCATTTTTGAAGTCACGCTAGGGTCTATCAAATAAAGGCACTTACTTTTCTTCGTTCGTTTGCTTCAGGTAAGCTAATTGCGCGTTTAGTTGCAAAGAAAAATGGCAAAGCTCACGCCGACGCCATTTTCGTCGCAGCGAAGCACCTCTGAAGATGGAATGCAACTTTGCAATTAAGACCCACGCGCTTCATTTGCAGTCTCGCTGAGTTCATTCCCTTTACCTGTGTGAGTGCCGACGAGGCTGGTCGAGCTCAGAAAGATGAAGTCGAGGAAGATGAAGAAAAAAAAAGTACGGAGGCGAATGCACGGCCGTCCGTCTGCTTAGGACACAAAATGCGCTTGCAGGAAATTACCACGAGGCTCGTTTAGATTTTTTTTTTTTCTTCGAATTATTCTGCTGTCGGAAAAGTAGATCAACAACTTAATTCATTTCATGTAAGAAACATTTCACTCATAAAACTATTTTACCCCGTTAGTCACATGTCATGTTATATAATGGCATGTTACGAAGCTTCATTATTCAATTGTGTTCATTAAAACTTTGCACTTGTTCATTTTTTCAAATTCTACGATATATTCTCTCTAAATATAAAACTTCGAATTATTTTTGTATGAGGTGTTTTTAAAGTGGATGGATGGATGGATGGATGGATGGATGGATGGATGGATGGATGGATGGATGGATGGATGTTTTTAAAGTAGATTCCTATTGGATCTGTATATATCAATATTTCCTCATTTGTACTTTGGAAAGCATATTTTTAAAAGAATCTAATCTAAGAGTCAGCACCTGATTAAAAAAACAGGACAGATTAGTTTTGTCATTATTTATTGCAAAAAAAGAAACAGAATTGAATTGTATGCGGTACGTAGGTCTCGTCCCAAAACGACTCCTTGTTTAGCTAACACGCAAAGAGTCACACACACACACACACACACACACACACACACACACACACACACACACACACACATGGTAGCGTTACTTGACGAGTCTTGTGGCGTCTTCATCGCATCGGTCGCCTTCCGGCGGGCTTGCTGAGATCTCCCCGAAAACCTCCTCGTCCTCCAGCATGCTCTGGAAGCAGACGGTGAGCTCAGGTCAGGTCAGGTCAGGTCAGGTCAGGTCAGGTCAAGGCATTGACTTGGCAGGCCTTTCCTCACCGTCAGATGATTGAGTCCCTCGGAAAAAGCGCCGATCTGCCTCACGGCGCCCTCGGAGTCGTCCATCTGGCCCGAGACAAACTTGTGGTATGGGCGAGGGAGCCACCAAGTGACGGCTGAGGAGCGGTCGTACCTGTTGAAGCTGCTCCAGGTGGTCCTCTGGGTCCCTGTGGAGCCCCACGCCAATGTCCATGTCCACGTCCATGGGGCACACGTAGTCGCCGCAATCGTCGTGACGCTTCTTCCGGAGCGTTCCGAAGCTGCCGAACGACAAACGTCTCGGCTGCGGAAAAGACAATGTGCGCAAAATGCTCCTTCGTCGAGATTCATTTGGAAATGTCGTCCGCTCTCCCACCTTGACCTTGGCGGCGGCAGTGAGCACCACGTAGTCGGGGTTTTCCAGACACTCCTGCTTGAGCCTCTGCGCGTCGGATCCCACCAGCAGGTGGAAGTGCGTGGCCAGGTGGCGCCGCAGCAGCGTTTTTCCTGCCGGGATGTTGAGCAGCAGAGCCAAGGCGTCCGCGGTGAAGCGCGGCTCCAGAACCTTGGAGAAAAGAAAGAAATAAACAATAGCCGGACCTTTGGATTGGCTGACCTGACTTGTTCTGACCATGAGACCGCCGTGCACGCCGCTGCCTCGGAGGTTGGGCGCGTACTCGGCCAAGTCCACCGAGCGCAGCCACTCCATCACGCGGTGGTTGCTCCACTGGATCACGTCGAGCGGTCGGGTGCACGTCTGCGGGCGGGCGGACGGACAGGGCGCGACAGTGACATTGGCGCCGAGCCGGCCCTGGGCTACTTTTACCTCTTGGGCGGGCCGGCGGCGCAGACGGTCGGCCTGGAAGGAGTTGAGGCGCAGGACCTGCACGGCCCGTTTGATGCTGAGGTGGTGAAGCACGCTGCCCACCTTCAGCGACAGGAGATCCTCCTAAAAGAAACAGAGGGTTGTCCAAAGGAAGACATCCTTGAAGAAGAAAGTCTTGTCCTGACCACAGTCATGTAGTGCAGCATGCGGGCGTCCACTCGGGCCTCCTCAAAGTGAGTCTTGTACTGCGGCAGGCCCACGTCGTCCAGCCAGCCTGCAACGCACACGCTCCATGAGGTTCAGGTCCACGTTGCCGCAACACCACCCGGAACACTCACGCGTCACCCAGTGGTGGTCCAGGTGGCCTCGGAGGAGGTCGTCGTGCGACACCAGAGCCTGGAGGGCCAGCTGCAGCTTCTTCCTGTGCAGAGGGTGCTTCATGCCCAGCTCCTGCACAACCACGCCTTGTGTCACTGCGGTCACATTCTGCAGATGTTTGCTGAGCAATGTCTGACCTTCTCCAGGTCTTGCTGGGACGCCTGCAGCAGGCTCTGTCCCGAACGGATCCAGTCGTGAGCCGCCGCCGCGTACAAGCCCAGGCCCTGCTGATGGAGCCACTCGCACACGTCCTCTCGGGTCCAGCGCGCGAAGGGGGCCTCCGTCGGAGATGGCGAGCCGCCCAGGCGAGGCCCCGCCGTGGCCCGGACGCCCCCGCGCCGGAAGTCGGCCTCGTCGTCGGCGTTCAACGACGTGGAGTGGCTCCTCTTCAACCTGAAGGGAATGAGAGCCACGTTGTTGAGGACCAGACGGCGGCCGGACAGGATAGTTCCCTACCTGCCCAAGAACTTCCTCAAGCCTTTGGACTTCTTCTTGCTCTCAGGCGAGGAGGTCAGAGGGGAGGAGGCCAAGTCTAGGTGCTCCGGGACTTTGCGCTCCGTCTCGGCTGCGCCACTGGCATATTTGCCTCCCCGCAGTTTGAAGAAGCCCCGACCGAGGGAGGCCCGGACCCGCTTGGCGCCGAACGCGTCTCGCTCGGCCAAAGTGGCACATTTGCTTTTGGCCTCGAAAGGGAAGACTTGATGAAGTCAGCGGGCGCTTTGGATTTGGGGGGGGGGGTGTGCGCCTACCTCCGCCGAGATCCTTCCCGCCTCGCCCTCCGATGCCGGCCCGGCCTGGGCGGGAAGCGAGCCATCATCTGCGATGTCGGCGTAGTCGGCTTCCTTCGGCCTCTCTGAGGGCAAAAGTAGAAGTTCAAATTGAGCAGGAAGCAAGGATGACATATTTCAAAGCGCTACACGGATTTGAATTAATAGATTATGCTGCCCCCTTGTGGCCAAAGAGTGAATAAATCAATGAGCAGCATCATGAGCTGAGCCAAAAAGGTGACTTGTGTCGCTTTCTACCTTGGACGTTCTCCAGAACTCGGGTGCTCTCCAACTCTTTGATCCTTTGCTCCTGACCACAAGAACAAATCTGTGAGTGACATCAACTTTTGTTTTGGTTTTTTCCCCGCACCTTCTCGTCATTGGCCGACACCAGGGAGTCCAACAGCGTCTTCATCTCGGCCATTTGGGCATCTGGCGGGAAGACAAAAAGCACACGAGGGCCGACACGGTAAGATGAACGAGAAGCGCTGAAGATAAACGAGGAACCGCTCCGATTGAACCTCGGCGTGACCGAGAATCAAGAGAAGCTTTTTTTCCTCCCAAAGTTGTTCTGGTGATCATCAGCGTGGCATCTTAGTTTTGGCGCTCACCCCTCGGCAGCCCCTCGGCTCCGCTCTCCTCCTTCAAGTTCCTCAATTGCGCCTCTCGCTCCTCCAGCTCACGTTGCAGCAGCCGCAGCTCTTCCTGCGTGCCAAAGAAGCGCAGTCAGACCCTGCGTGCCGCTGACGTTCAAAGGTCACGTGACGGCGGCGGCGGCGACGGCGTGTCGGCGGCGGCCGCACTTACACTCGCAGTGCGGGAAAGTCGGGGGAAAGCGGTGAGGGGGGAAGCGGCGGGTTTAAAGGCCACAAAATGAGGAGGAAAAAGAGGACGAGAAGCTCAAACCTTCAGCTCAGCTCCGGCCGCCCGCTTTGGAGGCGACGTTAGGAGCGGGAAAGACGTTAAGAGCGAAGAATAGATGCGGATACAAAAAAAAATAAATGTCAGTCGACGTGCGACGGTGGTCAAATGAATTGAAGGGAGGGAGGGAGGGAGGGAGGAGCTCACTTTGGAAGCTTTGCTTTTCCGGTCACACTGCAGACGCTCACTCTCCAAGTCGGCCACACGGAGACGCAAGTGGCCCACTTCCTGCAAAAGAAGAGCGTGACCTTCCATGTCGAGGCAGGAAACAGCTGGCGGGGCCTGTCACGTGACCCCCCCCCCGCCACGGAACCTCCAAACAATGAGCGGGAGAGTGCCCTTTCCACTACCTGGTGATCTGCGCGGTCCCTCTCCAACGCGCTCAGCTGCAGCTTGACGGCCGAAAGCTCCGTCACCAGCTCCAGCTTCTGGGTCTCCAGCGCCGAGCGAGTCCGAAGTTCCTTGGGAGCAGACGCGGAAGCCGCTTCAGCAGGGGAGCGCGCCAACGCTGGCCGTCTAATACCTTCTGCAGCAGTTCCTCGGTGGCGCAGAGCTTCTCCCGGTGGCGCTCCAGGCAGCTGTCCAGGTCGCGGATCTTCTCCCCTTGCACCTCCACCTGGTCTGTGAGGACGCTGACCTGCGAGTGGAAACCATCTTTAAGCTTTTGCAGCAAGCTAGGAGCCATTTTAGATGATTGACCTGGAGGATGAGGCACTCTTTGTCGCTCTCCAGGCGAGCCAGACGCTCTTGGTGGACGTTCTCGACAGCGTGGCCGTTTGTCTGCAAATGGGTCTGTCAGCTTTGTTTGGACAGGTTCTCCCGGCCGCTTACCATTCGGCCCCGCAGCCACTCAGCCAGTCCCTCGGCGGTGGAGTCGGGGATCTGGCAGCGCAGGTTGTCTCGCTCTTGGTTATCCATGAGCTCCAGCGCCCCCCGCAGGTCCTCCAGCAAGTGCAGCACCCGCAGGCCGCCCAGGAACGGCGACGAGGGCGACTGGCAGTCAAACAGCCCGTTGGAGTAGTCCATGGCCTTGGAGCCTGAGAAAAAAAAAGAAAAAAAGAGCCATCACATGTTGGCCAATCAGAAGTAAGGAAATATGAGCTCAGAGTCTTCTTGAAAACAACCATGACGGCGGCGCTTCTCATGTGATCCCCCTTCCCGTTGGAAAGGACAGCGGAAAAAAAAAAACCCGAAAGCCTGCACTCGCAAGTGCCGAAGCTCGAATAATGATTAGCGTGCGTCACTCAATGGAACAGTGGAAACTTTTTTCGCTTTGCTTTTCAAGAAGGAAGCCGTCCAGTAGCAGCCATCTTCCAGATTCAGATGAGCTCACGTTACACAGCAGGTAGGAGTGGAATTGAGGGGTCGGGGGATCACGCACATTCCCACTGCAATGCTTTCCAGATGTTCCCGCAGCCCCCCTCCCCCATTTCCTACCTGCAATAATCCCATCCATTTGCTCCAAGGCGGCCGCCAACATCTCGCTGGCGTCAGACATCATCTTCTCCTCCAGTGGGCCTGGCAGACAAGAAGAAGAAAGTCATGTGTGGAGCAGATTGCAACTACTACGGTTTGACAGTAGGGGGCGCATTGGGGGGACGTCGGTGGACGTTGATGGATGAAGATTTTTTTTCCCACAACGGGCATGAGCGTGATTAACATCAGGACAGTGGCTTTCCTTGTTCACTTTTCTTGAGGGGGTGGGGGGGGGGGAGTTCTAGGCCTGACCTCATTTCCTGCGTGGTTAGCACAACACAGGACACGAGGCCTGTTGGAAAAACGTCAGCTTCTCCACTCCCAACGTAAAATTCTTTGCAGGTATTTCCGCAGGAAGAGGGAACGAGTCGGCTCATCTCGGCGGGGTGCGAGTTCCATTTGGCCAGCTGCCACAAAAGGAGAAATCGAGCTTACCCCCCCCCCCCCCCCCCCCGAGTCCAAATATTTTCCCTCTCACGGTTCAATCCAAGAGAAGACACGGAAGAATGTTTTGGGTGGCGATTAAAAGATGATTGAAAATCGCAGGGTGGGCCATATTTGATTCTTAAAACAGACACCAGAAGGAAAAAAAAATGCGTCTGGAAAATATATCAGCGAGTTGCAGTGGACCCCCTTCTCGTATCCAGATTTTTGGCAGAAGCCGTGACTTGCTGCCGTCGGCTTCTCCGCGTTGGCTGATGGAACTTGGAAATAAACAAACGTCTGGCGTTGACGTTTGCCAGGTGATCTGGGTCGCTCCGAAGAGGTCGAGCGAGGGTCGCGAGCGCTCCGCATTCCTCAGCAGGTTAACGCTCCCCAAAGCGCCTGGTACGGACCTCCCCGCTGACGTTTTGGACCTTTCGCACCCGCTGCCTCCTCCTCAGCGGCGGCGGCGGTCACGAATCGCCAGATCGCTGAAATGCTCGTCGGGACGGAACCATAAAAGGGATTGAAGAGACCCCTCAGGAAGAGCCTGCCTGCCGTGGGCCTTCCAGGAAGCGTTTCCTGCCTGCTAAATGACCACGGAAAAAAAAAGAGCCACGGAACAAAACAGCCTCCGAAAGTTGTCACGGGGTGGAGATCATTTCAATGACATTAAGATGACCGAGTCATAAAATTGCAAAACAACTTAATGAGTTTAACTCAAAGGCGGGGGAGCTTCAGAAAAGGATCATGCGCAATTTTAATTTGAAGCTCACATCAGCAAATTTTGTCTTTGTTGCAGGCGATTGCAGCCCAACGAGTCGGCTGCCTGGTCGGGCTGCAACATGGAGGAGCTCAGCTGTCATCCTGGAAGCTGAGCATCACCACCGGCTGCCCACCACAGCGTTTTCTAATTTAATATCCCCAAAACAATTTGAGTCACTAATTTTAAGTAGAGTTGCCAGTGACTTTAAAAAGCAATCCATTCAAAATGGAGACAGCAAGAATATTATAATATTATTAGTCAATAAATATTTAAATAACTCACTGCTGTCTATTGGTTGTTTGGTATATCTAGACGAAAAGTATTTTCTTAATGTTCATTTAAAAATCATTAAAAAAAAAAAGAAAAAAGTGGTGACCGCAGTTCTTATGTCGCCCGTCCGCATTGAACGGCAACAAAAGTGTCAGAAAACTTACCGCTTTGGGAAAATGTTAATTCTTCGGGGTGAAGTGGCCTCGCTTCGGAGCACTTTTCATCGCGGACGAGCACCTTTGCGCATCGACGTCCTCCTCGCTCGACTTTGTCTTCTCACAACTGGACCGAACTGAGGGGGAAACGCCATCAAGCTCTCCCTTACGAGACAAGAGCGCAAAAAGAGGTTCCTTTCACGCCTTCAAAACAAAACCGGATGTGGAACAACATTTCAAAATAAAACTAGGAAAAGGCGTTCATCTCCATGGTGGATGATTTTGGTCGTTAAAAATAAAGCACCACGAACAATTTCAATGCGACGAAACGCGAGCGTGAGCCATATTTCAAAATGGAGACGAAACGAACGCCCTATTTTCAGCAGCAGAGGGCGGTAGAGGCCTTTTTATGCCGACGTACCCAAATTTGACAACATTACATAAATGTAGCACTTCGCATTCAAATAACACTCGCAGGCTGCAGTCAGTCATCTTTTATTGTTCTCCACCTTTAATAATAAAATCAATAAAGTCTGGAAAATCAACGTGTCATTTTGCGGAGAGCCCATCACGCAGTGACCATGGTAACCTTGTTGCTTGGAAGTACAAGCGCAGACAGCAAGGAGATTTCTTTTATTACATTAGACCTCTCGGAGGGCGGAATTTGTGTGTACACACAACTTAACACACACAAAGCAGACTGGGTGGGCGGCGATGTGCTTCGCTCAAGGGCATTGTGTTGGGACTTGAACAAAGTGTTTCGAGACGAGTCATCGTTGCCTGTTTGATGGTACGCGAATATAATCAATGAGATTTCAGAATGGAATATTAGTCTCTTTGGATATTTATTTGTTGACGTATTGTTATAATAATATAATATAAATATAATAATTATATATAATAATGGTTATAATAAGCGCCACTAGAGGGCGACTGTTTATGTTTCCGCCTATTGTAGGGGGGAACCCCCGATACTGAATTATAATAACAATAATGATAAAACACGCAGCAAAGACGTTGACGCAAAGACGTTTTATTTGGCAGATAGTTCAAATGACAAGCATCACATACGGTGTGCGTGCGTGTGCACGTGCACGTGTGGCAATAGGTTCACTCCGCATCTCCAAATACCAAGGCAGTCAAGAGGTGGCGATGCGCCGGCAAATCACGCATGACAGCTCATTTGGGCATCAACGGCCGTCCGTTACTTCACCTGGCCTCCCCGCGGGGGGACGCTGGTGGAAAATAGCGAGCGAGAGCACCCCTCCTCTCCCTGATGATAACCCTTCATTTTCTCCTCGTTGTTAATGACAACGTGCCGGACTTAGCGGCCCTGAGAGAGCGCTAAAGTTCTTTTCGCCCCATTGAGTCGCCGCATTACGGCTATTAGTTTGTCACGCCCAGCGGCGTCGGGCCATTAGTCTGTCTCGACTATCGAGCCATCAGTCTAGCGCCGAGTTCATCGTTGCCAACCATCCGTCCGTCAGCGGTCTCTCTCCAACCATCTGACAAGCCAAACGTCTGCCTCCACATGTTCCCGCCATTAGAATGTGTTCAAGGTCATCCCTCACTCTCCCCAGGAATTAGTCTGGTTATTCTTCTGGAGGTCCAGAACGCCTAAACCTTCGCTCCACTCGGTCTTCCAAGCCATCCCTCATGAGATGCAACTACAAGAGCATCAAACGATCGAAACGAGCGAAGATTCGCCAAACGCGCCGAAGCGTGCACCGTGAGCTAAATGCATCATGGATGGATTTTGGTTGCGAGCGGCGTACCGGAAGGAGACGTTTGAAAACAGGATCAAGTGTGAAATCTCGGTATGCTCGACAGGCCTTGGAGTCGAGTTGATGAGCTGCTTTTTTGTTCTCGCAAGCACGTGGCGGCGCCCGTGGCGGCGCCCGTGGCGGCGCCCGTGGCGGCGCCCGCGGCGGCCCGCTGCAACACGATGAATGGCTTTGTCGCCGCCCGGTGATCAATCTGGCTCCCGTGCAGCCCTGATTAAAGATCAGCAGATGTTTGCTTCCTGATGAGGTGGAAGAAATTCCAGGTCCAGAGTCTATCCGATGAGCGGATCGAGCACAAAAGGCTGCAAAGTTTGGAAACGTGATGAGCTCGGCGTTACATAACGGCGAGTCGCGTCTCGCTGCGGCGAATAAACGAGACGTTGGAAGTAAGTGAAAGTGACAGGCGCCCACCAGGGGTGGTGGAGACGCTTTGCATGGCGGCAATTTGAGCTCCTTTCAGCGAGGAGGGAGGGGCCGATCCAAATGTATTGATCTGGAAAATGAAAATTTATTCATCACAAGCCACGTCAGGCAGGAGACCCAGCCAGAAGAAACTTTTTGGAGCGTCTGAGAGTAATCTATTACTCGGGCCTGAATAGTTGCTAGCTTGTCTGCAGTCTGCAAAATAGCTGAACTTTAAAGGTGTCTGCGGCGTCATGGCACTATTTTCTCCCCCCCCCAAGTCTGCTACGATGATATTTGCCCACATTTCGCTCTCGTCACAAATGCCAAAGAGCGGCGGCGGCGACTGCGTCTGAAAAGTAAAAAAAGAAAAGCCAGAAAGGAAAAAGTTAAACATCAAATGATGAGCTCGGGACTTGGAGGGGCATCCGCGCTTATTGCAGAACCAGTTGATTCGAGGGCGGTCGCCATGGCAACAAGCAGCAATATTCTCCGGCTCGCACGTTGCGTGCCGGGCCTTTTTTTATAAATAGACACGACGGCGACTCGAAGTACTTGAAGAAGTTATGAAAGGACTTTCCAGTTGAGGGTCGCGACGTCGAGTCCCGATCGGGTAACGCGATCTCGCCCAATATGAGCCCAATCGCATTTACGACGCCTCCTCATCGCTCAGCAGGCCTGGACAGAAAATGGGCTGAGCCCGCATTAGCCGGCGGCTAATCGAATGAGCCGGATCAGATGAAAGACGCCTCCGTCGAGGAAGTCACGGCGAGAGAAGCGTTTGGGTTCGTGACGTTGCGGCGCCTTCGTCCAGCGGGGGGTGAGAACAATTTCCCATCGAGCGGGTAAATCCCAGCATGTGGCTCCAGAGGTGTTACACAACCTGCGATGTCGCCATTATCTAAGCGCTTCCGACCTCGGCGCCTCCATTGCAGGCAAACTTTTTTTGGGAGCGGCCAACTCGGGATTAGCTGAAGGCTGGAATTTGCCTTTCCGAATAGCTCGCCCGCCCGCAAGCGTGTCTCCGGTGCTCCCCAGGTTGTATTGAGCGGCCCTCCGGTCGCCATGACGACAGCTTTCCCAAAGAGCAACACTGCGGATGCCGCCGCGTTGTCAACAAAGAGCGTTTCAACGGCGTCCATTCCGTAGAAGGGAAAATGGCTTCTTCATCGAGACGCGCTTATTGATCCCTTGCTGGTTTAGCGCGCTAGATTAGCGGGGGGTCAGCAACACGTACGTCTCGGTCAAGTTCAATCAGACAGAAGCTCTTGTTGGCTTTGTTCCAGCCGCTGGAAGCCAATTGGAGCCAAACGTTAAATGATGAATACATTCCTGTCGAGCGAGACCAAAGCGCCTTGTTTGGCCTCGAAAAAAAAAAAAAAAACAAGTCAGCCTGATGTCGAAACACATGTTGGCAACTAGAAAAAAAAAATAAAGAACATTTTGTGTCTCCTTTTGACATTTTGGCACCACCGCAAAGCCAAATTGAACCTTTTGGGCTTTTTTCGATCAACAGATTCCTTTCTTCATCCACAAAAGCTTTTTTAGCCATTTTTTGATGCTCGTCAAGCTTTATTTAGCTTGACATTTTTTTGTCGGTATTTTTGGACGGTTAGCGATTTTTTTCACATTTTTATTTGGCATCTTGAGCCAGTTTTTGAACTGTCTTATTTTTAGCTTCTTTAGCTAAATTATTCTTAGTCTCCATTTAGCCATTTGCGTCATGTTTGTTGTTTTTAATTTTTTGGAGACCTTTCTTCATTTCAGCCACTTGTTGGCCAGAACTTTGAGCTTCTTTGAGCCCGCTCGGGCTGATTTTAGCCACCTTAGCTATCTGGCCGCTCACCATGCTGCTCTCTACTGTTTGTAATGAAAATGTCCTTTTCTGACAGCACATTGAGAGGTTACGAGTGGTATTAATGAGCGTAACCACGGCAACAAGAGGTGCCAAAGCACCAGCCGCCGTGCGTAATTATGATTATCTTTCAAATCGTTAAGGGCAGAGAAACAATGATCAAATTTGGGGAGGATCAACGACAACCCGCAGTAACCTAGCGCACGGAGAGAAAATTGCTTGACCTTGCCTGAGCAGATAAGCATAATATTTGTCATCGTCGTGAAGGTCCATTTGTTGTGTCGCTTATCGGCTGATTTCCCGATAGCGACACACCGGCGAATATGTTTTTTCTCCCTCCATCGCTTTCAGCAGACGAATTGACGGCAGGGGAGATTGCTCGGACAGACGCTTTAACGAACAATTCCCCGTGTGTACTGTTGTCAAGGAGACCGACCGACCCTTTTGATGCACCTGTGTGGCTCGCGTTGGGAGATTTCAAGTTGGGGATTAAGATCAAAATAAGTTGTAGAGTAGAATAAATTAAATTAATTAATTAATTAATTAATAAATTAAAAATATATATTAGATGTTTTATTTCATGTTTTTTTTTATTCTTGTCAAATTAAATGTATTTATTGAAAAGTTTTTCTCATGAAATTTGATCCAAGATAAAAGTACTCTCATTTGATTTTTATGCCTCGTCATGTGAAGGACAAAAAAGTAAATAATAGATTCCAAATTTGTGTTGGTTATAAAAGACTGTTGATAAGCGAGTGGCGTAGCAAGCGAGGGCTTTTACCGTATTTTCCCATGTATAATGCGCAAAATTTAACTAACTAATTTATTTAAATTTTTCTGAAATAATTTTACGTTTACGGACTTAAGTAACCCGGCCGGGTCATACCAAAGACTATAAAAATGGGACCCATTGCCTCCCTGCTTGGCACTTAGCATTAAGGGTTGGAATGGGGGGGTTAGATCACCAAATGATTCCCGAGCGCGGCGCCGATGACAATCATTGGGACTTTAAAAAAAAATAAAAAAAGTCAAAATTTGGGTCCGTATTATACATGGCTTTTTTCCAGCATCGACATGCCATTTTTAGGGTGCGTATTATACATGGGGGCGCATTATACATGGAAAAAAACGGTACTTCTCATGGCCGCAGGTAGAGCGTAACCATGGCGCCACCACTGTGTTTGTATTCAATTTTAATGGCAATGACAGAAGCGCGCTGCGTGCTCCATTTTCACCACTAATATTTAAAAGCAGCCCCGTTTGCTGTCCGCCGCCTTTCTGAAGTCATTTAAAAAAAAAAAAAAACTGGAATCATGGCATTATTTATTTATTTATTTTACCCCTTGCGCAGAATGTATGTCAACTTGTATAAAAGTCAAAAAAAGAGCATTGTAGAAATATCCAAATGTCGTTTTATGTAACAGTACATGCTGCAATCATTGCGTGCTACAGGTGGCCAGTCCCCGAAGAGGAGGGGGTGGTCCCGGGAAAGGAGGGTGGGGGGATGTATTCTCGTGGCGCAACAGGTCCCTCTCACTGTCTCGCTGCACTCGACGCACACGTGGAGGCTCCCCGCTCCACCCGTTGCTCTCGCACGCTCCTCTCCTCAGCACCGCCACGAGCCGGCGCGGATGCCGAGGCGGCCGCCAGCCCGCCACCCGTGACCGGCGGGCCCGATGAACCCCCGCCGCCCCGGCCCCCCCTCCTCCTCCTCCTCCAGCATGCAATGGCTTAATCGGAGAGACATGAGCATCCGGAGTGGGGACGGCGTCACGCTGTGCCAGAGGGCTCTGCAGATCGTCACCGATCTTTGCCTCACCGGACACGTGGACCGTGAGAAATGTTCGGATATTTTCCCCCTGGAGAGCGGCATCCCGGCCAAAGGACACGCAGGTAAAGTCCTCCTTTTTCTCAAACTCCTCTTGTGCAAGATGATGAAAACAAAGCAAGGAATCCCCCCTCTTCCCATCCGTTGCATGGTCGCGCTCGTCCTAGCACGTTTTTGTCCCATCCGTTGCATGATGGCCCTCGTCCTCGCACGTTTTTGTCCTGAACTTTTGCTTTCCGCCGCATCTTCTTCATTCCTGTCGTCTTCTCACCTGCCGTTTGTCTTCTCCGCAGACGTCTCCGTCAGCCTCCTGGCCGTGGTGGTGGGCTTCTGCGGCCTGGCCCTGCTGGCCGTGTCACTCTTTGTCTTTTGGAAGCTGTGCTGGCCCCTCTGGAGGAGCAAGGCGCTGACGGTGCACAGGGGGAACAACGTGGGGCTCCGCGTCGCCTTCCCCGAGGCGCCTCCCGACGAGTCGCCGCCGCTGCCCGCTAAAACGGCGCCGGCGGAGGAAAAGACGAAGCAGTCGCCCGAGGCGAAGCCCAACGGACGCAGCACGGTCAAGCTGCTGGAGGCGGCCATGAAGATCAGCCAGACGTCGCCGGACATCCCGGCCGAGGTGCAGACCACCGTCAGAGAGAAGCTGAGCCACCAGGCCAAGATCCAGAGGCAGACCACCGAGCCCACGTCGTCCTCCAGGTAGAACCCCTCCGTCCGAGTCGCGCTGACCTTGCTCGAGCTGGACGTGTGAATCCAGCTGCCATGGCAACGGCCGCAAGCCGCCGCAGTCGTTAAACAATCGCCACACACTTGGCCTTTGTTTTCGAGGACGTCCGTAATTAGCAACTTGCCCCAAGCTGGGTGTGTTATGAGTGTGTGCGTGCGTGCGTGTGCGCGTGGGCCCTCACAGCACGCACTCGCCACTTAGCATCACTAATTAAACACCGGCGAGCTCTCGGTGACTCCAACGCCTGTCGTTACCGCCACGAGATTCCAGCGAGTTCTTCTTCCACAGGCACAATTCGTTCCGGCGCCACCTGCCGCGTCAGATGAACGTCAACAGCTTCGACTTCAGCGTGGACGCGGCGCCTTTCCGCCAGTCGTCCACGGCCAGCATCGGCAGAATCAAACCGGAGCTCTACAAGCAGAAGTCGGTGGACTCGGAGGGCGAGCCCAGAGAGCCCGCCCAGACTTGCGGAAAGCTCAGCTTCGCGCTGCGCTACGACTACGAGGAGCAGGCGTTGGTGGTGAAGATCCTCAAAGGCTTGGACCTTCCCGCTAAAGACTTCACGGGAACCTCCGACCCCTACGTGAAGGTCTACCTGCTGCCGGAGAGGAAGAAGAAGTTCCAGACGCGGGTCCAGCGCAAGAACCTGAACCCCACGTTCGACGAGAGCTTCCGTTTCCCGGCGGCGTACGACGAGCTGTGCAACCGCAAGCTGCACCTGAGCGTCTACGACTTTGACCGCTTCACCAGCCACGACGTGATCGGCGAGGTGGAGGTGGACAACCTCTTTGAGCTCTCTGACCTTTCTCGCGAGGCCGTGCTGTGGAAGGACATCCACGCCGCCACCACGGTGAGTGGAGCCAAACATTTTCCAACGCCAACGAGGAAGCCAATGTTCTTTTCCTCCCCCTCAGGAGACGGTGGACTTGGGGGAGATCATGTATTCGCTGTGCTACCTCCCCACGGCGGGGCGGATGACTCTGACCGTCATCAAATGCCGGAACCTCAAAGCCATGGACATCACAGGCTCTTCAGGTACGGCCAACCCGACGGCAGGGGGTCACTTAAGGGAGCCGACGCAGAGGGAGGGAGGCGGCGGGAACTCGTTAATAGCCTAAAAAGCACTTTTGTCCTCCAGATCCGTATGTAAAAGTCCATCTGATCTGCGAGGGACGCAGGCTGAAGAAACGCAAAACCACCACCAAGAAGAGCACTCTCAACCCCATCTACAACGAGGCCATCGTCTTCGACATCCCCCCGGAGAACGTGGAACAAGTCAGCCTCTCCATCATGGTGATGGATTACGACCGGTGAGCGTACGCGCCACACGTGAAGCGCGTCGGAGGCGGCGCTGACCGCATCTCGCCCGCAGGGTGGGACACAACGAGGTGATCGGCGTGTGCCGGGCCGGGCCTGACGCCCAAGGCCTGGGACGGGATCACTGGAATGAAATGCTGGCCTACCCGCGGAAGCCCATCACCCATTGGCACGCGCTGGGAGAGGTCCACCTTCTTTTTACTCTGCCGCGGATGAGTTTCGAAAATAAAAACATCCACCATTGTTTTCCTTTCTCGAATATTTCAGTGGCCCGGAAGGGGGGCGAGCTTCGAGAGTCAAGCTTCGTGTCCGTCGCCCAAACCGCCGCAGACGCCGTGATTCCTTCCGTCCATCACATGAAGGCAACTTTCAGGCTTCTACTTGAAGAAAAAACGTATTCTTTTCCTCCAATTTCAGACATTCCTTCCCCCACACTTGACTCCGGAACGGCACAAGGTGTAAGGGCTCCACGGCTCTGTGCCATAAAAGCATTTATAGGGTCAAGAAGAAAAAAAAAAAAATCGATATCGGTCACTGATATCTCAGAGCGAGCAGAGATGAGGAGAACGTAGCAGAGACATGTAGCGGACAAATAGATGAAAAAATAGACACGAGATGGTATTTATTTATATATATATATATTTACATGTAACTACTCCTAACCTGTAGTGGATTCTTCAGTCTACAATCACGGTTCAAGTGCAAAGTGAAGTGATTCTAGTGTGCTTTGGTCCCACCCGAACAACTCGACAGTACAAAATAGCACCTCGTCGTGCGTGCGTACAGTGCAGTGAATTATATCAATGGATGTTTTCATGTGGGCGAGATTTCATGTATCCGTGAGTGAGGAAATAAACGTAAAAAAACAAAAAGAGCTTAGGAGAGCAATTAGCACGTCCGCTACTCTGGGCCCGGATGCTAAGCTAAGCTGACAATGTGAACGTTTTAGTCAAGTTTTTGTCTTTGATCAACTCATGTAAGACTATAATTCGTTTCACTGGACTTGTGCGAATTGTTGTGGGTTTAAAAAAAAGAAAACATTTATGGCTCCCTCTTGAGGTTAAACGTGGGACTACAGAAAACTTGCTATCTTAATAGCTTTACAAATACATACGTTCTTGAATTTATTTTGGTATTTATTGTACAGTACCTTTTATGGGTTAAGTGTGTGTGGGGGGGGGGGGGGGGTAAAGACATGTCCGTTTATTTTTTCACACAAAGCCATACAAGTGTTTGATGCATCCACGACAATTTCTTGTCCGTAATAATAATAAAAAAAAAAAACAGCAAGGCTATGTACTGTTATATTAGCACAAGCACATGATACGTGCAACTGCCCTTCGTGTTCCAAATCCGGATTTTCTTCTGAGCATGCCTCTCATGTGCTGATTTCAAATTGTTTGGACTTGTCTATTGTTTGGTGACCAGTTTCTTCCGCCACATCATGTCAGGACAGTTTGTGAGAACTTTTGTAACTCAAAGTCCACATTTGGAACATTATTTATTGTATCGGTTTCATATGGATTTGATGAAAATAAACCGACATGGATGTCAAACCTGAACGTTTTGCTGTTTGGAAACTTACCGGCTCGGCTTGATCGGAGCTTGCGGTGCCAAAAACTTTGCGGCCAACCTGAAAGGACGACAACATTTATTTGGTGTTTTTCTTTTTTTTTTTTTTAGAAACCATTTTGCCCGACTTTGCGAACCCCGACGGCCGACGAGAAAAAAAAGCTTTCGCTTCGTGCAGTCTTTGAATTGAAATATCAAAGCGAGACGCTTCATTTTGTTAGCGGCGTCCATTAGCATCCCGTTAAATGTCACAAGTGCTTTTAAGGCCTCTTTTTGATGGGCACGCATAAAGAGAATATTCTGATCTTGTGATGGAAACATCTTCCTTTTCCAAATTGGCTCGCACAATAGCGGCCAACGCTAACGTTGGATCCCCTTGGCAACCAGCGCTTCCAAAGGCCTTCTTTGGACGGCCTAATTGGCCCGTACTCTAATATGTGTCATTTCAGCTTAAAAGGCGGGCGGGCGGGTGGGCTGGCTTTTTCCAGGGGGCTAACGTCAACAACGCAGCTGTGGCACTCGAACAAACGTCTTCCAAAGATTTGGATTTCAGCTAGTGTTATAAAGCTTGGTTGTTTTTGCACAAATGGCGCTAAACCCATCCATCCAAATAATTTGGTGTGAAAAGGATCATTATGAAAACAAAGCTTCCTTTGAGACGAACGCTACCGCGGCTTACGCTCGGGCTAGTAGGTGGAGATTTTTCCTCGCATGAATATTTATGAAATTGTGCTCAATTGAATCCGTCGAGGGGGTTTTGCGCCATTTTGTCATTAGGCCTTCCGCCACAAACGTAGCGGGTCAAGAGTCACGACGCTAATGGCGCGCTAGCGGCCCGCACTCCTATTCCAAGGACCGGCGACAATAAAGGACCAAACGGGTCGATGGTTATGCAACGTCGGCGGCCATTATGGCGCCTCCATTAAAATGAAGAATGGCGTCATTGTAAAAAAAAAGACAAGTCGACATGGCTCTATTATTTATTTTTTTCTTAGGCCACATAAAGAGTTTATTGCACGCAAGACGACCGTTGACTTTTTACAAGGCGGTGAGTCACATGCTGCTTCACCAAGTCTCTTGTTTGTGAAAGGCGGCTGTGCGCATTTATAAATAGATGTTTTACCCGACGGCTGCAGCTGCGATCATCTGCTCTCATCACTCGGCCGCCTTTGCTTGATGCGCCACGACAGGACGAAAAAACAACAACAACAACAACAACTCGGGGATAATAGCAAAGAAATTTCCAGCAAACAAATTGAAAGGTAAAACTTGAAATGGGCTCAAATTAGCCCCGAGAAGCCCAATTAGAGCACTTTGAGTCTTTCACCTCCACAACACAGCTCGCTAGCTAATAGCCGGCTGTCGTGTGATTCATCCATCCGGGGCCGCCTCGACACTTTTCGACGGCGAGCGCCCGCGTGTGGGAGTGGCCGTGAATCACGCCCACGGGCACAGGACGTGAGCGTGAATCTAAATGAGGCCGTTCATCAGAAGACACAAAGCATTCGGGAACCAACGTCACCTGACTCGAGTGAGCTACGGTAGCGGTCATGGCGTTCCAATTGATTGGAGAAAAAAAACATTCATCTCCTGGATGCTAACAACTGGTGCTGAGAAGGTTCTTCAATGTTCTGAAGGCAGCAGTAATAAAGTGGAGGGCCCGCCAAGTCGGAGCCGTTGCTGGCTTGAAGACTCGCCCGAGATGATGAACGTGCTGTCGGAGGCACCCGAATCTCGTTCAGACCTCGAGTCCCACCTCAATTTGAGGGAGCCCACAATGGCGGCCTCTCTTTAGTGAGCTACTATATAAAAGAGGATCTTTCTTCTGTCAGTTTTCCTCATCTGGACTTCCTGTAAAATCGGAATCAAAGTCCCAAAAGCCGACAAAAACAGAAGGCGGGGCAAGGCGGCTTTATTTTCATGTGCTTGACCTCATTCAAACATTTGATGGCAAAGACCACAACAACAACAAACAAAGTGAAAGGAAGCTTGGAAAAAAAAAAAAAAAGAAAACGATGTCACTTCCAGGAGCCGGACTTTCCCTTAGCGCCGCGTAAGGTCTTGGGCGCTTTGGAGCCACGCTGGTGGTCGCTGACGCGGTTGCGCAGCACGTGGATGTCGTACTTCTGCCGCTTGAGCTTCTCGGCCAGCTCAAACTTCTCGGCGTGTAGCTGGTGGAGCCAGGCCTGCAAATCCTGCGCCTTCTGGGCCAGCTTGTCCTGGTTGAGGTGCTCGATGTTGAGCGGCTTGCGGCGCTCCAGCAGCGCCTTCTTCTTTTCCTCGCGGGCCGTCAGCTTCTTGCCCTTCTTCTGGTCGGCCCTCTGCAGGTAGCCTCCGAAGGACTTGTTGGTGAAGATCTTCTTCTTCTTGGCCTCCTCCTCGGCGCGCAGCTTGGCCGCCTCCTCCTCGCGCCGCTCCCGCTCCTCCGTCACGCGGGCCTGCCGTTTGCGCTCTTGCTCGGCGCGCTCCCGCTGCTGCTCGGCCCGGTCGGAACGGCGCCGTTCCATCCGGGTGCGTAGGGCCACCAGCTCCTCCTCCTCTTTCTGCCGGTTGGAGAAGTGCAACTCGATCAGGCCCTGCAGGTCGTTGAAGTCCTTCTCCACACGCTTGCGGTGAAGGTCGTCGAAATCCACCTTCTCGCCGTCGGGCAGCTTGGGCGGGGCGATGTTGGGCACGTACGTGGTCTTGGGTCGAGGTTTGGACTCCTGTTTCTCCTCCTCCTCCTCATACTCTTCCAGCTTGTCTTCTTCCTCCTCCTGATCGTACTCCTCCTGTTCCTCCGGGATCTCCTCGCCGTCCGACATGTCTTTCCTGGATGCCGTCTGAAGACTGAGCTCTGGCTCGACTCTTTTAAAGCTTCGCCGGGATCATGTGACGCACACCGTTCTCCACGGGAAAGATGGCGAGACAGATGCGAGCATCTATTTTCTCCAAGTCTCTCGGCCGACCCCCCTTCCCCAAAAATCCCTTGCCTACGGTCTGACCCCGAAGCGTTCCTCATTCCACCACCGGAGACTATTTCGGAGGAGCGACAGATGCACGACGCACTTGTGTCGCTGCCGCCAATAAAATTCAAGCGCGCCCAAGGCTGTTGATAAGCTCCAGTGCAAAATGAAGTTCATAAATCTTTGCAATGACGCCATCGGCGGCCGCCTGCGGAACGGCCCGGGGGTCGCATTAATCCGTCCGGAGCATTTTTGACATGACGCTACAGTTAGCGCTGCAGGCCTGCTGGCTAAAGTTCACGCTGAAAGGTTCACGCAAGGGTGAGCCTTCCTTTGTTTATTCCATCTATCCGCAATTCACCCATTACATCCACGCTTCCGTCCGTCAACATTTGCATGTCTCCGTCTGCGCTCTGGAATGTAATTAAAACGTTTCTCGGGGCTCTCGGAGCATTGGCTTAGTGGGAGGGATTGCTCGCCGACCCTCGGCTCGGGGTTATTTGTAGAAATGGACAAAAGGCGCCTTTGGTGAGGATGAGCTCGCTCGCTAAGTGACGGCAGGGACAGGTGCTCGCTCTGGTTCTGGCGCCTGGGAATCCCAATTCAGAAGGCCCCACCTCCCCCTGCGCCTCCTTCCAGTCATTATTTTCAAGCGGAGTTGAATTTCAGGCAGCCTCGAAAGTTAAGCTCAGCGGGAAAACCGGGACGGGAATGGACTGTTGCGCAAAGGTGCAAAATGAGCCCAACAGGTGGTCACCAAGTGCTTTGCTGGTAGCCACCAACAACTGAGAGTCAGAAATAGCCCAATCACAATTGTTTACTGTCCAAGTATGTTAAAACGCATACTTGGACACGTGAGGGATTTGTTAGTGGGATGGGAGTCAAAATGAATTGTTGTGAATTTGAAGTTGTCCTATCAGTTCTTTTGCAAAAGCAATACACAGACACAACTCAACTGTATTTTTGGAGCACTTTGAAACAAAAACGACCTATTGTATTATGAAGGTTATTTTTTTACTCATTAGCTGATGATTTTTGGCTCATATTGCTTTGGGACCTTATTTGCGCTTTAAACTGATTTAATGGGACTAGTCATATATGAGGTCTCCTCAATCGTGTGAACGCGCATTGAGCGCCCTCTACTGGCCAATATTGGGTGGTACAAGTGATTTGGGTCAATCCAGAAATTAAAAATTTAAAACAAAATTAAACCAAATACACTTTTTCATCGGTGATATTTGAACCCACAACATCATCATTACGTTGAAGTAACCGAGAGTCGTATTACTCACCCATTACAATGCGTTTAACCTGGGAAAGTCCGGTAGAAATGTGCATTTTTTTCCGATGTTGAGCTAGGCTAGGAGATGAAACAGAGAAAATCACTTTCGCAAATGTGTTCATAAAGAGGTTACAAGTATATTTAAGTATATAAGTAATAGAAGTAATTTGACGTAACAGCCTACCTTAATTGCGAGCGTATGTTTGGAATCAAGTACATTTATTAAAGTTAATTCTTCCATTTAAGAAAGTTCACGTATCGCTACTGTCGCCATTACATGACGTCAGAGGCTTTTCGCGCCGGACGGCTGTTGTGACGTCATCGCTACGGCAACCCGACAGATGTTTGAATTCATAATCGATTTTGGACACTTGATAAAAACTGAACCCCGAATTCCATAACGGACGTATGCAAACATATCCCCAAAAAGAATGCAACAGCAGTATTTTTAAGTTATTTTAATGAAACAAGCACATTTACAATCAATTGTTTGAAGTAATAGTTCATATATACAACGGTGGCAAGGTGTCATAGGTCATGAAAAGGTCAAAGTGATTTTGCATCCACAGTGGAAAACACAAGCAGTCAACAAGCACTGAAGCCATTAAATAGGCTCAAATGGGAGGAAGTGAACCAGACAGCAACATTTTTCATCCTTTTTTTTGGGCCCTTTATTGGAGAGCATCACCCCCCCCAAGAAAAAAACATCCATTAATGACTCTTTAGGTTTTTTTTATCATATCAAAAATATATATAATGGATCTATGATGCTACACAAAGAGAGAGGACACATACAATATAGTCAAATATGTACAACTTGTATGTGAGGTTTTTTTTGGGGGGGGTTCTTTATATACACGACAACTTTTTTTGCATTCAACCCTTCGATGAAGAAATAGCACGACGTTCTCCCGGGATGTCGGCATTTCAACAAATGACTGCAAGGTGCAAAAGACAAAATATGAGTATTGGAAATGAATTGTGGCGTGTAAAGGTGACGCGAGAGTAAAAGGACAAACTTTTTTCTTTTTTTTTTTTTGTCCTCTCTCTGTCCTGAGTTAGTGTCTCTGGACTTTTGAGCTTTTGCTGTTTCCCGAGTCCTCGCAGTGACGCTTGCTGCTCATGAGAGCGTTGCTGGAGTGATGCTCCATTCCTGAAAGAGAATAAAAATAGGACGTAAGCACAAATTCGAGGAATAATAGCCATTGCTCCGTCACCCGAGGAAAACCGACCTTTGCGAAGCGCGGGACTCTGGCGGCTGCCTTGAGGGTAGCACATCATACTGGAGCTGACGTAGCCTGCGAAAACAAAATGGCGGGCATGAAGGACTGCGGCTCTGCAGGGAACGTGAGAGAGCTACAGCCTCTTTTGACTACCTTGCTGGTGCGCGCCGGCGCTAGCTTGCGAGTCGGCCTGCAGGTACATCATGACGCCGCCGTTCTGCCAGTCGGCCTGCGGTTGACCCGCCGCCGGGTAGCCTGCGGGGACGAGAGATCGGCGGTCACTCGACAAGTCCGAGCCGCGCGACCTTCCCACTGTTAGTTGCCTCACCGGAAGGGGCGGCGGCGGCGTGAGGCGCTTCGTAGCCCATCACGTCCGACGAGCCTTTATTGTTTCCGTTGGAGGTGGTCGGAACGGACGCCAGGAGACCTGCCCATCAAAATGACACGTCAGACGACAATCGGCGCATTTGCTCGCTGGGCCCGGCCCGGCCCGTTACGTACCGAGGCCTCTGTAGCAGGAGAGCTGCTGGTAGATCTGCTTCATGCGCTCGATGTTGAGGCGGCTAGCCTCGGCGTGGTGCACCATGGGCTTGGGGTAGTGCACGCCCACGATGCAGCGCGCCGCCTTCTGCACCGCCTCGGGCGCGTTCCACGGGTCGTAGATGTACTTGGCCGGGAAGCCTCGCAGCACGGGCAGGTAGCGGCGGATGTAGTCGCCGTTGGGGTCGGTGCGGCGCCCGAACACCACCGGGCAGTAGCAGTGGAAGAACTGCTGGAAGAACGAGCTGCAGGAGAGCCACATCCAGCTGCCGGCGTTGACGCTCCAGTCGGCGTCAAGCAGCAGCTCCTCAAACACCTAAAAAAAAAAAAAAAGGGATTTAAGAACTGGAGATAACAAAAGTTCTCTCGGAATTTTCCGCCTTCCGGCCCGCCGCCTACCTTCATGCCCTCCTCCCAGCTGATCCACAAGTCTCCGCGGGTCAGGAAGCAGGCCACGGCGTGTCGGGCCAAGTGGTGGATCCAGCCCTCCTGGCGCAGCTGCGTCATGATGGCGTCGATCCAGGGGAAACCGGTTCGTCCCTCGGCCCACTTGGCCAGCGCCTCGGCGTTGCGGTCCCACGGGATCTGCACGCAGATGGGGTTGCCCTCCATCTTGTCGAAGCACGGGTTGTTGGTGGCCGCCGTGTAAAAAAACTCGCGCCACAGCAGCTGGCCGTACAGCGACAGCGGCGGCGAGCTGTTCTTCTTCACCTGTCGTTTTGGACAAAAGCCAGTCAATGTGGGCTCCGAGGAAGGAGAATGATGGGAGGAGATTTTCATTGGCACCTTTCGGTAGAGGTCGGTGAGTTTGAAGTAGAAGAGGCGGCACGAGAGACACCCGAATCGCAGGTAGGGGCTGAGGCCGGTGGGGCTGGCCAGCAGCGAGTTGGCGTTCATGCGAGGACGCTCAAAGTTGGCCACCCAAGCCTGCGACCAAGAGACCAGAAGTTGCCGGGAGCGTTTCCTCGTGCTGTGTCATGCCGCCGCGCCACGCTACCGACCTTTCTCTCCAGGTGGCGCTCCAGTCTGGTGAGGGCTTCCGACTCGCCTCCGGGCCACACGGCCGACGACAGGCCCTCGGTGTCGAAACCTGCGAGGGGAAGGTCCAACGTGAGACACGCGGCAAAGCCCACGCCCGGCAGATCTGGCCTGCTGGCGCTGCACTGACCCAGCTCCTCCAGCGACGGCACCCCGAACTTGTCGTCGTGATCCTCTGACAGCGGCGTGTTGCACTTCCCCATCACGTCGGCCGTGATGAACTCGGCCGGGACCTCCACGGGGTCCATGCGGCTGATGAGGCTCTGGAAGCGTTTGTAGGTGAGCGGCGACTGCCCGCCGTTCAACTCGATGATCCTGCCGGGTGACATCGACCTTCAGTGGTGCTCCGATGAAGATGGGCGGGGTGGGGAGGGGGGTGGGGTGGTCCACTTACTTGTCGAGATCATAGAGGGTGTGCGAGATGCGCACTGTCACCTCCACGCCGGCCTCGGAGGCCAGCTTCTTGATGGCGGCGTCCCGCTCCTTCCCGAAGGGCTCCGAGTCGTACTCGTAAGACAGGCGGGATATGTTCCACTCCTGGGGAACCCGACGGCACCATCAGCAAAAACGTCCGTCGGCATTCAAAGCAAACGTCAAAAATAAACATCAGGCGTCCCACCTTGAAGAGTCTCGGAAAGACATCGGTGGGCTGGCCCCGGATCACAAACAGACGGGAATTGAGCTTGCGTAGGTTCGAGTCCAGGTCCTCTAGACTCTGCAGCAGGAATCTGAGGGAAGGATGATGACAATGTTCTCCGATGAGCAAACGGGTTTGCGTAGGTGGCGGGCAACACACAACTTTTTTCCGCCCAACTCACAATAAGCGGCACTAATACGGAGCTTCCCGTGCGGTTGCCGCAGCAACTAAATTTGGGTAGGCGGAAACTGCCGAGCGTCATTGGTCACTTTTTCCGAAGCCTTCTCTAAATTTCAAAAGTGAAGCCCTGAGCATACCGTATTTTCCGCACTATAAGGCGCACCGGAGTATAAGGCGCACCTTCAATGAATGGCCCATTTTAAAACTTTGTCCATATATAAGGCGCACCGGATTCTAAGGCGCACCTTCAATGAATGGCCCATTTTAAAACTTTGTCCATATCTAAGATATATACATTTGGCCCGCGGGCCGGACTTCGGACACGCCTGCTGTAGCGGCTCAACGTTGGTAAGGCGCACCCGATTATAAGGCGCACTGTCGGCTTTTGAGAAAATTGGAGGTTGTTAGGTGCGCCTTATAGTGCAGAAAATACGGTACTTTTTTTGGACTTTGCGGTCACGATGGGCAGGATTAGCTTTCTCCCCGCTCCGCTCGGGTGGGCTAGCCCAAGGGTTAGGGTACCGCTGGCAAATTAGGTCGCAAACACAAGGAGGTTGAGTCACACACTGACCCACTTGTGTAACAGCTGGGGGTTCACCTCGAGTGGTCACTTGCTGAGATGTTCGAGAAAGTTCCCTTTTATGCGCCGGCTTTCCATTCACGCATGACAAAAGGCGTCCGCGTCGGCCGTTGCGTAACCGACACAATTGCGGACTACGTACAAAATAACAACTTTACACTGGCGCTGCAAAAAGGCTGCTCTAAGCCCTTAAGGGTCATTTGAATATTTGAATTTTGCTTGATATCTGCTGAAGCATGAAGAGTATGCAGGCTCCTCACCTCCACCTGTTGATGCCCACGTTGGACGAGCCTGCAAACCAGGGGTCGAGAATGTAGATGCAGCGGACGGTGTCGGCCCCGAGCAGGGACTCCTTGAGGGCCGGATTGTCGTGGAGCCGCAAGCCCTTCCTGAACCAGTGGATCGTATTCACGACCATCACTCAAATGGATGGAGGCCTCAAGACTGGAAATGTCCTTTTATTTCTCTGACTGTTCTGATGTATTGATACGAACGCAAAATCCAGACACAAAAAGGTATTTCTGGAATCTGTGAATAGCCTGGCCAAGGTGTGTAGGAGTTAACCTTGTTCTAATAAAACCTTTTCCATGTTGACAAAGAATTTAGAACGGGTCAGAATCGGAACCATTTGGCCCTTAAGTGCGACACGCGCTGCACGGCAACGTGACAGGCAACCCGGCGGGCGCTAGGACTTGCGCGTCTAACCAAAAAGGCAGCCTCGTTGTGTAACTTGTTTTTCGAAAAGGGGTCAAAAATCAAGCAAAATTCCGCCAATTTAGATTTTTTTTACGCTATGATGCACCCAAAAGACATAATCTCAACCCAAAATTGCAACAAGTGATGCTTTTAGCGAGTTTGCTGTCCGATCAAAATGTCCCCCGCCAAAGCACGGGCAAAGCTGGTTATGTAAATTCACGCAACAACAGCGATTAAATCAAATCAAATAGAAAACCACGACGCAATCTGACACTTATCTTTCCTAAATGCCTCCTGGATCTTTGCGCCTCGTATCCAATGCGGATGAAGAAGCCTTTCGTCTGTTTTGACGGCTAAACTTCCGACGCAACGTACACAAACGTCAACTGAGTCCCTCGCACCGCACCTTCTGCCTTAGTCCCGCCCACTGTGTGACGCACATTGTTTTGCAGCCGGTGATTGGTCCGATTCGCCCTCGACGCAGTCACGTTTCCACAGCGTGGTTTCCTCACTGGAGAACACGCGAGAAGCTTCACAATCATGTAACAGTGGGGCGGATGACGACTTGTGACCTAATTATTATCGTAATCTGCGCATTATTTTCATTTATCATACTCGTGATTGATTTTAAAATAAATACGAATACTCAAAATCCATAACTAGTTCGGGCTGACATTTTAATTCACACAAAGCAATGTACAAAACTCTCGATGGGAGATAAACATTTGTGTTTGTACAATAGCTTAAAAACGACAAATATTCATCAAAAAGGAAAAAAATAACAATTGGATAAAACTAAAAATATCAGCAAGGCGTTTTGCTTGGCTCATATTCTTTGTTTACAAACACAGAAACTCCCATCCATATTTCACCTGCAGTTTTTAATCAATGCACGACTAATTCAAATTTTTGAAATTTGAAAAGACATGCATGTTTTTACGACGGTACCGCTGCTTCTTACGATACGTTTAACTTTGTTTTGGTTCCTCTGCGACATTGCCTTACATAAATACAACTGCTCTAATTATATAAGGGAAGTAAGGCGGGCACGTGCGGAGCACTTTTCACATTTGTCCACTGGGTGGCAGTAAAGCATCGGAACAAACAACAGCCCGTGGGACTTTGCTGCAGAACAATTGAGAGATGATGTGGATGATCCACTGGGAGATGTTTGGATAAATGCTCCTCATCTTTGGATAACGGCATTTTCCATTCCATCGATGAATCGATATTTTCTTCAATCATGACTGTATAGAAATGAAATGAAGCCATTTCGAAACATTTCAGGGGAAAATTACCGCATTTCAATTGCTAACCTTGGACGATATATGCTGTACTTATAATAATATGATGACGACGATTTGCTGTTACCAGGCAACCAGGACTTAACAAATGCGTTTTAGCGGATCCACACTCGTTTCGTGCGTGGATTCATCGAGTGCTGCCCACCTCATCATGCAGCAGGTGCAACTCATGCGCAACAAATGTGTACGGAAACAAATATACGGCGAGTAGATGACGTGGCTTTACGCGTTTTTACATTCACTTATTGACCTTAGGAAAGGGAATAATCGATGAAATGATGGAAGAAAGGAAGAACAGAAGGAGGATGGATGGTCGAAAGGAGGGAGGAAACAAGTATGGAAGGAACAAGGGAGGAACAAAAATATAAAAAGTAAACAAGGGAACATGAAAAGTATGAAAGGATGGATGAAGGAATGGACGATAAATGGAAGGAAATAGGGATGGATGAGAAAAGGAAGGGAGGGAGGAGGGATGTAAGAATAAAACAGTAATCATTTCATTTTATTTGAGGGGACAGGCCTCTTGCGGGAGGGCTATTGCCCTGCAATTTTCCTTATTTGTTTGTGCAGGTTGTTTTGTAGCTGTCACTCAACACGGACTCCTCCTCCGAGTGTTGCGCGAGGAGCCACGCGCGCCTCCGCAGAGCGTCGGGCAGAGGGAGGGAGGGACGGAGGGAGGGTCGCAGGCAAACTAAAGTTTCGTGTGCTCCGCTGCCGGCCCGTGTCGCAGCAACGCGGGGCAATGACGCACAGGGCTCCGTGAAGAGCCCACCGAGCTCGCATGGCTTCTTTTTAAGAGTCGCGCAGGGAACCACGAACGCACGCACGCACGCACGCACGCGTGCCCAGCAGTATGCGGCGCGGCGATGGCAGGCAACGCTGTTGAGAGCACCGCGGTGAGGACGCTGGAGGACCTAACGCTCGATTCCGGTTATGGTGGCGCGGCGGACTCGGTCCGGTCGTCCAGCGTGTCGCTGTGCTGCTCCGAGCCGCCCCTGCAGTCCCTCCCGCACGGCGGCAACCGCTGGCATCTGACGGGATCCATGCACAGCCGACAGAACAGCTTGGACACGGTCAACACCGTGCTGGCCGAGGACACGGAGGCGCTGGAGTGCGCGAGCCAGCTGTGCGCCAAGCTCCCCGAGCCGGAGGAGGTGCCGTGGAGCCTGGCCGAGGTGGAGGGCGCGCTGCGGCGGCGGCGGCAGCGGCCGGGACCCGGGCCGGAAGAGGAGCCGCCGCTGCCGCCGCCGTCCCCGGAGGTGCTGGCGCGGCTCTCGGTGCTCGTCAGCCGCGCGCTGGTGCGCCTGGCCCGGGAGGCGCAGCGGCTCAGCCTGCGCTACGCCAAATGCTCCAAGCTGGAGGTGCACAGCGCCGTCAAGGTGGTCCTCTCCTGGACCATCTCCGTCAACTGCATCGCGGCCGCGCTCAGCGCCTTGTCCCTGTACAACATGAGCGCGGCCGACAAGTTCGGTCGCGGCAAATCAGCGCGCTGCGGGCTCGTCTTCTCCGTGGGCAAGTTCTTCAGGTGGATGGTGGACAGCCGCGTGGCGCTGCGCGTCCACGAGCACGCCGCCATCTACCTGACGGCGTGCGTGGAGAGCCTCTTCCGGGAGGTTCTCGACCGAGTCCTGCGCAGTGCCCTGCTGCAACGGGACGACGGAGCGGCCGACCTCAGCCTGGAAGCTTTGGAGCAGGCCGTGGCTGCAGACTCGGAGATCTGGGGGCTGCTGCAGCCCTGCCAGCACCTCGTCTGCGGGAAGAACTCCAGCGGTAAGTTCCCACCTTCAGGGGGTGAAGTATACTGAGAACTTGGAGTTTCCATAGTCCTGGAAACTTGGAGTTCCCGGAATAGTTGAAGGACTAAAGCCAAATTGTCAGAACTTGGGTGCAATGCAACTAAGACCTACCTTGTTCTGAGGGAAGTTGCTATTAAAACTTCCCGTCTCTGCAGCACAATCCTTTTTAGATTACGTAGACTGTGTAATAGAAACGGAATTTCCTCTGGGGACATCTAAACGTTTGCCAAACGATCCAATTATCTTCATTAACTGTGCGCATTCATTTAGTACTAACGATGTCGCGGTTTCATCATGGCAAACGCGCGCGTTCATTTGGGACGCAAATGCTAATCTGCCTAATTACGATAAATGTGATGATGTCTTTCCAACAGGTGCACGTTTTGCAGAAACGTTCAGAATCCGTCACGATCACATTTGTTGCGACCTTCCCCAAGGAGGTGTCGGGCGCCGGACGGATGACGCGCCAGCCAAAGGTTCTTGCGTGGCCGCTCCATTAAATTAGCAGCGGGACGTCTCCTCCGCCTGCTCCCATCGTTCACGATGCCGTCCGCCACGGGAGGTCGGGGCGAGCGCATTTGCATAATTCTTCCCGATCCTTTGTTGTCCTCGCGATTATTAGGCGCCCTCCGAGCTCGAGGCCGGCCGGCTGACAAATGGCCGTCGTTCCGCCGGCCGTGATGAATTTTTATGCGGTGGGTAATTTCATGATAGAAGACAGATTAAGCCGGATGGCAAAGTTGTTTCCGCATCCCGTTGACCTTTGTTTTCTTTTTGCGCCCTCCGCTTTGCATTCCAAAATGGCTGCTCGGAAAGTAGTAAAACCTTCTCCGCTAGCAGCTCTCTGCGGATGGATTTTCAATCTCAAGAGCTCAAGGACGCCTCTTCGTCTTCGGGTTTTCGGAAAATGCCGATTCGGCCGATATGTCTTTTTATGGCGGTGACAAAAGTTAGCTCGTACCTTTCGACAAACACTTGTTGACATTTTCCGTGTCGCCGCGGTTACCGTGGAAAAGTAACACCTGCTGATTTATCGGTAAATCAATCAATAAGGGTTTTTCTAGATTCATCTGGAGCTAGCTCATCCTATTTCGGACCTTTCGGGTGATCTTCTTGAGCATTTTGTTGCAGCATTTGGTCACGGATAAACTGAGATTAGCCCAAATGCTAACATGGAGATACAGCTTTGCTTTCATGTTGCGTCTGATTAAAAAAAAAAAATTCCGGGTCGCTGTCCTCTGTGAGCTTTTGGAAGGCGACAGGACCGCCGGCTGCTGCTTTAATTAACGAGGGCGAGCGCGGGGCGAGTTCCCGGCGCCTCTGGGGAGAACCATCTGGCGGCACCACCGCGCAAAATAGGCCAGTGAGATGCGCTCGATGGAGAAGAGCATGCAGAGGCGGCCACTCGGCCATGCATTTCGTAACCGTTGTGCTGCAAAGGGGAACTCTGTCCAAATCTGCAGCCGCCTCTGAATTTCACCAGATCCGTTCACTTGTGGCGTTTCAACAAATGCGGGATTAATCGACGACAGACTTCTTCTCAGCCGACAGTGTCATGATCCAAAGAGCCGTCTTTTCTCTGACCTGCATGTTGCGGCGTGAGAGCTTTTAGTTTCTTTTTCTTTTTTTTTTCTTCTAGTCCTTTTTTCTGTAAGTGGATGAGTCAGACACGTTCCACTTGAAACTGGCTGCGAGGTTCGGGCCTGGTATTGCAACCTAAACAATGGCGGCGGCTATCTTTAGTAGGAAGGTGATGAAAGCAATGAGGAAAATTCCAATAACAATCCAGAGGGCCCATCTGTCTTCTTTTTTTTTCTTTTTTTTTATAGCAATTTGAATAAATCTGTCTCTCTTTCTTACTTTGTGCATGAAATGGCTAGCGGTGGCTATCGTTAAAAAAAAAAAACGGGCTGCTGCAAAATCCAAATCTAACTTTTTTGCCTGTCGAAATCTCTAAATATATATTGCCAGAATAGCGAGGATATTTCCCCCCAAACGTTTTGCAACGCCAGAGGTGCTGATCCAAATTTGTTCCCTCCTTCGTGGTTCGCATGTCAGGCGTGACGCCTGCCACTCGCGCTGTGCTCCTGACGTCCCATTTGTGTCAGGAGTCCTCTCGCTGGATTCCTGACACTTTGGCTTCCCCCCCCTCCGCTCGCTCGTGCCACGAAGAATTCACCAGCCAGCTCCTTTATTATTTCACACACACACGCACACGCTCGCCGGAGACGTCAAGCCTTGACAGCCTCCTACGGGCTGGCTGATGTGTCTACTTGAAATTTAGAGGAGCAATATTTGAGTTGAGTCTGCAGGATTCAAATGGGATTCTCTCTCTTCCGTCAGTATTGATAGCAGTAACGCATTAGCATCCATCTCTCTCGAGCACTCTCTCTTTCTCTTTTCATCCATCTCATGCATAAATCAATGCACCACTGTATGACACGACCACCGTGCATCCCGCCGTGACTGTGTGAAAGCGTGCTCGCTCGGTGATTCAGCCGCGGATGAGGTCACGAGCGAGTGTAAACGGCGCCGCGGAGCATGAGGAGCTTGCCCGCGGCCCGTCTAGCGAGGCGCCGGCACGCCGGTTAGCCGTTATAGACATCCTCGACTGGATTCTGGGGGCTTTGCAAAAGTAGGCCAGCTCGTAGCCGAGAGCGCCCGCGACCCGAGAAGTTCGCCAGACGCGGCTTTGGAGACGTTCAAATCCAGCCGACCTTACGAAGTTGCAGGCGGCAGGGTGAAAAGGTGATGAAGACCATTTCAAATTCGGAGTCGACGTGATGACGTCACGTTGGCGCATACTCAAAGGCAGATCCAATGCTACTACGATTAGCATCAAAGTTGCGCATAAAACGCCGTCTCGTCAGCCAAAGTTTGTTTTCTGCACTTTTGGGTTGAAAGGAGGTCGTTTGACTGAAGCCAGCCCATCTGCGACTGCTGAATGATTTTTGTTTTTGGACTTAATTGCTTGGTATTACTTTGAAATATGACACGGAGCCACGCAATCCGTCAAATCTGCCGTCGCGCTCGTGCGAGCGAGCTTATATAAAAACTAATGAAGCCGTTTTGATTAGATTTCTGCAGCCTGCTAGATAATCACCCCGAGAGCCATCCATTCGCTAGTGGAAATGATCCGGAATGTTTTTTTTGTGAGAATCCCAGAAAAAGCATCCGGGAATTTCCCCTAGGCGTGCCAACATCGGCTAAATCTCAACGGAATATTTCAAATGAGCTTATTTGAGCAAAATCGTTTGTAACTGTCGTGCGGATCACAACGTTACCAAGACATTTGATTGGGAAGCGCATCCCGCCGCCCGCTAGAAGAAGACGCGAAGAGGCCGAGCGAGCGTTTGTTTCCGCCTGGCAAAACGGGGATAATCACGGTGGGCAAACGAGCCGAGTCCCGAGCGCCCGGGCCCTCGTCGACCGCCCCGGAGCGACCCCGTGACAAGCTTGATGGATGGCGCCGCTCGCCGAGCTCACTCCCGGAGGAAGCTTTCGGAATACTCTATGGGTGGTCACGAGACCGACGAAACGGGAAGGAACAGAGGCGGAGCTTGATCCGGCAAGGGTCAGCGGGTGAACGTGTTTGCTTCAGCCCACGGATGATGTGTGAGCTCATGTGAGAAATGAGGTGGCGCCAGGGGGCAAAGGTCACTTTCAAAAATCCAAAGGGGGTGTGAGTGAATAACAACGATTATCATCGCGCGGCACGAGACTTGAATAGACTCAAGCGGATGTCAAACGCTGTGGAAAAATCGTTGAGATCGCAGCGGGCGGGCCTGCATTGCCCACTTGGCACATCTCTGTCAACAATCATCAAATAAACAATTTTTTTCTTGCCACTGTGTTGCCATGGCAGCACTCTGAGCCGTGCTGTGGTCACAGCATACATTAGCCCCGCACCATCACAAAAATATTATTGGTAAATAAAAATTTGAGTGGCAACACGGTTAATGTGCTCACCAGTTGGCCCACACACACACAGAAATGCACAAGAGCGCTAATCTCATGGCATGACATCATCCAATCCAGCTACAACACGACACGTTTTCCCGGGCTGGCATCCAAAATGCGCTGTATTCCAAATTGATTCCGGCCCGAGAACAAGCTCCCCCGTGGAAGTTGACTTCATTTGTTTGTTTGTTTTTTTCTGTGCCTTAAATAGTTTGAAGAACGTCCCGACTGATTTGACAAAATATAGTAGCTGTTGCCAAGTGTGGGGCCCATGGTGGTTTTTGGGACATTTGAATGGAAATTCATAATTAATTATTATTTTCTAATTACTTTGTGAATATGTTTCTGAACACGTTATATGCAAATAGTACTCTCTTCTTGTATCAGTGGCGAATATTTGGGGATTTCAATAAGGCACCTGCCTGGGACAACTACAGGGGTCCTCAGTACCCGGAAGTAGTTGACAGTGAGCGGGAGTTTCGCCGAGTGTAATTGACGCTGTAGTGTGTGTTTCAGGTGAGCTAATTATTGTTTTGGAATATGATACATACGGTTGTACAATGTATCATTTTGCGTATAACATGGAACCCGGAAGTAGTTGACAGTGACTAACCGCCGCTGTTGTGTGTGTTTTTCAGTCAATTTATTATTTTAACAACAAAGCCCGCATGCGTGGAGCGACACAAGTAAGCGATTTGTTTTCAATTCACTCGCGCTAAAAACTTGCTCGTTTGAAATGGATAATATTTGACATTTTCATGAATTATGGAATGGTTTTCCATAAATGTTTGAACCAAATTGACTTTTTCCTAAGCATTTTCTTATTCATGATTAGTAACGTGTGCATAAGTCGTGTTTTTAGAGTCATCATTTCTTCCTCTACGATTTTTCCTCCTGAACCAAAGTGCATACACGGCACCCCACTGCCCCTAGAGGCCAAGGCGTGCATAGCCGTAACAGTCCCTTTTTATTTGTAGTCATCCTTTTGTACTGTTGCTATATTATGTGAATTGATGTTGTTACTAATCTTTCGTTATATTTTGAAAATTGGCAGTTGAATATATCGTATCTTTTGAAATTAATTGTGATTTCAATATCAGTCCAAATAATGGTGATTTTTATTCAGTCCATCATTGAGTCAACATCCAATTGTTGGGCCTTCAGAAATAACCTTGGCAAAAGAGCCGCATGCTGCTTCACCAACTTGTTCTTCTCATTTGGTCCCACGCTCGGAATTCATCGCGAACAAGGCCAAGCGCCGCCTTCTCTGAATTGATGGCATTTTTGAGTGTGTGCGTATTAATATTGATGCGTTGCTGATGAGCTTTCCCGACTCACTAACATTTGGAAAGGTCGTAACCCAGGGGAGATGATGGCCATCGTCCCCGTCGCTCGCCGTAAGATTCCGGGTCCTTCCAAGCCAAACGTCTTTCTCCGTTCCTGCTCATTTCTGACCTTGCTGAAATTTGCTGAAGGTGCTTCCCGGCGTTTGCATCGGCACTTGGTATTCCGCTCTCCTCTCGGGCGCCTTCTCCGTATCCGCGGGGAGGCGAGTCAATGTCTTTTTTTCTCCCTCCGGGAGATAATTGAAGGCCGGAACGTTTTATTTGCTGCGCTCGGACAGTCTGACGTTCTTGTCCTGCCGCATCGCAAATCTCGACATTTCTCCGTGGCACGGCCTCGACCTTTCTCTTTTCTGTCTTTGTTTTCTCAGCTTCTCTCTGATGTTAACTTCATCCGGAACAATGTGGGCAATGCTCAGCCCATCAACAACAACAACAAAAAACAATCCCCCACTTTGCGTCCACTCGTGTGAAAACGTTTCCAGCGTCCTCAAATAAACACTCGCTCTGCCAGCAAGTTGACAAATGCTCTCCGGGGAGAACAAGCTGCACTTTTTGGCACCGTTGCTCGCTCTCGCTGCCAGATGCTAAATGGGCTCTCCCGCAAGAAGGCGTGCGCAATATTCCGGAAATTAGCATGACGGATGTCACGCGGCCAATGCTCGTCCATCACTGCTTAATGGCTGCAACTTTCCTGCTTTTTATTCATGTTGACTCTTCTTTTTTTATTTTGCATTCTGTGTGTGTTCTGTAATTATCGAAGAGAGCGCGAGTGACCTGGTTGACCAATTGTGGTCAATGGCGGTCAATGGACTAATGAATGGCGGTTGCGATGGTATAAATCGGGTCGGGCGCTGAGCCGCCTGCCTGCGGGCAGCCGCCAACGATCGCCCGCTCGCAACACGATGACGTCAGGATTGCTCATTGCATTGCGTCTTAGTTTTGCATCATCACCGCGTGATGAAATCGAATGCGCACTTGGGATTAAAACGGAAGTTCTTCTGGCTGTTAAAGGACGACATCATAAGTGATTCATTCGTCTTATTTCCATTTCGCGAGCGAGGCTGCTAATTCCATTGTCTTTGATGCTAACGATAAACTTGTGCGCGTCAGCAAGCCTCGCTGTCACCCGCTAAGAGGCATATCTCACCGCCTCCTCTCTTATCACCCCTTGCTTGGCTTTCTTTTTTCTTTTTTTGTAGGAAGAGATGGGCCGCAAAGACAACAAGCGATGTAAAGATATGGCTGGCTGCGGAGCGCAGCTTGTGCAGCCGCTGACTTTACAATCTGTCGCACTGCAACACGGATGACATGGGGCTCGCTGGAGAGCAAAAACAATCAAGGGTTTTCCTCCCCGGGCCGGCAGTCCATATTTCACCGCCGTAAAGCCCTTATCAGCACGGGCTGCCCCCTTTTGGCTCGGAAGACTTTGCGCCGGGTGGGCTCGAGGGTTGATTTAGAGATGCTTTGAAACGTCTTGTTATTGGCGCCCTCGTGTGGACACGGAAGGAATTGCAGTATCGATTTCCTTGGTAAGCGAGCAGGTGAGCGGCAAGCATTAACGCGGTGCTGAGCTCGTGCAGTGAAAATGGCCGCTGCGCGCGGGAGTCGTTATTGATCAGAGCGTTCGTTGACTCGGTTGATCGGTCGCGATGGCACAAATCGATGGGGCGCGTCGTGTCGGGAGCGGACGCCGCCGGCCTGCGGGCAGCCGTCATCGATCACGATGCCGCGTCATGCTTTCAAAAAGCCCTAATTTGGAACTTGATCACCAACCCTCACCCGATTGAAAAAAATCCAAGTGAGTTGGAAGATTCATTGGCAGCATTTCTAGTGACTTGTTGTCGGGTGTTGGAGGAGGACAAAAAAAAACACGTGAGTGGGGAAGTGTCCAGAAAGCCCGCTATTTTTTTTCTTTCTTGAGGAATGATGAGTCAAGGTGCGAACAATGAAGCCGAGGTATGAAAAAGTGTCGCTTGACGTCGATTCTGCAAGTGACTCACGGCAGTTTCTTCTTTTTGAGTGCGCCTGCATGTGCAAATGTCCTCAGCTGCTCTCCTGGCTCATGCGCGCCGCGTGCACCTGACCCACTTCCCCGATTGGACGCACACTCCAAACCTCAAAACAATAAGAAAAAACTCTGTGGTCCCCGTGGTAGGAGTCATCACGACAATTAAAGTCAAGTTGGGAAAAAAAAGAAATTCGGGAAATTACATGTTCTATTTTAAAGTCTATAGAATGTTGCAGGGATCGGATTTGGGTTCTCGTGCAGGAAAGAAAAGAAAAAACGACCCGACGTGCCCGTTTGACGCTTCCTCCGCTCCGCTGTCACGTCATGGCCGTCCGATGGAATGCACACCTGACACCTCCATTAAGGGCCCGGCTGACGGCCTGCGCCGTCACCCGCAATTTCCCCAGGGATCGTCACGGTGACAGGGAGTGGCAGGCCGGGACACTCCCCCCCCCCCCCCGTGACCCCGACCTTAACCTCCTCCCTCGACCTCAGTCAGCATCGAAGCTGTCAGGGGCGTTGCCGCCCACGCCGCCGCCGCCGCGGTGCTGACAGCGGCCAAAAGAATATGAAGGTCTCGGCCGCTGTCAAGACTTAGCTTAGCTCGTAGCTCGAGGGAGCTTTTGTTTTCATTGCTGTGCAAAATGATTACTCCAGGTAGGTGGACACTAGAAAATGAAATGGCACAAGTTGACGTTTTGGAAAGGAATTTCTTTTCGGGTCGTTTCTTCACGTCACGCCGCCTCGGCGGTGTCGGCCATCGCAGCTGCGAACTCGGCAAGCGGCCAAGCTGGGTGACAGATGGTGCGTTGACCTGGAAGCGCCAAAAGCCGCCCCGAATGTGCCAGAACGTGTGCAATTGCGTCAGAACAATTGTTGCCGCACTTTGCCGGCGCCACCTTTAGGGCGCCGGAAGGTTTTTTTTGACCTTGATGTCAACTGCACCATTTTCAACACTTTCCAATTGCCGTTTTTTTTTTCCCTTTGGGTCGCTTACGAGGCAGCAAATGAATCGCTAACGATATCGCAACGATGCTCTAACGATTGCGCGGACGGAAATCTTTCGACGTGTGCTCTCGCTTCCTCTTTTGCTTTCATCACGGCAGCAAATGAAATGAGAATTGGCCCAAAAATAATGCATTGGTTTATTATTTTGCGGGACCGCATTGTGCCCAAGCACGCGTGCAGCTGTGAGGTTTCCTTTTTTAAATTTTTTTTTTTTTGCTTCCCTTACACTAAGGCCTGCTGAGCCAATCACAGCCCAATCGCCTGTTGCCATGGCGACTACCTGTTAATATTCCGGGAGAGTTTTCTCACCGGTGAGGGGGGATTGCCGCACTCCTTCAGAAGAGAATCGATTCCTGCAGGTGGGAAAAAAAAAAATAAAAAAAAGGGCCACCCGTTTGATTCGGCGGCTCATCATCAATGTGGCCTAATTGACCTTGACCAGGATTACGGCCTGGCTAATCCCACCCAAAATGGACTCCTGCCTTTTCCTTTCGGCTTCATCCCCACATCAATGACAAAGTGCATTTTCATTGAGCGACGTGAAATCGTGTTTGACCCACTCTTGTGTTGATGCTTACGCAGGTGTGCTGAGCCTCCCCGAGAGTCTGAACCTCCACCGGGATCAGCAGCAGCGCTCGGGTCACGGCTGCCTCACGCCGGCCGAACTGCGCACGTTGGAGCAATCGTTGCTGGCCACGCGTGTTGGAAGCATCGGCGAGCTGAGTGAGTATCACGCACCATCTGCAGGCAGGGACATCTATTTTTGATGATCCTGGACTTGATAGGCCTCATTTTTCTTGCCGTGACACGTTGGAAATGAAGGTGAGGTGGAATAGAAGGGGCCAGCAAGACCCCGTTCCTTTCTTCAACACGAGAAACGCCCCCGAGTGCCGATTTGAGCGCTCTTCAGACATCTTTGTTTTCTTGGCCTGACGTTTGCTCAGCCTGCGTCCTCCACAAAAATCTTTCTGGCATGTGTCGGAAGGGCGGCCTTCCGGGAGCGATAGCGAGGACGACACGAGCCGCGCCGGCCTCGCTTGCCAAGGATTCACTTGAAACAATGAATCCATTCATCCTAAACTAGAAGGTCCTTGTTTTTCAAAATAAACATCAAACAGGGATATTATATTATTTGCTCATTTGCATATTTCATCAGCACAGAGGAGAAAGTCGCGAGTCCTTCCGACAGGGAAAAGCAAAAAGATGTGCTTTCCCGTGTGTGTGTGTGTGTGTCTGTGTGTGGTTTGCTGAGCTCATCACAGCATAGACACCCCCCCCCCCCTCAAAAAAAAAAAAAAAAAAAACAAGCAACGACAGCAGAGGAATTAATGAAGCAGCACAAAAGCGCTTCATCAAGGGAGGCATTAGCAGTTTGTCTCGTTAAAAATCAAAGTTGTTATTTGCAGACGCGCTTTGGGCCCCCCCCCCCCTTCCCCTGCCACTTCTCAGCTCGCCAGGCGTGGACGCCTTCTAGGATCTGGCTTTCTCCCTTTTCTTTTATGCTCTTTATCTTCTCGCCGACCGAGGCCGCTTCCTGGAATGCGGGCGTGACAGCCAACCTTCAGCCATTACAAGAATTAAAAAAAAAAAAAAGATCAGATACATCATGCAAGCCTTCATTTGCAGCTGAATTGCATACAAAAGTCCAAGCGCGTCTTAAGATGGCCGTCCAACACCTAAAAAAAAAAAAAAGATCAAATTTGAGAAAATGCTATGTTGCATGAATTTATTTTTTGTTCTCGCAGGCGATTTGGTGTCGCGGGCCATGCACCACCTGCAGCCGCTGCACGTGAAGAACAGCAGCACCGGGAGCCCGCTCCACCACCACCACCACTATCCCCACCACCACAAGATGGCCGCCGCCACCGTCAGTAGCAGCAGCAGCGGCAGCTCGGGCGTGGCGGCGACTTGCGGCGGCGGAGACGTCCACTGGGAGCCCGAGGCGCTCTACACCCTGTGCTACTTCATGCACTGCCCACAGGTGGAGTGGGAGAACCCCAACGTGGAGCCCTCCAAGGTCACCCTGCACACCGAGAGGTACGTTGCCACTGGTGGAAAGTAAGTCGGTAGTTTTCCTCCCAAAACAACAATTTAGAGTTATCGGACAAAAGTAGAGATTTCGCGGCCCCTGAAATATGAAGCTCAGTTTGATTGAGGGCTGCTCGTAAGAGTTTTAGCATCTCTCTCTTCCCCCTCACAGCAAGTCTAAATCAATTTTATGGGCTTGGCTCGGCCTTTATAGAGACGTGTAATGAGCAAGTCGATGCGGCGCGATTCACGCCAGGCGCGGCGGCGGCGGCGCTATTGACGCCTGCGCTGCGGCCCCCTCAGGCCCTTCCTGGTGATGCCGCCGCTGATGGAGTGGATCCGGGTGGCGGTGGCCCACGCCGAGCACCGCCGCAGCCCGGCCGTGGACAGCGACGACGTGCGGCAGGCCGCCCGACTCATGCTGCCCGGCGTCGACTGCGAGCCCAGACAAATCAAGTCAGCCCGCCGGACCGGAGCGACCCGACGATAGACGCTTTTGAAATTCACAATATTTCCGTTTCGGATGGTGTGCAGAGCAGAGGATTGTTTCTGCGGCACCCGCAAGCTGGACGCCGCCTCCACGGAGGCCAAGTTCCTGCAGGACCTGGGCTTCCGGATGCTCAACTGCGGACGCACCGACCTGGTCAAGCAGGCCGTCAACCTGCTCGGACCCGACGGCGTCAACAGCGTCAGCGAGCAGGTGCTAAACGGGTCTTGAATCCTTTTCCAAAAGCAATTGGGGCTCATGGCATGTCTCTAGCGCCCCCCCCCAAGTGGAAGGGAGGTCATCGTCGTCCGTCACTTCTTTTGGCACTTTCTTTTTGGCACCGCCGAGAGTTGAGAGCGAGAAGCATCTTCTGGCGGCGCCTGCCAACATACGCGGTCGTCTCCCACGCGAGCAAATGCTTGTTTGTCTCTCTCAGTTTTTGTTGCCAGCCTTCGCCCAATCAACCCTTTGCTCAAAAACCAATTTCACCAGTGAAAAAGTCCGACTTTTAAAAGAAGCATTTTACATTCAAAGACAAATAATTCAACTATTTTACAAGAAAAAGATCATCAAATTAAATTCAACGTGACCATTGCGTTGCAGGGAATGACGCCCCTGATGTACGCGTGCGTGCGCGGGGACGAAGCCATGGTCCAAATGCTCCTGGACGCCGGCGCCGACGTCAACGGCGAGGTAAGCGACTCCCGGCCGTGCTTCGGCTGCCGCATGATGGTAACGAAATTGCTGTGGCGCCTCTGCGGGGCTTTTTCTTGCTTGTTTATTTTGCCGCTCATCAATAATGCATGCTCATCATTCCCGGAGAGAGCTCGCGTGCGCGCGTGTGACTCATCTAATCGCCGCAGTCCAGAGAGCACGCCGCCGCACGTTTAATGAACGAGTCCGCCGACGTCCATTTTCACAAACGCTCCTCGGCAACCTTGACGTCACCTGTCCAAAGCGCCACCTCACCTGGAACACAATCTCTCAAAGTTTGATGAAAGAAAATGAGCTTGAAGTGGCCATAACGGCTCATTTTCAAAAAAAAAAAAAAAAAAAAATCCCCCAAAGCGAACTCGCTCGACTTTTCTATCGGCTTTTCTAACCAAAAACGACGCTTCTTCCTGCAACCGCCTGCTAGCGCCCCCCCGCTGGCCCGCCGTTAACTTGTGTAATGTGACTCTCCCAGGTGCCCGCCACAGTGCGCAAGCACCCGTCCGTTTATCCCGACGCACGCGGCGGGACGCCGCTCACGTTCGCCGTCTTGCACGGACACGCACCTGTCGTGCAGGTAGTGACGGCCCGCCCCTCGATGGAAAAAAATAAGGAATACAATCACTAATGGATCTCAATGGATTCATGCGCACCACATTCTAAATCAACCTGTTGTGTGTCCATAACTTCATACACACTAACGTCAGCGCTTCCAGACTATTCCATAAGTGTGGGAAAATGCCCACCTTTGACCCCCCACTCCTTCCCTGTTGCTCCCTTAGCTGTTGCTGGACAACAGCGCCGGCGTGGAGGGTTCGCTGCAGGACGGCGCCGACAACTACACGGAGACGCCGCTCCAGCTGGCCTCGGCCGCGGGTGCGCATGAAAAGAAATTTCAAATTTGTCTGAAATATCGCCCTCTTGAAGTTGCCGTCGTCCCACGCAGGCAACTTTGAGCTGGTGAGTCTGCTCCTGGAGCGAGGTGGCGACCCGATGATGGGCACGGCGTGTCGCAACGGCATCTCGTCGGCGCCGCTCGGCGACATGAACTCTTTCAGCCTGGCGGCGGCGCACGGGCACAGGTGGCACCTTTTAGCCCAATATTGAGTTCCCTAAAATGACAGCGGTCCGCTTTGTTTGTAGAAACGTGTTCCGGAAGCTGCTGTCCCACACGGAGAAGGACAAGGCCGACGTCGTTTCCCTGGAGGAGATCCTGGCCGAGGGTTCGGCGCCGTCGGCGCAGAAGGCGGCGGCCTCGCACGCTAACGGCGGCGGCGGCGGCACGTTGCGAACAGGAAAGGCCAAGCTGCGCGCCCTGAAAGAAGCCATGTACCATAGCGCCGAGCACGGCCATGTGGACATCACCATCGACATCCGCAGCTTAGGTCAGAATCACGCATGCATGCCACACCTCAACGTTTTTCGTGCTTTGACTTGAGAGTACGAGTGAACAATTTCTTCTTCGCTTCATGCTAGCAAGCATGGCGCTAACCTCTAAGCATCACAAACGGTGGCGCAGCTCATGCAGATAGACAACTGAACCGTTCCTCTCAATGGGGAAAGATGATTTGAGATACGTGCAAGGCACGGCATGAATTCACTCGGAAGTCAAGGCACCGCCGTCATCGATAAGTGAGCACATTTCACAAGCTTCATTCTCCACCTGACATAAGCGACACTGTCAAAACATTCATTCTCTCATTCATCCGAGGGGGTGGGGGGGGGAGGGTGAAGCTTTTCAAAGTCACATTTTTTTTAAATTCTCATTCTAGTAATGCTCATGAAATGTTGATTTATTTTCCTAACCAAGCAAAAATGTTCCGCCTGTATATCTAATCCTCGACTTGTGAAAATGATGGAGTCTTTCCCATCACGCGCATCCAGGCGTTCCGTGGACGCTGCACACGTGGCTGGAGTCGCTGCGGACGGGCTTCGCCCAGCAGCGCCGTCCGCTGATCCAGGCTCTGCTTAAGGACTTCTGCTGCATCCGCGAGGACGAGTACACCGAGGAGCTGCTCACGCACGGCCTGCCCCTCATGTTCCGCATCCTCCGGTCCTGCAAGGTCCTCCGGCCGCCGCTTGGCTTTTGTACATTTGAGCGCTCCCGCCCTCGCTGACTGTGGAACTGTCCGCTGATGTGTGTAGAACGAGGTGATCAGCCAGCAGCTGTCCGTCATCTTCACGCAGTGCTACGGTCCCTTCCCCATCCCAAAGCTCACCGAGATCAAGAGGAAGCAGACCTCGCGCTTAGGTGACACCCTCGACTTGTTTGCCGCGGCGGGCTGACGACTTGAACGGCTTATTTCTAGCTTCCCGTCAAATGTTAAAGCTTTTAAGATGCGCGGCGAATGTCACCGCGCTCTTTTGCGACAAAATTCCACCTCTCCGATTATTTTTGACATTTATTTTACTTTTTTGAAATATGAATCCGACTGCTCTGAGTGCACTCCAGCTGGAGAATGCACCTCCTGTCGTGTTTGAAGGAAAATATGGTTTGAGAAAAAAATCCAAGAGAAGCTCATGGCTGCGCTGTAGCGCCCCCTACCGTTTGAATGTCGGATTGCACTTTAATTCAACCCCTGATGACAATTTGGCTAAGCGGGATGAAGTTTGGTTGGCATGGAGTACACCTACCAAAAAAGTCTCAAGGATCGACGGCCAAAAAAGAGGAAGTTCACCCTTTTGGGCTGAAGTGTCCATTTTAGGGCGACCATTTCCCAGACCTCTCCTCAAGATTCTGTCTGATTGCCACCAAATTTGGCTCACGCGGACCTGACAGATGGGTGAGAATTTCCATGGGTTCTTATGTTATTGCGTGTTGGCGGAGCATGGCACCAAACGTTGATGACTCACCCAGAAAGCAGGCCAAACAGCACAAGACACGGCATGCGGCTTTAATCTACTAATTGTTGTGTTTTCATTTTTCATAAAGCCACTCGGCGAGGCGTGTAGCACCCGAAGGAGCACGTTCGTTTAAGCTGCTGCCGCCGCACTCAGACGAGATGACTAACGAGGCGTTTTGTGTGCTGCTGTCGGCAGACCCGCACTTCCTCAACAACAAGGAGATGTCGGATGTCACCTTCCTGGTGGAGGGGAAACCCTTTTATGCACACAAAGTTCTGCTTTTCACCGCATCGCCCAGGTAAAGGCTCTTTTTTTTTTTTCTTCTTCTTCCTCATCATCATCTGCAGACTTAAACAAAATGGGTCGATCACTTCCAGGTTCAAATCGCTGCTGCAAAACCGACCGGCGGCCGAGAACACGTGCATCGAAATCAGCCACGTCAAGTACAACATATTTCACGTAAGGCCTCCTCCAAACCACTAGGGCGCAGTGTGGCCACCAGACACCTCAATAAATGTTTCCGTCTGTCCAGTTGGTGATGCAGTATCTCTACTGCGGGGGCGCAGAGTTCTTGCACATACGCAACACCGAAGTCATGGAGGTAAGAGGGCCTTGGCTTAGCCTGCGTTAGCTAGTGCGGGTTAGCATTTGTAACTGAGAGGGACGGCCGCGTGTGTCGCGCAGCTACTGTCTGCCTCCAAGTTCTTCCAACTCGAGGCCCTTCAGAGACATTGTGAGATCATCTGCTCCAAGAACATCACCAACGAGACCTGCGTGGACCTCTACAAGCACGCCAAGGTCAGACAACGGCCAATAGCAAAGCATAAGCGCGATCCCGGCACTAAGCGCTAATGTTGCGTTGATCTCTCGAAACGCACAGTTCCTGGGCGCCTTGGAGCTGACGCGCTTCATCGAGGGCTACTTCCTGAAGAACATGGCGCTGCTGGTGGAGCTGGACACCTTCAAGCAGCTTCTGTACGAGGCCCCGCCGCCGGCTCCCTCCTCCCCAGACGGCCCGGCCCCCCCCTGCTCGGACATCCTGCACGACCTGGAGAAGACGCTGGCCTCTCGCGTCCACTCCATCCACCTGTCCACCTCCAAAGGCTCAGTGGTGTGACGCGCGCGCCGCCATCAATGATCAGTAGCAAAGCCAGCAAAAGGAACCTTTTGGGCCAAACCTTCTGCATCTGGGACACTGTGTTACCAAACTCCTCCCACCCTGATTTTGTTTTTTTTTTTTTGCATGAGGCCCTTTTATGCACAGCCTTCTCTCTGAGGAAGTGGAGGACCCCACTGACATAATGCGAAGTATCATTAGATCCACGTTTGTCCAACTTTGTCATCTCTGGCTTGAATGTGCGCGTCGGACATTTGTAGCCGGCCGCCGTCCTGCTTTCGCGGCACATTTCCCCCCTGTAATATTCTGGTGAGTTCGAGTCAAGCAAAGGGATTGAAATGTGATGGGAAATACAATAGGTATCGATCAGCAGTTGTTCTTAATAAAGTGGCAGCGTGTCCAGTCCAGCAGGCAACCAAAAACATAATAGTAATGCAGTACTGTACTACTATTGATTGTAGGCACTTGAATCGTGTAAATAGAAACAGAAATCCTCGACTATTTCTTTATTTTCATACATATAGCCCCATAGATTTCATTTTAATCTATTTTGTTGATATGCATAGAAAGAGGATGTTTAAAAAAAAAAAGATCAATTATGTAAGTCTGACTGAGACACAATGTGAGAAGCAAGGATGTAGTTGCACTCGTGCTACACTTTCCGTGTTTCCAATAAATGACATTTTCATTTCTATGTTGCAATTGATTGTTTCCCCACGTATGATGTGCATAATATTTAAACGGGGCTTTGACTTTTTGATCTTTTTATTTTGCCGCCTAACCCTGCAGTACTCCAAATGGTCGGTAGTCGGCGGTGTTCGTTCACTTCACCAAGCAAAGAAGAATCGTGCCTCTTCCTTTTTCCCCCCCACTTAGCGAGGGAGAGAAAGTTTGCTCATGTCCGCATTGTGGAGCTTTTATTCCCTTGTAAACGCGAGAATATCAAACCAAATTCAACGTTATCATGATGGGAGACAAGTGACTGAAGACGAGAGAAGGACGACGACGCCTGCGCAGTCGGGAGAGAAAATCGAACCGCCTTTTCCTTCCCCGCCAACTGGCACCGCACCGTAGGGCCGGGCGGACGTCGTCTCACAATCGAACCCCGTAGTACTCTTTATTTCGGGCTTTTCCAAAGACCTCCCTAGCAACATGGAAGCGTTACATCGCGCCGAACACGGTAAACGGAACAGAAATGACAAATGTATCACTCCTAGCGAGTTGACTGTGTTTTCTTTTTTGCCTTGTGTGCGTCCGATTCGTAACATGGCGTAGCCCGCTGTGAGATGGCGCTGAGCTAACGTAGCCGCTTAGTTAGCTGGAAGAAGCTAAGCAACGGCTAGTTATGCTATGCTAAGTCATCATCATATTTTGAGATGTATTCGGAAGGTCAGATGGGCTGAATTTTAAATCCAGCGACCTCCACTGATGAGAAGGTTTACCAACTGACCGATGCTGTGTTTGTTGACTTGACCAGAAACTGGATTTTCTGCCATTACTTGCTTCAAAATTGCAAGGACAAAACTCGATTAAAGTCAAAACCCTGGGCACGCACTAGCGACGAGTGTTGTTGCACTAAAGCGGCAAATGGCGTCAGTTTCACCCCAAATGTTGACGTCCAAAAGTGACTTCTGTCGTTGTGTTTTAAAATTACCACGCAGTTTGTCTGTCCCTGAAGGCAGCGGCAGTTACCGCTTCCTGTTTATTTATTGTGACGTTGAAATGAATGTGTTTGAATTCAATTCAATTAGTGGGAAAATAATGAAGGGGGGGGGGGAAAGAATATTTCTTGATGATCTGACGGCTTTAGATGATTGTTTTGTTTGTTTGATGTGTGTCCAGATTCTCCTCTCCTGCTGCCCTCCCTGCGCCTCTTCATCCCGCCTCTGCGCCTGGTGTCGGCCGCCATGTGGCAGGTCGTGCAGCGCGGCGACGTGCGGGACTACGGCACGGTGGAGGAGTTTGTCGGCACGGTCACCGACATTTTACCCGAGCTGTTGAATCCCGACCAGAAGGCGCAGTTGCTGCTGGGTCTTCGGGCACGGGTAAGCTCGAGGAAAGCTGGAGTGAGCATCAGATAGGTAGCCGTGGGAAAAAAAATGTGTCCTTGGTTTCAGGTGGTTGTGGATTTGTGTCGGTCCGTGGAGAACCCAGAGAGGGAAACCGTCGAGGTGCATTTAGAACGAATCAAAGGCCTCATATCGACGTGGGCATCTCAGGTCGGCGTCTTCAATTCAGATCCAACGAGCTCATCTTTTATTGTCCACTCGAACCGCCCGTGTTTGTCTTCCAGCCGTGCTTTGCCGAGGTCCAGTTTGCCAAATCCAACTTTGTGGATCAGATCGAGCTACTGCTGAAAGACCCTGAAGAGCGGGACAAGTTCTTTCAGGTTTGCTGTCAAAAAGATCTTTTTGTGGCCTGATTTCCCAACAATCCGTCCTTTTCCAGGAGGCCTTTCCAACTGCCTTTGGGCCAGAATATGACAGCGCCCTGCAAGTGCTCATGTTGGACTTCCTCTCCAGGCTGGATAAGCTTCTGCCTGTCCCGGACCTCCAGCAGGTACCAGGACCACAGCCGAATGACGTGATGATATGATACGGTAGTGGGATGATTGTCTGTCTCCTCTCCAGACGGCCGCCATGTTGAGCAATGTCCCGGAGGCCCTGGACGAGTGCGTCCACTCTGTTCCCGACCCGCCTCACTTGAAGGCGGCGCTCTTGCACCACTCTGCGCTCGGACATTTCGATTTAACCGGTGAGGCTCCTCGGTCGAGACGATCCACTCGAGGAAAGTCGCCAGTTTTGGACGTTTGCGTTTGTTCTCCCGGCTAGACGACTCTCAGAGCATCCTGTCCTCCTTCGGGAACTGCATCCTGTCCTCGCTGTCCCTCCCGCAGCTGGAGAAGGTGGTCATCGACGCCGACCACGTCCAGGTGCGGGCGCCCGCCGAGCAGATGGCGGGATGCGTCACGGTGCAGGTGGAGGGCGAGACGGTCACGCTCTTGGACTACATCCACATTGAGGAGGCGCCTGGCTTGATGGAGCCCGGCCCTCAGGAGGATGAAGAAGAAGAAGACAAGGAGGGAGAGAAAGCGGACAACGACGACGCTTCGTTGAAGCCGGCGGCGTTCCAACCGCTCAAGCAGAGCAGGCGTCTGCAGCTGAAGAGGCAAGCGGCCCAGGCGGAGAAAGACGAAGAAGACGACGACGACAGATTGGCCAAGCATCAGAGGAAGAAGCACCCCAACAACAAGACGTGCCCCGTGTGCGGCAAGAGCTTCCTGCGCGCCGCCGCCATGAGGCGCCACCAGGAGACGCACTCGGAGAACCGCGAGCTCAAGTACAAGTGCGAGCGCTGCGACAAGCGCTTCCGCGACCAGTACGACATGAAGCGCCACAACATGCGCGTCCACGAGCGAGACGACGACGACGCCGCCGCAGAGGACGACGAGGCGGCGCCGGCCGAGCCCGAGTCTCCGGAGATGCCCGGCGATAAAAACTGCGCCCTCTGCGGCAAGTACATTGCGCGCAAGGTGGACATGGAGCGCCACATGACGTCGCACTCGGAAGACCGGCCGCACGAGTGCTCCTTTTGCGACAAGAGGTTCAAGACCCGCTACGTCCTCAAGCGACACCAGAAGGAGTTCTGCAAGAGTCAAGGACTCAAGGGTCACGAGGAGCAGAGCCCGGATCGGCGGCCGGCCACGTCCGCCGAGGGCAAAGTCTGCCCCATCTGCAGCCGCACGCTGCCGTGCAGCGCCGACATGGACAAGCACCTGCGCTCGCACACGGAGGAGCGCCCTTTTGTCTGCGTGGGCTGCGACAAGGGCTTCAAGTACCGCGACACGCTCAAGAAGCACCAGATCATCCACGGCCACGAGGGCGTCCGCGAGGAGGCCAGCAAAAGCACCGAGGAGATCCTGGCCCAGGCCGAGAAGAACCCGGAGAGCGCCGGCGACGCCCCCGAGGCGCCGCCGCCGGCCCGCGGCAAAGCCTGCCCGGTGTGCGCCGGCTCCTTCGACAACATCAAGACGCTGAACCGCCACATCCAGAGCCACACGCAGGAGCGGCCCTTCCACTGCGTGCACTGCAAGAGGCGCTTCAAGCACCTGCACGGCCTCAAGCGCCACCAGATCTACGCCGTCTGCCACAAGAAGACGGCCCGCTGCCCCTGGAAGAAGGAGGCCAAGGCCGGGCCCAGCCACGGCGGCGACGGCCAGCAGCTCCAGATCCCCGTCTGGTGCTCCAACTGCGGCAAGCACTTTGAGGTCCTGTCGGCGCTCAAGGAGCACCAGGAGAAGGTGTGCAAGGCGGACCTGCGCGATGTCATGACCTGCGGCGCCTGCGGCAAGGAGTTCAAGAGCCTCACCATGCTCAAGGTACCATCTGCGCACGTTGACTTTCGGCACCTGCTCGCAAGATACCGATCGATGGGCCGATCGATTGAAACGGTTGGCGTCTGTTGTGACGACAGGTGCACCAGAGGATCCACGACCCGCTGTACTGCAAGGAGTGCGGCAAGATCCTGGGCAGCCAGGCGGCCTTCGAGCGCCACCTGCTGATGCACCGGCCCATGGCGTGCAGCATGTGCGACAAGAGCTTCACGCTGATGCGCCGCCTGCGCGAGCACTACGAGAAGCAGCACGCCTTCAGCGGGCCCTACCCGTGCTCGCAGTGCGACAAGAGCTTCTCGCAGCTCTCCTACCTGGCTGTCCACCAGCGCATCCACAAGGGCGAGTTCCCCTTCGCCTGCGACTCGTGCCCCGCCCGCTTCCGCTCCTCCAACTGCCTGACGGTGCACCAGCGCAAGCACACGGGCGAGCGGCCCTTCCTGTGCTGGCAGTGCGGCAAGTGCTACCGCTCGGCCTCGGAGCTCACCGTGCACATGGGCACCCACTCGGAGGCGCGGCCGTGGGCCTGCGCCCAGTGCCCGGCCGCCTACCGCACCAAGCAGCAGCTGGGCAACCACGTGGCGCAGGTGCACGTGGGCGTGCGCTACCCCTGCGCCAGCTGCGGCAAGCAGTTCATGAAGGAGACCTCGCTCAAGCGCCACGAGCTCATCCACACGGGCGAGCGGCCCTACCAGTGCACCGTGTGCGGCAAGACCTTCCTCACCGCCAACGAGCTGCGGCTGCACACCCGCTACCACACGGGCGAGCGGCCGTACAAGTGCGACGTGTGCGGCAAGGCCTTCATCCAGTCGGGCTACCTCAAGTCGCACGTGCGCATCCACACGGGCGAGAAGCCCTTCGAGTGCGACGTGTGCGGCAAGGCTTTCCGCATGTCCTACCACATGAAGAAGCACCGGCGCACGCACGCCGCCAAGGCGGCCAAGACGGCCAAGGTCAAGACCTACGCTTGCGACCGCTGCGACCTGGCCTTCCTGCACAAGAAGGCGCTGTGGGAGCACGCCGCCGCGCACCCCGTCAAGGTGGAGCAAACCTTCGCCCAAGTCACGATCCAGTTCCAGTGACCTAAGACGCCGCCGCCGCCGTCCGTCCTTGCCTATTAAATCTCGTTTTCAAGCTGTCATGTTTTAAATAAACAAACGCCGGATGTACGCTACTCTACTCGTGTTTAGGGTTTTTTGGGCCGGTTCGGAATTCTCTCTTAAGGTAAGGAACATACATTCCATCTTTGAAATGAAAAACTGTTTGTCGGAAGGTTGCTGCCAAATGTTTCTGTAGTTGGGTTTTGCATTAGCGGTTGGTAAGAATGAAAAATAAGTTGTAAATTGTACTTCTTACAAAGTCCGTCCTCAACTAATTGGATCTAAAAAGTGACTTTGTACACAATGAAACTGAAGCGTGTTGTGTGCGTTTCATGTCGTTACCAACTTTGGCCAATAGGTGTCAGCAGAGTAACGCAAATCATCACCGGGCAGCCGACCGCCAGGCGTTGTCGCCCCCTACTGGAGTCCCGCCACGGTACAAGATGCACACTCCTGCAAATGATGCTCGGGCTCGTCCTTTTGTCCTCATGTCAATCTTTCTCGGTGTCTTCCAGCTCGACCTGACCACAATGACACTTTTCAAATGGCGCCTTCCGATGTGTCGTCTGCAGAAGCGACAATGACTCCGCCGAGCCTCTCGCTGTCCAGACCCAAGCTCTGCTCTTTTATGCCGGCCTGTAATTGCTTCAGCGTGCGGCTTCCCTGCACACCGCGAGGTATCGCAATACACACACACACGGGCCTCATATATGTGTGTGTGCGCCGATAAATATTCCATAGCCTTGTGAAGCTCACAAAATGTTCACCCGCCAAAACGACACGTGAGCTCATGTACGCGCATTCTACACCGCTTGCACTTTTTGCCCTTTTCATCTCACAATATTGATTTATGGCCCAAGGCAGGGATATTTGCATAAAAGTGGATTTAAATGAGTACACAGTGTTTTCCCCCCATAAAAAAAAATAATAGCCTCATACATCAAAGCACACCATTTACCTTTGATTATTCTAGAAAGACTTTGTGTGATTTATGGCCTCATCCACCGCTTTCATTGTGTCATGTCAATAACTCTGCCATAGCAACATTGGACAAGCCAGCTTTTATTTGCATGCAGTTTTACAATTCCAACAGCTGGCCAAAAAGCGACATTTACGAGCAGGATTTCTGCGGTAAAAGAATAAACGCTGAGCTTCCCCCCCCCCCCCCCCCCCCCCCCCCGTGTCGTGACGCACTATGTCACACGTCCGACAAGTGCGCTGCAGAATTGCTTTTGATTGTCAGCAGGCGCGCTGGAAACTTTGAAATCCTCCCGTGTGGATGGAGAGCGCATTGGAATTATTCGTGCACGCTTCTCAATTTTAGCGAGTGCAAATTGAACAAACGTTTCAGTCTTGGAATTTCTCCCTTTTTTGGGACAAGATTTCAGAGTCGGAAGCGTCACAGTTAATCTGGAGAGCGGAGGATTAATGGCTTTCTTAATCAAGCATCCTCATGTGACCCTGCTTGCCCGCACGGACATGCTAACTGGCACTTTGCATCGTGGCACTCAATAGATCCACTCGAAATAATCCAGCGAAAAATAAATCAAGAACGATCCGCTGCAGTTGCTTTAGAGCTTTTTGACCCACAGAACATTGTGATGCTTTGACATTTCTTCTGGGACCCCAAAAAGTTTGTGACCAGCCTTTCGGGGTCTTTACCGACAGTAAAACCTATAGGTTGGTATCACCAAAAAAAAAAAAAAAATGCTTTAAATAAACGTGAGTTGAGTTTGAAGCAGTGCAATGCCGCCATCAACTGGCGGCTGTTCGTCATTACAATTGACGTCTGAATTGAACCCACTTCAAAACATACATGACAAATGTGTTAAAAAAGAAAAAAAGAAATGAACCCATCGACCCAAAGTAATCCACACCGTCCACACCGTGCCAAAAGTCCAAACCCAACGCGCCACTTGCCACCACCAACAGGGTCATACTGTGATCCCAAATCAGCTTTCGGCGTCGTCATCATCATCTTCGTCATGGCGCTCCTGCGCATGCGCTTTGACCCACTTCCCCTTAGCGTGTCTTGGCTTCCCTGGTGGCCGATGCAAGCCGGGAGGGCCGCATGCACGCTCGGCTGTCCTGCTTTGAGATTGGCTCTCGTCGTGCCAGCGCTCCCTCCCTCCCTCTTAAGCCCTCCGTGCACTGTCATTACTCAGTGGCGCCCCCTAACACCCCCCCCCCCTCTTCCTTGCAACATGTGTCAAGTTGCAAGGTGAAACCGACCTATCATGTGCATATTGCAAAAAAAAAAAAAAACAACTGCGAGTTTTTTTTTTTCGATTCCTTTTCTAAGAAGGAGAGAAGAAAAAAAAACTGAGCGAGAGAAAAAAAAGAATGACGTGATTTGAGCGCGTGCCCAAAAATCCTTAATGAATAACTTCGGCGGAGGAGCGCGAGCTGGGTTGAAGGCTGGCCCAGCTGTCTTCTCCTGCTCCCTCCATGCGCATGTCTTTGCAGTGTATGCAATGTTAGTAGATAAATGTGAGGGATTTTCTGGCTAAATCCGTCTCCTGTTCGCTAAATCTCACTTCTCTCCAAAACGAGCGTGCGCAATGGAACAAAAGTGGCAACGTTGAGATGTGACATTGGCCCCCGGCCGGCACGCGCATCTCGTCCGTCCGCTTTTTCTGCCCCGTTCGTTCTTCTTCCTCCTCCTCCTCCTCCTCCTCTTTTCCCGTCTTTTCTCTGCTTTTTTTAATGACTTGAAACAAGTTGATTCCTCGCCTCTTTCTTTTTTTTTTTTTTTTTTTTTTTAAAGGTTGCGGAGACCCGCGGGGATGTCCTGCGCTCTTTCCTCCCCCTGTTGGCATTTATGGGACGTCCTCAAGGTAACTTGTACCTGCTCCGCGCGCGCACACTTTTCATGTTCTTTTCATGATGTGCTTTTATTTCCAGCACATGCCATGCGCGCCCGCCGTAAGTTTATTCCCTCGCATGCAACCTTCGCCTTCATTTCTGTCCGCCGTCTTTTTGATCCTTTTCGCGTTTTTCTTTTCTTCGCCTAAATTGCACGCATGGCTTTATCGGTCCTTTCTTTCCCCTCCACGGATGGACGTGATGATTGTTGCCGATTGCGAGCACTCTGGAGGTGTTTATGACGTTTTATAGCACTCGCGGGGCCGCTTTTTTCCCCTCCTCGGGGTGATGCGCATCCGTCAGTGCTCGCAGCGGTGCTTGTGCGTAATTTCGCCAGACATTTTTTTGGGCTGCACATTCAAGCCGGCTTTTTTGTTTTGTTTTTTGGGGGTGACGTGTTTTAAACTCTTGAAGTGTTTCTCCGGTTCAATATTGGTTGGATGGATTTTTTGCAATTTGTTTTTGCGGACGTGAAAGTGTGGCTCTCATGCAAGCGAGCGGATTGCGGGAATGCGTGCGCTGTTCGCGCCTTTGACTTTCTCTCTCTCTGTTGATCTCCGGCAGAGTGCGATGTGCTGCTGGATGTCCCGTAGCCACACCCTCTCACTACTGCTGTGCGTCCTCAGCCTGACTCCGGCGGCTTCAGGGGCGCGGCCAGAGACGCTGTGCGGGGCGGAGCTGGTCGACACGCTGCAGTTCGTGTGCGGAGAGAGGGGCTTTTATTTCAGTAAGTGCAGCCCGCATGCATGCGCGCGCACGCTGCCTTCTTATTTTTTATTCATGACTGAGCTCATCAATAAAAAAGCAGCCGCCTTGACATTCACATCCTTTTCCGGGAGATGCTGGTCCCGTCCCGTTTTCTCACACCTGCAATGGACAATCGTGCAAATAATTGCATTAGGCCGCTATAGCTCGTTTTATTTTTTTTAATTTTTTTTTAAGTGAGTGCATACCCACAAATATTCTGATCATGTCGAGTTGAATCGGTGTGACCTTCTTCCACCTCCAGGACCTCGGCTCCAAAGTTTCCAACCTCCGCTTTTAAATGGAATTCTTTTGAGTTCAGATCATGCCTATTCAAAAATGATGTATACCGTATTTTCCGCCCTATAAGGCGCACCTAAAAACCTAAAATCTTCTCAAAAACCAACAGTGCGCCTTATAGTCCGGTGCGCCTTATATATGGACCAAATACCTAGATTTAAACTGGCACAAAGCATTGTGTCATGAAATAAATCATACGTGGCCCGCTGAAGACTATGAATCAAAAAGACTATGGATCATTATTTTATGATTATAAAGTAATTTGTTCTGTCTGAAGTTGAAATAAAAAAGATAAAATGGAGAATGATTTGATTTGGATTAAAAATCTGACATGATGCATTCATGGTGCGCCTTATAGTCCGGTGCGCCTTATATAAGGATAAAGTTTTAAATTGGGCCATTCATTGAAGGTGCGCCTTATAGTCCGGTGCGCCTTATAGGCCGGAAAATACGGTATTTCAATATTTGATGATATGATGCCAGATATTGAATTGATTGAGCGAAACGTGCGCGCCTGTCTTTAGCGGCCAACGCTAAGCAAGGCGGAGAGACGTGCGAACCGAGCAAACCGCGAGTGAGGCTTCAAGCCAGCAGAAGAAAGATGATGGCGGGTGTCAAGTGGCAGCTTTGGCCATCAGGGAAAGTCTTTAAGGCGGAGTCAGGGGGGTCGGAACTTCATGTTTTCCACCCGAGAAGGGGAAAAGAAAACCAGAAGTTAAATCTCCCCTTGTTCCATTACGCTTGCTTCCTTCCCTACAGTGAAACATGACATTGCCGTTCTTGTTTCTCCAACGTGTCCCCCCCCCCCTCGAAAAAAAAAACCCTTGCCAACCCCTTCTCGCTTATAATCGATGGAACGGCGTGCCGCTTTGACATCCATTAGCGAGGCTTTGGTCTGGTCCCAAAGCTGCGAGAGATTTTTTCCACACAACGTTTGGCAGCTGCCAATTCCAGAAAGACATTTGGGGAGGGGGGAGGGGGGGTGGGGGGTGATCCCTTGCAGCATCTCAAGTGCTTTTCTACTTTTGCCCACTAATTGCTTGCTTTAACCTGAATGATGAAGGATTAGGCCATGAGAGACGGACGGTGGTGCCGGTTCCACATCTCCACCTTGTCATGTGTGCTTCAACTCGAGTCCACTGCTCTCCAATGGCGTCAGAGTGCACCTTGCTCCTCGCTTGGCGCCACGCGTCCTTCCCAGCAGGCGGCTGCCAGGCACTTTGGATCTGGCCGCAGAGGCTCGGTCGGCTGCTGGAGGGGCACCAAGCTTCCGAGCGCCAGCGAGCTCTGCCCGTCCAAAACCTTGCTGGCAGCGCTGGGGCGCCAGATTTCCACCAGTCGCACTTGGCTTTTTCTCTCTTCGTCATTGCCGCTCCGGTCCAACATACCATGTTCTTGTCCGTCTTTAGGACGTGGCCGCTGGTTACGTCACCAAATGTTGGCTAGCCAGCGCTTCTCCTCGCAAAGTGTCGTCTTGACGTGGACGCCTTGAACGGCGGCCAAGTGATCTCGCGGCTCCTCAAGGCGGCTCCTCCTGCTGGCCTGGCTCCACGATCTGGAGAATCCATTTGGGCGGCGTCCAGTTCAGGACCTCCCCTCCCCTCCCCGACCGAGTGTTCCCATCCGCCGTGCTTGTGTTGGCCCGCTGACATTGCTCGCGACCACCGCCGCCGCCGGCCTCGCCGGTCCACCTTCCGCGTGTCACTTAGCCTTCAGGACGAGGAGGCGCTTTCTGCCCTGACGGGATTACTAAATACTTAGCTGGGTGGAAACAAACTGCGGTAGCGCAAGAATCCACATCCGTAGTCACTTTTTCCAATTATTGCTCTGACCTAGAAATCCCGAGTCGGCGCGTGTGCAGAGCTTCTGCCGCCGGACCGGCATCTCGGCTTTTTCCGCCTCGGCCGGAGTCGAAACTCTGGAGTGAGCGCGGGAAAAAAAAAAAAAGCGAAAACTTCCCGAATTGTTTCGGGACGCAGCCACACAGGAAATTGGTCTCGCTCCATTTCACTCCCGATGGAGAATGAGTAAATAGCACGTCACATGCGTGCGCGCAAGCGGCGAGGCCTTGGCCCTCAGCGGCGCTTGCGGATTAGGGGGGATTACGGGATGAGCCAGCGGCCTGCCCGCCGCAAACCTGAATGCGCGGCCCAGCGCAAAGAAAGACCTCCCGTGTCCTCGGCATCTCAAAGACGTCGGCGGGGGGTCCAAAACATCGGCGAGACCTCATTAGTTTGATGCCGTCACACACGCGGGCGGGGGCTTCTCTGCAAAGACGTGAGCTCCAGCGGGAGATTCTCTTGAATTTCTTTCACGACCTTTTGGAGCAATGGCCGCCCCATGTTTCCCATTTTCAGTTCCAATTTTGTGTAAGACGGCCCGGCCCGGCCTCGGAGCCAGCTCACCTTTTCCCAATCAACCGGGGCGTCTTAAAGTTTTTACACCTAAGATTGGATTTGAACACCGCTCCAAAACGAGCTGCTCCCATCGGCCGTAAAGCCTCCACGGCGCCGGCCAGCTCCGACAATCTTTGGGTTTTGAGGAACAGCGTGAGCGCACTGTAAAAGTCAAGGACCTCGGCGTGCCCTTCTGGAATGATGGCGGAAGGAGAATCCAAGCCGTTGATGCTTCCCAGAGCTGCCGCGAGCGTTGGCTCGGGGCGGAGCCGCCGCTACCGTTTGCCGGGCCGGGCCGAGTCGAGTATTCCCGACAGATGGACTTTGAGAGTAAATCACTTGTTGGGGGAAAAAAAAGAAAGAAAAAAAAAAAGTCGGCAGCCGGCCGACGTTGAAGGGGAAAAAGTGTCAATCCGGATCTGGAGACCTCGACGGCGAGTCGGAAAAAAGAACTGGCTGTCGTCGTGCGGCCTTCTGCCTCAACCGATAGCGCGGGCAGATCGGGGAAAAAAACAAAAACTCTTGTTTGCGCGGGATTACGGGCATTATCCGCAGAAGCGTATCGAGCTTTAAGACCTGATTATTATCATCGGCATGATTTTTTTTTCCCCCCTCAACCTGCCCGTGCTGATTATCTTCCGAGCGATGCCATCTGATTTGTTAATCCGGATGGGGGGGGGGGGGGGGGTCTTAGTTAATTTGCTTTTCCTTGAAAGTCCCGACGGCTCCTTCCATAATCTCGCAGTTTGTGCTATCAAGGTGTTTTGGCTTTGCCTGCCGCCGGGCTAAATAATGCAGCCACGCGTCGTATTTTTAGCTCGGGCGACCCGTCGTCACCTCCGCTAGCGCCGTCGCTGGTCTTCTTTGGCTCCGGAACGCGGCCCCGGCAGAACCTAATGGACTTTGTCAGCGCCGGTGAGACTGAGAGCCAAGAGCTATTAAGTGTGAGAGGGAAAGGCATTTCCTCCTTGTAAACGCCATGTTAAATTATGATTCTTTCATTTGCTAACGAGGAAAAGGCCATCAGGTCCTCGAGCCAGCGGGGAAATAGCAAATGGGCCGGGGCTTCCAAAAGCCATTCCACCTGTGGCCCGAACAAAAAATGGTCGGCTAAAAGTTGAAGTGCACTGTTGACGCTTTTGTCACGGAAGCCGCAAGCGCGAGCGGTCGTGAAATAGCTCGCAAATTTACGACGCGGGCGACGCGCAGACCGTTAAACGCGCGAGGCGGGTCCATTTACGCCGACACGTGGACCGCGTAAGGATCCTCAAATATGACGGAATTTTCTTTTGGAACGTATGCAGCTGCACAGACGATTAAATATGGGAGGACATTGAATGCTTGCTGGAGCCACCCACGCAGACAAATGAACTTTGCCTTTCGCCAGGCAAGCCGACGGGCTACGGCCCCAACGCCCGGCGCTCGCGGGGCATCGTGGACGAGTGCTGCTTCCAGAGTTGCGAGCTGCGGCGGCTGGAGATGTACTGCGCGCCCGCCAAGACCGGCAAGGCCGCCCGCTCGGTGCGGGCCCAGCGCCACACGGACGCGCCGCGGGCCGCCAAGGCCGGCGGCGCCGGACACAAGGCCGACAAGAGCTCGGAGCGACGGGCGCCCGCCCAGACGGATAAGACCAAAAACAAGAAGGTGAGCAGAGAATGCGGCGAGTCGGGGAGCCGCCCGTCCATTAATGGTGTCTCCTTCTTCCCGCAGAGACCGTTACCCGCCGCCGGACACGCTCACTCAGCCTTTAAGGTACGCGGGCGGCGTTTTCTTTTGGCGCTCACGCGATGCCTCCAAAGGGGCCGGGTGTGCCACGCGTGTGCGTGCGTGCGCTTCTTTTTCTCCGAAAAACATGAGCTGGCGAAGGAACTAAGTGGTTTTCGTGGTCGGGCGAGTGGCACTCCCGCGCCGCTCTGCCACTGCGCATTACGCGTTCCGCATGCCGGCGTATCGAGCGACACGACACGCGAGGGGAAAAAAAACATCTCTCAGATTACGAAACTGCCACCTTGGATGTTCCCCCCCCCCCTTCCAAAGTGCGCCATTGTCGTCGGATTGAAGGAGCCATTTTGTTTCGTTAAGTGTGTTTCTCCCCCCCCCCCCCCCTCGCAGGAAGCGCATCCCAAAAACTCAAGTCGAGGTCACGCCGCAGGCCGAAACTACCGAATGTAGGCGAGGGGGAGAAGGCCTCGCCCGACCTGACCCGGTCCACCCCGAACCACGTGACAAAAGGATGGAGAGGCCAGGCCAGGCCAGGCATTTTTTCATTGTTTTCCACACTGCAGCGCTCCAAATCGTGCAAACGCGAGCTAAAATATGCTAACTTAGCTGCTAGCAGACAAGTCAAAAGAACCATTTCAAATCTTTCCGCCGTTTTGCCCCTTTTTTGTTTGTTTCATTCTGAACCAAACCCTAAAGACCAAAGTTGGGTATTTCTTTTATTATTATTTTTTAAATCAGGACTTTTGGGTCCCGTCTTTAAACCAAACCCTGACAACTGACCGATGGAGCAATTCTCAAACTTTTTGGGTCCAGGACAAAATACTTTGAGGCCAAAGCGCCATAAACCACCATGACAAAAATGTTGCAAGAGCAAAATCAGATGTATTGATGATGATATTAAAAATCCGTTCGCAATCTGTAAAAAGAAGCAAAAAGGTGTAGAAGAAACAATGACATTTTAAGAATCGAGAAGAGATTATAGATTATATTCTTACAAGAATAAAGTCGTATTTTTCCAAGATGAAGTCTAAAAAATCCAACTTTATTCTCGTCATATTCAACTTTTTATTCTGGTAAAGACTCATTTATTTAAAAAAAAAAAAAAAAATAGGATTATATTTTTGACCAAAACTTTGTTGTGGGGAAAAATAGAACTTTTTTTCTGTAATGATGATCTTTGTTCGGGGGGGGGGGGGGGGGGGAGACAAAACTACTAAGGCGGAACTAATTAAGCATCTTTTAGTGCAAATGATTTTGTCCGGGCACCTTCGTTTGAGAACCGCTGCATTCGGGAAAATTGACGGCCACGCTGCACTCGCGCGACCCCCCCCCCCCTCCCCCCTTCTTGATGTTTCCAAACATAAATAAACACAACTGTATGGAATGCAGGAGCCCAAAGTGAATTATTCTCCTTTTACGGTGCTCGTCACAAATGAGTCGCTTCTGGACTCAAAGTGCATTTGGGCGGGTGCAAGCAGACGGCAAAAAAAAAAAATAAAAGGCCAAATTGGATTCCTGTCAACCGTCCGGTCGGGCCTGAAAGTGAGCAGAAAAGGGGGGGCGGCGGCGTTCAAGGCCGAAATTTGCGAGCAATTTGCGACGCACACGCACTACCACGCACACACCGAGTCATCGTTTTCATGCTCATCGCTCCGCCTGCGTATAATCCTAAACACGTATGTTATAATCTATGCATTACTATTTCCTATACGAGCAAGTGTCCACTGTATCATGGTGCTACTTTGTGAGCGACGGGTGGGCGCTTCTCTTTTGCACAACCTAGCGGCCGCCCGCGGAATTGTCTTTGTTTATTTGAGCGCTTTGCGGCGAAAACCTGCCACTTCCAAAGAGCAGACGGTGCCGCAAATGTCATTTTTTTTCTACTGTTTTTAAATTATTTCTTCCACGCTCCAGAGCCGGAATGCCAAAACATGAACCAATTCCTCCACAAATAAAAAAAAGTACTGTGAAGTGAAACGACATCCCGCTAATGCTACGCTACGAAGGTTGAACCTAATCGAGGTTGTGTATTCCAAGCGAGGCTACGTAACATTTGGACGTTATTCAACACGAAAAAAGGCGCCTAGCGTGAAACGGCTAACCTGAACCGAAAGAGCTAACCGGATCCCATTGCTAGCTAGCGATGACGACGTGTGTTGAATGAACGCGGCGGTTACGTAGTCTCCCTTAAAGTTGAGTTTCACATGTCGGTCATCGGAACTTTTCTGTCATCGGAACTTTTGAAGCACTTTCGGTCGTACAAGCCAAAGACTTTTTTTTTTTTGAACTTCGAAATTGACCCCTCATGTTGACAAAGGTCATCGCTAATTGTCTAAGCCCCGACGACGACGACAAAGACAAGGCCGCGTAATAGTCGCGGCGCACGGTTGCCTTCTGTAGTAAAAAAGAAAAAACGACAAAAGTGACAAAATTGTTCACCATTCCTGCTGAATAAACCACTTGTCAACATCACAGCGAGTGTACGGAGCCTTTTTGGGATTGGGGCGAGCGCTGCGCGCGGCGGGCCGCTTTGTAGCTAGCAAACGACAACGGGCGCCACTTTGCTAGCCGCCTTTTTATTCCCTTTTGGGCTCGGCGATAGCTCGATGGTTATCGATCGCAAACGTATCGCGTGACTGTATCGCTAAGGAAGGTAGGAGAGAGTCGAAAGGCAAGACGGACAGAGAAAGCAGGCAGAAAGGAAGGAAGAAACACGGAAAGGCGGAGAAGAAAAATAGAGTGGCGAGGCGTGGCAGCGCCCGCTGGTTGGAGCTGCCGAGTCAGCGCTTTTTTTTGGGGGGGGGGGGATGCTCGGAATGCACAACCCCCACCTCCTAAATAAAAAAAAACCTTGAAGAGCTGGCCGGCGGACAAGCTGGCACGTCCGCCGCGCCCCCCCAACTTGTTCTTTCTCTCTCGCTGCCATCCTGGATGTTATTTCATCCTGGGAATCGATGAGGTGCACCCGCCGACCCGCAGCATAGCGAGGCCTTGTTCAACAAATCCCAAACGCTCCCCGAGATGCTCCGGCGTTTGGTTCGGTCGGCAGTGGAAATTCACTGAGGCTCCCCGCCGCCGGCTCAGCTGTGAGCTCCGAGAAGCCGTGATGTCAGATCCTTGTTTTCTTTGGAGGGCTCCTCATCAGCTGCATTGTTTCCAGGAAAGCGCGGAGGCTCTTCTCGGGGGCAACCCACAAGAAACCGCAACACTTACCGGGCCCGCGGCCTTCTCCTCTCTCGCTCTCTCTCTCTCTCTCTCTCTCTCGTGTGAAGGAAGAAAAAGAAGATGAAGACTGGCGCTGATGAGGTGTTGCTGATGTCACACTCCCGAGGTTTGCTGTGATTGATGAAAACATGAACAAATGAGCTTTTCTAGGAAGCTTTGGAGGACCGCAGCGGATGCCGACTCGGGGGGGAATCTTACTTATGAATATGGCTGGAGCTTTAGCTCAGAGCGGGCCGCGTCGTCGGTGGCCGCCCGCCCGCCTGGCGCGCCATTCACAGTTTTGCGCTCCGTAATGAAGCCGCCGCCACCTTTGACCTGTTCCCGACCCCTATTACCCAAAGAGACAAAACGACTCCATTCAGTCGGCCTTTAAAAGAAGTATGACATTTGCGAGCGACCCTGCGGCGTCATCTCCTCACGAGCCGTGACGCTCTCGGGCCGTCGGCCTATAAAACGCCGGAGCGCAGGCCAGGTGGGCGCACCCGAGCGGCAACATGTCCTCCGTTCACCGCGTGCTTTTGGCTCTGCTGCTCCTCTCCAACCTGAGCCGGCGAGCCGTCACCGCTGCTACCGACGATGAACTGAGTCCGCTGATGGGGGACGATAGCGTCGCCGCCGCCACCGCCGCCCTCGGGACCAACTTGATGTGGGACGTCGCGGATGAAGACGGAGGCCCCAAAGTGCTTCTGCTGGCGGTGAGCCTCACTAAACCAATTTTACTGGGCGGACAAAATAAGACTATTGACATTTTCCAATGAAATGAATAATAATTCAATGAAAATAATAAAAATCAATTCAATTAATAATGATAATCCAGTTAAAATCATATTAAAATAAATTGCATTGATGTTTTCAAATGAAATGAATAATTCAATGAAAATAATAAAAATCAATTCAATTAATAATGATAATCCAATTAAAATCATATTAAAATAAATTGCAATTTAAATTCATCTTCAATGAAATGAACAAGACTAGTGTATATTTGCAAGCAGGACAAGAGGCGGAGAGGATTGCATTTTCGAGGTCTCCCCCGGCGACTTCCAGCCATGGACGAGCCCCGCTGGAGCCGAAATGCGGCGGCGGCAGAGAGACTCGAGCGCAGGGACAACGAAAACGACATTGACAGTGAGTAGCCTCTGTGAAGCTTCCACGTGCTCTGCTGAGCCTCATTTTGCGTGTGTGTGTGTGTGTGTGTGTGTGTTTTGTCCCCCGCACAGTGTTGCGCTGCATGATCGGACGAGTGTACCGACCCTGCTGGGGAGCGTCGTGAGCGCCGGCCGGTGTCTTCGGCAGAAAGACCGACCACAAGTGTGTAGAACAAAATAAAAGTTTATTTCAAATCAACTCCTATTTACAGCGTGGTTTCATCCTTTCAAAATAAGGCTCGTGGGATCGATTTTTCCCGCACAATAAAGAAACACAAGCGTCTCCAAAATGGCCTCTTAAGCAGTAAGTGACCAAAAAATAAATTCTCTCTGTGGGTCGTCACTGGTGGTTGGAAACTCTGAAGAAGCTGGTGAGCGTGGCCTGTCCCGTGATCATCTTGGTCTTCTTGGTGCTTTTCAGCGGCTGCTTCTTCTTCTTCTCCGGAGCTTGGTTCTCCGTGCCCGCATCAGCCCGCCTCCTCTTCTTTGTCGTCTTTCCAACTGCGCTGTCTGAAGCCGCAGCTCGGACCGGGTCGGAGTTCGCGCTCCTGGGAGCCAAGGCGGCGATGGTCTCGGAAGGTTTAGCTTGACAAAACACGGGCTCGGTAAATAGGCGGGAGAGGCGGCCGTCGTCGCGAATGAAAAATGGAAGCCGTTTTACCTGAGGTCGCAGGTCGGCTTTTGGGTGCCGGGTGCGCGCAGGTGGGCGCTTGGCTGGAGCTCGGGAAGAGCAGAACACGATTGAGGGCCGCTTCTTCGTCCTCCTGGTAGGTGCAAGCAAACTGGGATCGGATTGCTCGGGGTCCCATCTAGAAGACGGAGTTCAAATCAAAACTCCTTCCAGCTGCAACAATATGCTTCCACTACACGGCTCACACCATTTTTTTTTTTTTTTTGGGGTGGCCGAGGGGTTAAGCAGATTCCAGCCCCTCTGTGTTGCCATGTCAACTAAACTGCAGAAAGGACTAGCGGGCATGCTAATTAGCAAGTCAGGGGAAGGAAGCCACGGGATGCCGCGTCTTAACGGGGGACCTTGAAGCCCCTCAAATCCCCTCCCTCCCTCCCTCCCTTTCTCGCTCTCTGGTGCCGGTGGACGGCAGGAAGCCCAAAGGCAGCTGTGCAAACGCTCAGCTGGGACAAGCAAAGCAAAGCTAAACAAGCGTGGGGAGAAATGACAGGATGTGAAGACATTATATGACCTTGGCTTTGAGCGGGGCCAGGCGGCTCCGGGCTCGCTTCTTCAGGGGCTCTGGGGAAGATCCGGTGGACACCTCAGGGGACCTGAGTGGGGGGGGGGGGGGACAATCTTAGGTGATCCATTCCACTTTTGGTGCCGCCGTGGTTGACAAACCTGAACAAGGCGAGAACGGAGGTGGCTTCGGTCCCGTTGAGTACGGGCTGGTCCTCGGACAGCAAGTCGGCCTTGTTAGAGCAAGGCGGCGTCACGGCTTCTTGGTCCAGCAGAGCCAGCAGAACCTTCACCGTATCTCGGCCGCCGTAAGCCGTGGCGCGGTTCACGGCGTACGCCTTCGGCTGCGGGGAGAGCCCGAGAGCCGGAAAAGAATAAGGCCAGAGTTCTATGAAAAGGGGGGACGGGGAGTTTACCCTGGCAGGGCTGATCCCGCTCCCGACTGCGTCATCTTTCTGGATTCGGTGCAGTTTGCAGATTTCCTCCTTCAGCTGGCTTGCCGTCTCCTCTGCGGCGGAGCGGATGTCTCTGGAATCACAAGCCTTCGCCAGAACCCCGCGGATGGCGCACACCAGCTTTGACCCGCACGTGCTGGAAAGAGACAAAAATTAGATTCAAGTCAAGACCCAAGTGAAGCAATATTTGGTACCTGGGGTCAGGTGTCTCCCCCAGGATGTCCTGCAGGTGGTCCATGAAGTGGACAAAGGCAGACAGGCCCTTGATGTGCTTCCTGAGCGGGTCAGAGGGCGCCGGGGCGTAGCCCTTGCCACCCAGCTGGACGGTCCTCACGAACGACGTCAACGCCTGGGAGCAGAAGCGTCACATTGAGTGACATTGGCTTCAAAATGACGAAAAATACTCACCAAGAAGAGCGACAAGTCGCTCCGGCGCGCCGCACGCTTAACTTCGGTGAACGTCTGTGGTCCCAGCGCCCGGTCGGGGACGTCCAGAGTCAGCGCCGTGGCCAGGTCGTCCTTGGCGTTGACCAGCAAGCTCAGGTAGGAGCAGAATACTCTTCTCACTGCAGATTTCACACGCCGGCCGCATGCCGGGCTGCCAGCCGACGGTGTTGACGGGACGGGAGCGTCCGGGACATCCGAGCTGCCTGATAGGAACTCGTATAGCTCGACCTTTGGGGGGGGGGTAAGGTCAGATATCAGCGATGATGCGTCACAATCACATCAGAGCAGCTGCCGGTGTTTTTGTCTACTCACAGGACTGACCAGCTCCTCGGGGTCCTGGAGCCCTTGGCACATGGCCAGCACGTGGACCAGATCCACAGCGTTGGAGCGCTTCAGGAAGGCCTCGTACGCCTCCGGGATGACGTCACCGCTTTGGCGCCGCGCCGCCTGGCCGTCCGGGGGGCGCAGGTCGAGTTTGTCCACCAGCAAGCGCTTCCACGCCAGCAGGACGTCGCTGAGGGCCACTCGGAACTCGCCGCCTTCCTGTCGCCGGGAGAAAAGACAGCTGCTCTTCGTCAGCGTTCGGTGGCGCCGCCGGAACGGCGTGAGGTGCGAATGTGCCGACGGGCAGCTCGAGGCGTGGCGTCAACGCCAGGATGCAGACCTCTGGGAACTAACTCACCTGCTTGTTGACTTGGGCCATGACCAGCTGCAGCACCATCAGCATGGCGTCGGCCCCGTACACGGTGGTTCTCTCGGATTCCAGCGAGCGATGGCTCTCTCGCCTAAAGAGTCTCATCATCTGCTTCAGACGCTCTCCTACAGCTTTCATTGTAGACTGAAACGAGGCACGTAGCTTGTTTTATGTTACACATGTGAGCAGTCACTGTTTTAGAGTCCATTAATAACCACAACACTTAACTTGAAACAGCTAAATAGCATGCTAGTTAGTTCTTAGTGGACTCGCCACTAACTTAAAGCACATTACATAGTCATTACGAACAAAGTACAGGATATATATACACATTTAAGTAAATATTCGTGTATAAATAATACAAATTGTTGCTAATTTGCAACTAACCTGCAATTTTGTTGTTCAAATCAACCTCCAAAACACCTACGACGTCCAACAAAACAAGACAAGAAAACAGCTGATTTTAAATTTTAAACTATTTATGACGTCTCTGCCGACGAGCCAATCAGCTTGCAGTCGACTATAACATCTTTTTGTTTCTCGCGTTTAATATAACATGTGAATAACACAACGTTAAAGCTCAAAACGTGTTAAATCTTATTCGTGTTCGATATAAATACAAATAGGATGCTTGAAATATGCACTCCGGCGTTTTTAAATCGTATGTCACAAAATTGTTTCCCCCCGAGTTTAGTCGACAATGGTCTAGTCTGAGAAGAACCCGGAAGCGCCCGGCAGCATCCTCCAAACCGCGCTCCATTTGACTCCACTGGAACTGATTGTAAACACAAAGGTGACTTAAAACGACTTATTTTCTCTGCTATTTGTTTGTGGTTGATGGTCATTATGTTTCAGTAAATATTGTGTCAAAAAGTAGATTATAAAACTTTTGGACTAAGCGTTAAAGCGGCTGCTAGCCGCGTGTTTTGGCACGTGCTTTACAAAGTTCATTTTCACTCCTGAACAATAGAATTAAAATGTCATTTGAAATGATTCTTTTGCCCCAGAAGCGCACCGAGAGTTGGTTGTTAGGTCATTTGTCAATGAGCCGGTGTCTCGTTTTAAAATGTTTCGTCTAATTCTGGTTTGCTAATGAATGAAGTTGTCAATGTCCATGAAAATATTGACAGTGGTGACAAAATGGCGGATGTTGTTCCAAAAATGGCGTTAAAAGACATGTTTCATCGGTCATGTATTTCTGGGGGCACACACAGGACCACAGTGGTTCGCGTGTCTGCCTCGCATTGGTGGAGGTTTGGGTTTGAATCTTTTGGACAGAAATTTCATTCATTTCAATTTTGGGACTGTACAAAATAGTCATAGTTTTTTTTAAATTTCTTCCAGTGATATTCCGGGATGAGCGTTGCCAGGCCGCTTGGCGCTGGGGACGACGCCAGCCGAGGCCCCAGCTACACGGTGCCGTGTGATGGCTACGTCGACGTGGTGGAATTCAGCCCCTTCGCCTCGGGCACGCCCGCCTCCCTGCTGGCTTATGGCTGCAACCAGTGCGTGGTGGTGGGCACCTGCCTCTTCCAGGTGAGCCATTGGCACACAAGTCTGCGTCCATCCACCCTCATCACGAAATATGACCTCAGGAGGAAGACATGAGCGTGGAGGGGGTGGAGTTCAATGTTCTCCGTGCTTTCCATCACGATTCACGAGTGGACGCGCTGGCTTGGAGCCCGGAGTCCCGCCTGGACCGGATTCCCACAATCAGGTTTCTCTTGGCTCAAAATGTTCCCACTTTGATATTTACTTGACAAAACATGGACTAACGTCATGAGATGAAATGAAAATCACGTTTATTTGACTGCGACGGACACAAAGGAAGACGACTTTCAATATTGGTCGTGCTTCGCAGATATTCCGCGAAATCCCAATTACGTAAGCCTTCGTACAGCCTGTCCAGGTTCTGATTATTCATTCATAATTCCGTCCAGCACAAGCAACAGCTGTGTTGAAGTAGCCGCCGCTCGCTGCCAAGTCGCCGCTAACGACGCAATCGTTCGACAGCGCCGCTTCCGCTTAATTGACCTGGCCCGCTGGGCGGCGGCGTTGCGTAACGCCACCGTGACGTGCGCTCGGGTTCCACGGGCGCACGGAAGCTGCCGGGAAACGGAGGGGCCGGCCACATCGCTTCCTTTCATTTATCAACAAGGAGATTCTTTTTGATATCCCGACGGGGAAATTGTATTTTGCGTTTTTTTTGTATATTGGAAAAATTGAGAGGTGTTGAGTCCTTTCCAACATTTGGCCGCTCTTGATTTGAGCACGTCCATCACTTTCCTCGAATAACATGTGAATGTGCGGCCCGCGCTAATGTCATCTCGTCTGATTCGCCACGTCACCTCGTGCCAAGTCCCGCACCGCGTTTTCCCCGTCAGGAGCCATTCGCTGTAATCGTGTGAAGAATGACCGAGGAGAGAATCTTTCTTGTCTCTCCGCGTGTTTACATTAGCGCGCAATTACGATCTCCCTTCTCCAACTTTCTACCACACACGCACGTACGCACGTTTTGGTGGGACGTGGCGGGTCATGTTTTCAAAAGCGGCTCTCTTGTCTTTGCAGAATTTGCACGGCCGGCCCCGACAGAAAACTCCGTTTGTTGACGTCGGTCCTTCAGGATCAACACGAGGTCAAGGTACGGCGGTGGCGAAGGGGGGAGGGGGTGAACATAAACAAAGAAAAAAATGGAGAAAATGTTTTTTTTTGTTAGGTGATGGAGGGCCACAGCAGCTACATTAACCATTTGGTCTTCGAGCCCAGCGAAGGGAAACAAATCGCTTCCGTCAGCGATGACCACACTTGCAGGTTCCAGCCTTCTCTTTCTTTCTTCTTTTCTTCTTTCCGCTGCGGATGTTACAGTACGTGCGTGTGTGTGTGTGAGTGTGTGGGGGGGCTTCTGGTTTGGAGTTCTGTTCTCCTTCTTCTTCTGTTACGGGTTCAGAAAGTCCCGGCCGTGTTTCCACAGTGAAACGTGACGCTAAGCACAACACGCTCGGCTGCGACCGTGCGTAAGCGCCGAGCTGTTTTGCGAGCTAATTGCTTTAATATGGAAATCCAATTAGACGCTTTTTTTTCGCTCTCTTCGAGGAGAAGACGAGGAGGAGGAGGGGGGGGGTCATTAACTTCCCCCTCTCCAAAAAAAAGAGCGAAAGAGTGCGAGGAGTAGCAAGGGTCACCTCCGGGACACGCCCCCGGAGAGGGCCCCATGACGGGCTTTCTTGGGCTTGTCAGCGGCTTTTTAGCTGCTTGTTTTGCTGCTAATGTTTCCATCCACTCGCCGGCGGAGAGGAAAAACCACAAAGCAGCGCAAGACGCTCGCTCGCTGGCTCAGGGGAAAGGATCAAGCGCCAGCCAATGCGCCCCCTAGAGAGCAAAAGGGCGAACGGCATGCTCCTGCCGGGCTCGGGTTGACTGGGTTCACTGCGAACAGCTGACAGGCACCTGCCGCCGATGTCGCACGGGGAACTTTTAAGTCCCTTTGTTTTGCATTTCAAGCAAAGAAAATGTGCATGTGAGTTGCCGTCTTTTTTTTTTTTTATTATTGACTCGATTTAGCGTTCCGGCCCAACGGGGTCACTGATGGTCAAATCAAGTTCAGATGTGCATTTTGGTGAACATTCCACCAAGAGCGAGGACTGCCGTCGTTCATCGTGCAGGTTCTCAAGGCTGCGTCGTCCATTTCCATGTTTTCTTGCTCCGACCTCAGATGTCCTTTGGAGCATCCCGAGCGATGCGGTGATCAGGAGGTCAGCCGTGTCATGTGTCTTTTTTTCCTTTTTTTTTTTGGGCTGCTCATGTTTGTCCGCGGAGCCCCGTTTGAAGGGTAGCGCGGTGGACCGCACTTTGGCGCCGATCGAGTAGCGTGCAATAGAGCTTCGGCTTGGCCGGCGCTCTTCGAAAATAAGGTCGAGTCATTGTTTTGCTCCTGTGGTCTGGTCTGCTGTGTGTGTGTGTGTGTGTGTGTGTGGCGGGGGGGGGGGGCGTCAGATGTCAGCTGGGAGCATTCTTCCCGGGGGGTGAAAATGTAGAGCGGCCTGTCTGTGAAATGGGCCATATCTGCACAGGGACTGAGTAGAGCGTGGTGACCTCATCCGCCAATTCCCGTCTCTGCAAGTTCCCTTCTGCCCTCCCCTCCACCTCTCCTCATTCCGAGGTGGTTAACCAGAGATCCACGTCTCTCAGAACCGCAGCTCTCCTCCCCGGCCAAGTCCTTCGTGACGTCCGTTTGCGTGCGTATGTCATAGCTGTCTTTGCGATCACCCCAAAAAAAAAAAAGAAAACAGCTCGCCTGCCTGCCTGCCTAAGAAAGTGATTGTCATTTTCCTACTGTAAAAGTAGCTTGTTCTGCAGTAAAGCCATCAAATCCACACCGGGGCGCCACGTCCAAATCGCCGCAGCGCTTCCAAGTGTCGTCAGCGCTGTAAAATGGAAGTGCCCGTATCCAGAGCGAACGATTTTGGCAGGCATGTCCAACAATTTTTTTTTTCCCCCCCCACTCAGGGCCACAAAGAGAAAACCGAGAGAAGGGGGGCCTCCCACAATGTGAAACATGCTCAAAGCAATTCCAGTCGCTGCTCTTGTTTTAAGTTGGACTCACTGAAAGTTGTTCATATTCAAGTGTATTGCCAATACCGTAATTTTCGGACTATGAGTCGCGTTTTTTTTTCATAGTTTGGGTGGGGGGGGCGACTTATACTCAGGAGCGACTTATATACATATATATGTTGTTTTTTTTCACTTTTTTGGGCATTTTATGGCTGGTGCGACTTATACTCCGGTGCGACTTATAGTCCGAAAATTACGGTATTTGGCATTTTGACGCAAATGGCCTTTTTACGGGCTTGACTGATTGATGACATTTGGTCCGCAGGGTGTGGGACCTGGACGGAAACCAAAGCGGCCTTTTCCGCCTGCGCTCTCCCGGCATCAGCGTGTGCTGGCACCCGCAGGAAGTCTTCAAGGTAGACGCCGCCGGTCCTGACCTTTTGCGCACGCCCCAGCTGAAGCGCGTCTCGCCGCCGACCTCCCTCAGCTGATGGTGGCCGAGAAGAAGGGCACCGTTCGCTTCTACGACCTGCTGAGTCAGCAGGCCATCCTGTCGCTGGACTGCGGCCAGTCGCCGCTCAGCGCCGCCGACTGGTGCCTGGCCAACACCGTCAAGGTGGGCGCGGTGGCGGGCAGCGACTGGCTCATCTGGGACATCACCCGCTCCAGGTAGCGCCCGCGTGACCCGCGACAGGCGCATCGCCCACGACACCTAAGCGGCATTTGTTTTGGGCAGCTACCCCCAGGAACGAAGGCCGGCGCACAGGCAGAAAGCCCAGCAGTTCAAGTAAGACACCTTTGCTGCCAAAAGATGTCAAAGAGGTTCTTTCCGCCGGTTTCTCTTTTTTCAAATCGCCGCGGCCCGGCCTCACTTCACGCGTAGTACAAGAACATAAATAAATGGGGCAACAGCATGAAAATCTATTTTGAATTTGGGACTCGAGAGCCATTTGACGCCTCGGCAGGTAAACGTGCCGCCTCCCTTCAAACTTTGTCGTGGCGAGGGGGATGAGTTGCGCTCAGGGGCAAAGTGTGGCTCTTCCGCCGGCAGGTGGTCACGGGCCCAAGAGAACCTTTTCGCCACCACCGGATGTCCCGGCAAGGTCAACAGCCAGCTGCTCATCCACCATCTGGGCCACCCGCAGGTCAGCCAAGTTTGAACACGTTGTGATTTTTTTTTCTTCTTCTTAACTTCCTCCTCTTTGCCGTCGATCCCAGCCGGTGGCGGTGGGCTCGGTGACGGTGGGCTCGGGCCTCAGCTGGCACCGCACGCTCCCGCTGTGCGTGATCGGCGCCGACCGCAAACTTTGCTTCTGGATGACGGAGATGTAAGCACGTGCTCTCTTCTTTGATGTTGTTCTTGAAATGGGTTCAGTAAAATATTTTTCTGAGTAGATGTGGCGTGTGCGTGGAATTCTGTGGACGTGTTGTGTTCGCTGCCCCCCCCCCCCCCCCTCCCCTTTCCTGACCCTCATGTCAGCCTCACCTCATCTGTCTTTCCCGTGAGCACCGATGTGGCAACTCCTCGGCCAAAGCGGCGCAATTCACACAGCAGAATTTTCTCACGGACGAGATTTTACGACTTGGGCACATTTCTCCCCCGAAGTGCGCGGCGCTCTTCAAACTTCCTATATCTGCTCCACTTTTCCATCCCGCCGTGTCGTAACTCATCCCGATATAGCCCTCGCTCTCGGCCAGTCAGGTGCTTGGCGGAATACGGTCCCGCTGAGCCGCGGCGCGGTCGTGCAGGCCTTCGTTGGCACGTAAGTCAGCCCGCCCGGTTTCGGCCTGTCATGTCGTGCCAGCGGAGGCGCGGTTCAAAGGCGAAGGCGGAGCGGCGTTGGCACGGCCGCCCGTCCATCCATCTATCTTTCCCAGCATTCCCCACCCAATGACACCACGCATATTTGCCTGATCTCTTAAGCGTGTAACCACGGCAGATAGGCTCAACCACACATTAGCAATCAATCACTCCGTCCACGGCAATCAATCATAAGCCTCACGTCCGCCGCCGCCAAGTGTGTTGTTTTATTTCCGCCGCCGCCGGGAAATTGACGACGCTGTCATTTTTTTTCGGTGAACTGAGCGTGGCGCAGACGCAAACTTGTGAGGTCTCAATTCGGGGAAATGTTCTTCTTCCTTCTCTCTTTAGATTTCAACTAAAAGACATTTGATTTTTTGAGTAGCTTGCAGATTTCCAATATGGATCAACATGAAGCATTCTTGACCCGCTTCCTGAAAGAAAATTTGTTTGCATGACTGCGAAATGTAAAAAATGTTTGAGATTTCTCCACACAGTATAGATGATCTGCTCGCTCGGTTCACTGCCTCCCACGGAATCATCTGGCCGATCTAATTAGCCTCCAGCAACGCCGCCGGGCCTCTGGAGACCTTCAGAAGCAGTGCGTCAAGCTCGTATGTTTCTTGGCCGCGGCGGTTTGAAACCGCCGGCCGCAGAGCGTAACGCGCTACCGCTCTGCGCGTACGTCCTTGTCCAGTGCGGTCGCCGCGAGCTTTGCCGGAGCAGCGGCTGCACACGAGCCAGACGGCCAGAACTGTCTGTGCGTACTCTGATTGTTTTCCAAATGCTATCAAACTTCCCTTTGCACGCTGAGATACTTTTTTTTTTTCTCCTCCCCTGAAATATGAGTCGGGAGTTTCGCGAGCTTCGCCCGGGGCTGCCGCGAGGACGCCATCTCAAGGCCGACGAGAGGAGCAACAAGGATGGAAGTAAGTTTTGACCTTGCAAAAATCGGACGTTCTACTAATTGCTGCGGTTCTTCTTCTTCTTCTTTTTTTCTGCTTTAAAACTTAAAAGCTCAAGATGAGCGGCGGAGCTAATGAGCAACATCATACGCGGGCGGGGAGATTAAAGTTCTTTGAGGCGGGTGTTTGCTCTAATCTCGTGAGTGTTTTCCCACGATGAAGAAAGTCCGGTCCGGAAAGCAAATGTCGTCTTTGTTGCAGTCGTCGGCGCTCCCCGGGCTGCGATCGATTCACGTACGACCTTGCTCAAGTGTCGATATCCGAGTCCTTGCTTTCGTGCCGTCAGTCAGGCTCAGCTCGGCGTTTGTCCTCTCGGTGAACTTGGGCGAAGAGGATTTGTTAAGTATAAACCTCAAAGTGTTTAGAATGGAATGGTGATCTTCACGCTGAACCCGCCGACCCGGGCGGGCGGGCTCCGGCTCGCGCCAAGTCGGCTCGGGATGTCCACGCAAACATTTTGGGATGATGCGTTGGATGCCGTTGGGATTTGTGGCCGGCCGCGCCAAGAGCAAGAATTTTGCCTTGTCGTTGCCGCGGCAACCTGCTGATATTTGGCCCTCAGGCAGAGCCGCATCCTGGCCGCGGTTTCTCTGGGATTTGTGGCTTTGAAATGGTCGGATGCGAGGATTGAGCGAGCGCTCGCCCGCGATTGTTCTCTTCCTGCCGAGCTTCCCACGGAGGCCAGAGCGGGCTCTGATTCGCCATCGGGAGTTTTGAGGACTTGCGTGTCGATAGTGGAGCGACCGGCAGCGGATGGGAATCTCGAACCTTGCTGAAATGTCGAAAGAAGCGGCTGTCCCGAGGAACAAGGAGTGCGTGCCAGCACTTTTCGATTGACTGTGAGGTCCCGCTGACCTGGCCCGCGAGGCCTTGCCGTTGGCTCCGACTTGAAGCGGCGGAGGCAACTCGATACTTAAATCATTCATAATAAGCTCATTCTGCCTGCTCGACCGCAACGCCTTCCAAGAATTGTCGACATGGAAATTGTCGGTTTGGAAACAAACGGCCTCTGAGCAAGTGTTGCTTGTGTAGCCGTTTTACTCCCACCGCCTTTTTTTTCTTTTTTTTTTTCTCGCGCTCGTCACGTATGTCACTGACATGCAGTCAGGAAAAATAGATCTTTATTTCTTTCACAATACAACACGGTATTTTGAACGCCCCGGTCAAGTTTCCTCAGGAGGAGCCGAGTTTGTCCAAGGCGCTCTGCAACATCCTCAGGTCATCTCGTGTCTTGCGCAAGGCGTTTTGGATCTTACTGGGCCCATCCAGAACTTCCACGCTGCACGTAATTGGCTCGTAGCGCACGGCAAAGGGTCGTTTAATGGTCGTCGAGTACTTCCTGGGAATTAAAAAGGATGGATTGCGGTTCAAGTGTGATCTAGCAAAGGAGTCCAAGCAACCTTCAGTACCGCAATTGGATCTTGGCGTCCTCAAAGCTTTCCGAGACAAAGTAAACCGGCTGGTAGCTTTGGTCCTGGTACGGCTGCACAGCGGCTTCCTCGGGATTGAACGCCTTGTACTCGGGTTTGTTGGACAGGGCGTACTAAAAAAGAAGAGAGTGTCAAAGCACGTCGAACGGAAGGACATCTGCTCGACGGTGCCACGACTCACCACCAGTTCTCCGTAGGACGAGAGAAGTCCCGCGCCGTAGGCTTTCACCGTTCCGTTCTGTTTGCAAAGGCCGAACTCCACGGTGAACCAGTAGAGCTAGACCGAGGAACCAAATTGGGTGCGGCTGTGAGCTTTCGCCACTGGGTGCTGCTCAAGTCTCACAATGAAACAACCAGCCCAGCAGACACAACCTCAATAGAGATTCATTCATCATCTCAAACGCTTCTCCATCAATGGAAGGATCTCATTCGGAGTCTTACCGTGGATAATTTCTCAATGTCTTCTTGCGACGCTCCGAGCGAGGCCAATCCAATCTCCTGTAAGAGACCGCGTCAATCATCAGCGTCAAGAACCGAAGGACACCATGCACCACGTACCTGAGAGAACTGAGCAAACTCTTTGTCCGCCAGCATGGGGATATGACCCAGCAGCTCGTGGCAGCAGTCCCTGTGCAAGGAAGTCCGACCTCAGTAAAAGGAGCACGGGATGGGGGGGCGGAGGAGGAACCCGGCAGGACTTACGGCTCAGGAGAGTGCATGGGCGCCGAGGCGTGGCGGATGTACTGAGTGCACTGAAACACCCGGAAAGCCAAGCTGGCCAGGAAATCCCTGGCCGACAGCAGGCCGGCCACCGGACGCAACTGGAACCCCGTTTTTTCTGGAGACAGCAACAAACTTGTCACTCTCCTGGAGTTTTCCATTTCCCATCAGAACCTGAAGCGTTGCCACGGACACCGACAGGAAGCGGGGCACTTCCAAGTCCCGGCCACAATACGGACGGCTTCGACCGTCCATCAACAACCAGGCGGTCGTCCGTTCACCTTTGAGGAAGGCGGAAATGTCTCTGAGCTGAGGGACGCGCTCCTCGCCGTAGCCGCAATGGCTCTCCAGCTGCTGCAGGCCGTCCAGGAACTGTCGGCAGGCCAGATCGGGGTAAACGCTCCGCAGCCTCTTGTACACCTGCCGCCATGTGGCGATTTCCTCCGCCGTGTACTCCACCTCGGGCAGCGGGTCACCCCTGCGACAAGCCGGACCAAATGAACGGGCGGCATTTCGGACAGGTGAAGCAAGCGGCCATCTCGTCAAACTCACTGTTTGTACGTGTAGGACAGCTCGGAGATGAAGGCACGGCGCTTCCTGTATTCCGGGTCGGTGTAGCCCTGGGACAGAAGGTGACAGATTGTTTGTACGCCACTTCGCTTTTCTCGGGCCCGAATGTTAAGCGGATGCTCACCGGATGCTCCTTGTCCATGTCGGGATCGAATTTGGTTATCAGCAAGTTGCATCTGTCCAGGTCCTTTATCTGTCGAGGGAACCAGGGCACTGCCGTGGAGATGGAAAAAAAACAATTTGATTTTTTTTTGTTTTTCAATCAGCAACCGGGTCACTCTTGTTCAAAACGCACCTTTTTCTTCCGGGATTGACCTAACGTTGTCCACCACTCTTTTCAGCGAGTTGATAAAGACGTCCAAGTCGGAGCTGTGCACCTCGCACTTGACCAAGAACTCCAAGAACTCGGACGTGCCGTTCTTGGACCGCCTGCCCGGCCGGCTCTCCACGTGAAGAAGTTTGGCGTCGAAGGTCTGCAAAGGTGACAAACACTTCACACGGCTGTCGATTTTCACGGAGAACCGACCCGCGTTAGGAAAGGGAGAGATTACCTCGAATATTTTGCCTGTCTTAAAGAAGCCCACGTTCTTCTCATTGCTGAGGTTGAACACCACGTTGAGGGTGACCCGGCCCTCCTTCTCCTCAAAAACCTGCGGGTCCGCCCCCGGCGGACTCCCGACTCGCTCCCGCCGGGCGTCCTCGATCAAACTCTGGCTCCGAGCACCGAAGGGTGCCGCTTGAGCCGCCGCGCTGCCTTCCGTCTTCATGCTTTAAAGATGCTCCAGTGTGAGCTCCAGCCATTTAAATAGCGTCTCATCTGAGGGCTGAATGCAGATGAGTGGGTCCTCTTCTTTTTTTTTTTTTCTCGAGGAGGGGCACCTTTTGCGTCACCCAGCCAAAAGCGGGTCAGCGAACAGCCGCTTGTTATCTAACGTCAGCGCGCGACGGCCATTCAAGCGAAACGGCTCCTCGCAGCTTGCATAAACGGCGCTAAAAATATGAATGGAAAAACATGACGTGTATTTTTAGCCTTTCTGTTTGTCCCATATGATTAGAAACACCCGGAGGGCAATATTATGAATATCCTGTTTATTACCGTAAATTCCGGACTATAAGCCGCACCGGACTATAAGCCGCACCAGCTAATATTGGGGGATATTTTATTTTTTTTTCTTATATAAGCCACACCGGACTATAAACCGCACGTGCACACGCGTTTTTTTTACAAAGAAAGACCGTTCACAGAAAGCCTTTTTAAAGTTTTAATAACATACTTTAACATGTCTTTCTAAACATTGCCTGTGACGAAGGGTTTAGAGCCCTTTGACGCAGGTCACCTAGCGTGCATTCCTACTAACGCTCATAATAGTCACAAGCAACACAGCCAGAATAAGCAGCAGCCATAGTAGTGTTTCAAAATAGTATTTTTGTTGTTGTTGTTTTCTTCAAGATGCCGCAGTGTATAAAAGTGATCAAGTCATCACAAAAATCACGAAAGAAAATCCTTACATAAGCCGCACCTGACTATAAGCCGCGGGGTTCAAAATTTTGGAAAAAAGGCGCGGCTTATAGTCCGGAATTTACGGTAGTTTCATTCAAATGCTCCAAAATAGAGGGAGAAAAAAAAAAGTCTCACATGAGTTTTCAAATTTGGTTATGTACGTCTATTGGAATACAAATGGACATCTAGTGGTGACACATGATTTACTCAACTAAAATACATTGAATATTCTCGATCCAATCCCGGTAATTGCTTTAATACAAAAAAAAAAAAACAGACGCAGGTTTCATAAGCTTCAGGTTGATCACTCGAGTTTTTTCAAGGCTTCGCACAATTTGCCCATTTCGCCTGAAAGCAAAAAGAGGAAAAGCATGTTAGGAAGCGGCGTTGTGTCAAATAATGATATTGCCGCTCGCTCACTCTTGATGCTGTTGGCCAGGTTGCCCAGCTGCTGGGTGTTGTCCAGGATCTCCACGCTCTGAGTGTACGGGTTATAGCGCACCGAGAAGGGCCGAGGGATGGTGCCGGCAAACTTCCTGCAAAGGCCGCCCGCTCAGCTCAGCGAAATGTACGGCCGCCGATCGGACCGCTGCCATACCTGACTCTGTCTTTGGCATCCTCAAAGCTTTCGGCGACAAAGTAGACCGGCTGGTACTCGGTGATGGGGTATTTCTGGACGCTGGTCTTCTCCGGGTCGAAGGGAAGCAGTGTGGGCTGGTCCGTCAGGCAGTACTGCAAGACGAGGAAGGTTCTCAGACACTCGGCGAGTTCATTCCAGTTGAAAGCAGGAAGTGGAGCATGATTTGGGACTCGTCGGAGTGCACGTCCTCCGCTGATGCAACTTGACCTCCTTTGGCCCACGCTGAGCCACTGAACTACTTTTTCCGCTCGGGTCGGTGACACATAAAAGCCCAACGTACCACTAACACACTGCCTGAGTCCAGACCCCCTCGACGAGCCTACCTGCAGCTCTCCGAAGGACGACAGCAAGCCCGCTCCGAACGCTCTCGTCTCGGAGCCCTGCTTGCACAGGCCGAACTCGACGGTGAACCAGTAGACCTGATGCGCAAAGAAAGACCCGGTGAACACCCGCTTGACGGAGAATGGAATTGCGGAAACCCACCGTGGCGAGTTTCTCAATGTACTCATCCGGGGCACCGAGAGAAGCAAGACCGATCTCCTGTTTGGAAGGATAAAGAAGTTAACGATACTCAGGAAGTCAGTCCCGGCGCTCGGTGTACCTGGGAGAATTGGGCGAAACCCGAATCGGCAAAGAGCGGGACGTGCCCCAGGAGCTCGTGGCAGATGTCTCTGGAACAGAAATGCCTCACTGAGAACATCCCGCGTCATTTGACGGGAATCGGACGCCTTGGCTTACGGTTCGGGTGTGTACGTGGGCTTTGAGCCGTGGCGGATGTACTGCGTGGAATGGAAGACGCGGAAGGCAAGGCCGGCCAGGAAGTCCCGGGAGGAGAGCAAGCCGGCGACCGGCCGAAGTCGGAAACCGGTACAGGCTGCGGACAAGAGTAGATGTCAGATGACGGCGGATGACGCCGGTGCCTCCGAAACAGCGACTCCGGTCCACCCACACTGCAGGAAGCGGGACACGTCCTCGAGCTGCGGGATGTTGTCCTGCCGGTAACCGCAGTATTTCTCCAACAGCGGGAAGACCCGGTTGTGCTCACGGCAGGCGTGGCTCGGGTACAGGGTCTTGAGTTCCTTGAACACGGTGCCCCACGTGGCCTTTTCGTCTTCCGTGTACTCCACCCGAGGAATGGGCTGTCCGCTGAGAAGGCAAAGACGCAAACCTGAAGCACCGAAAAGCGACCAGGCGCAAAGACAACGTTCAATTACTGTCTGTAGTTGAAGGCGATGTCAGCAAACTCCTTCCTGCGGCTCCGGTACACCGGGTCTGTGAAGCCCTGGCGGACAAAAAGGGGAAACGGCGTTAGATCTCACAAACCACGGGCAAGGCCGCGGCCTCGGACAGCACGAGCGCATGCAAATGCCGATTCAGATGAAGCCTTTGAGGAGACGTTTTCCAGCGAATAGATTTCGCTTTAATGACGGTGGCAAAAGGGAGCAATTATCTATAATTACAGGGGCTCCAATCAAAGCGATGACATCAATTTGTGTGTTTCCATGACAATAGGCCGCCTGCCCGCTCGTCTTTCATCGGCCGCGTAGGCGTCAGAAGATGCGCCCGGCGACAAATGAGTCACAACTTTACCGGGTGATCAGCATCCAGCTCCGAGCCGTAACTGAGGATCTGGTTGGCGAAGCGGTCCAAGTCCTGGATGTAGTTGGGGAACCATGGCACTGCGGAGGAGAGTTTGGATCGAGTCCGTACGCAAAGAAAATCACATGCCCGAAACGATTTTTATTTAGGCCAAACTCCCTTCGATTTGTTCTCGTAGCAGCCCCAAGTACGGGAACGTGCGCCCAGCGACTGTCACGTCTTAACAAATGGCCGTCGCTCAACCTTTTGTGCGGCCCGAGAAACGAACGGATAATGATGACGGAGATGAGAGTTTGGGCCGTCTTGACACTCGGCAGAGCCGCCCGCGCGCACAGGCCATCCGCTTGTTCTGCCGGATTTACGACCCCCGCCAATTTCCATCTGCGCCGAAGGCCCCAGGCCTAGCCGGGACAATGAGCCTCTAACAACGGGAGCGCGACTCTCGTCTGGTCCACTTGACCCTGACCGGTAGTCGGCCGCGACCCGTCGCTCTCGGCCCGCCGTGACCTTGGCGTGTTCCCTCCGGCCCGAGTTTAGCCCTGGATGGAAAGCACACAGAGGTCCCTTCTTCCCGCCGGGCCTGTTGGTGGCGAGTCGCAAAACTAATGTCATTCTGGAAACGACTAATAAAGGGGTCAGCGCCGGTCGGGGTGGCCGGCCCACCCGTCTGGATAAATAGAGCGGTTTGTCAGGAGCCGGACCTCCCTAGCCGCAATACCCTGTTCCTCCTCTCGAGTGCGGTCATCCATCCCGAATGTTTCTCTCACCCGTGTCCTTCTGTTTGTTGCGCGACAGCTCGTGCACTTGGCCGCTGATCTGCGTGCGCAGGCCGTCCACGACCTCGTCCAAGGCCTGAGCGCAGTTGGAGTCCACGCTGATGAAGAACTCGTACTGCTCGTTGCTGATGCGCGACGGCCGAGACTCGATGTGCGTCAGGTTGATGCCCTTCTCCTGCCACCAAAATGCCAATGTGAGTCAAAATAGTTGCACTTCCCTAGTTTGACCACAAGGTCGCGCCACTCGTGCTCTTGATAAGGATTTTTTTTTTTTTAAACTCACCTCAAAATCAATATTGCCCACAACGCACACAGTCCGTATCAGGTCGCGGAAATTTCCGAACGTGACCCCATGACGACCCCAAAAAATGGCTCGTGTTGTTCAAACGGGTTAAAAGGAGGCAAAATTATTGCCGTCTTTGTTTGTGATGTAACGCATGGTTGCGTAAACCGGCAGACAAGTCCAAAGTGAGCTGAAACATGCAGCAGCAAGATGGCTTCTCAAAATGAAGGCTTGACTTATTGCTCAAAATAAATTGGATCTTTGCATCTATTCTTACAATGGGCTTGAAAATTCCACTTTTGCGATCGGCATGCGCACACATTGACCTCGTTTGCCCAGACTATAAACGTGAAGTCGTGAAACAAACGTGAGGATGCTCGCGAGCCCCCGGAACGCATCTCGGCACGCCGAGGGAGGGAGGGAGGGGGTGTCGGCGCTATTCTCCTTTGCGATAGGCCGCTTGCGACGGGAGGGCCTTCCATCATTCCCGCATCTGGTTCAGATTGTCTTCAACGCATCTCGTTAAAAGCCGCAACATCCCTCGCAAGCCCCAGAGAAGAACGGCACTTTTGCCAAGACATCGGCGAGGTCAAAGGGCACATGAAATTGTGCTACATGAGCTTCTAGAAAGTCAGAACCACTTGAAAGCCCTAAGATGGCATTTTTGACTCGTGGCTCCTTCGGGCCGAGGACGGCATTCTTGTCACCGCAAAGCTCCTTTGATTATTTTATTTTTTTTCGTGACACCAAAGTCCCCGCTCCGAAATCCCTCAAAGCCAAGTCAGGCTAACACATGACGGTCAGCGTGCGGCGTCACATGAGCGGCACTTTGCGCGCCGGTTGGGGCTCGTTCGGGCCGTTTTATGGAGGAGGCCCGGTTCGGGGGGGGGGCTCAGGGGGAGGATCGGAAGACTGTGAGCTCATAGGTCCAAAGAGAATCAGTCAAGTGCTACACCCCTCCGCAAACCCGTCCCGGCCCCCGCACGCAAAAACACATTTTAACAATTTTAACTCTTCTCACCCCCCCCCAAAAGTGGGAGTTTGTGTGCGTAACCTCGACGACGGTGATTAAATAATACAAGTACTGCCAATCCGTGTTTGATTTGAGCAAAAAGTCACGTACCCAGGCTCGGCTAATCAATAAAATCAAAATAAAAAAGTCGTTAATGAGTAGCCCGAGCGGGTTAGCGTGCCGCCGCTCCGCTTTCAAGTTAAAGACAACTGAGCTCAACTTCGAAAACATCCAACGTGAGCCTCGCTCGTTGTCGAAGCGGACACTCTTTGGGGTCACCTTCAGCCGGGTTGGCGGATCAATGCGGCCGGCCCACGTGCCAGATAAGCCGCGTTTGTTTAGCGGTGGGGCCGCTCGGGAGCAACGTTTTGACCGCAGATGCGTATTTTTTCGTCTTTTTTTTTTTTTATCCCTCTCAGGCAAAACTGGTTGAAGTCTCGCCACCGAGTTTGCCACGAAGTGAAATGAAGGCCAGACACCAATCACGTGGAAGCTGCCGCATTCTGTGAGGTCATCATCAGCATTTTGTTGACTTGTCTTCTCTCATGAGATGGAAAAGCCGGACTTTACCTCAAAGAGTCTGAGCGCTCGGGCCAAGGCGCCCACCTCCTCATTGAGCGAGAAGATGCAGGAGACCACCTCGCTCTTCTTGCTGGTCTCCTCCTCCAGGTACATGGAGCCGCGCCGCCTCTGGTAAGCAAAACAACACCACAAGTCTGCATCAATTGGAGTCTCGAACGCTAAAAACCGATGGAACCCCCCAAACATTTGCCGTGATTAAAAACACGCGTGGGATTGTCTCGTTTCATCATTTGGCTCTCCGGAATATTTCAGCGACTCCACAAAGCTACTCCAATTATTTTCATTCAGCTTTTCAGACATAAAAAAACCCAAACTTTTTTTTCTCTTTTCAGTCTTACCCCTTTCTCGTTGTCGTTGGACTGCGCATCCCCGTTGACTCTCTTGTAAGCCGCGTCCATCGTCTCTTGACGTGCAGGTGAGCTGAGTGTGTTTGTGTGTGCAGCCTTTGCTGGATTTTGTTACGCGGGGGCCGCCGCTTATGACACGGCGGGTCATGTGACTCCACACACACCCACAAAAGCACACACCACCCCTCTGCGTTGGCATGTGACGGGCCGCTGCTTGTGAGAGAGAGCTGCGGCGGGCCCATGTGGTCCGTCTGCTTGCGGTTGTGGCGGCGCTGACCTACAATTTGAACTCGTTTGTTGACCTCCAGAGTCTTGTGGGGATGTCAAAGCGCACACAAAGTCTTCAAGCCGCCGAGCAGTTGCATCATTTTGAGTCTTTTGAGATTTTTTTTTTTACAATTGATTGTTTTGGAATTTTTTTTGTATCTCACCAAATAGTCCAATCCATTATTTTTCTTGTATTTCTTGCCAAACCTATTTCTTTTTAAATGGACAGCAAACTATTTTTGCATCAAAAATAGAATTGATATTTTTCACAAGTGATGAGTCCAGCTCTTCGCTTCGTCCAAAGGTCAATTCTGTCTGCGTCGGGCCCGCCGCAGTCACAAGCTAGTCAGTCGTTGGCGGAGCGCCCGCGGCGGTGGCGCATGTGGTCACAAAAAGTCGCCTTTCAGCCACAAGAGGGCAGCGGAGGACCAGGCGTGAGGCGCTCGCTCGCTTTGTGAGGCGGCCTTTTGGAAAGGCCCCGCCCACCACTTTGTTTGGGCCTCTGCAAAAAGCAAATTTACGTTCCTCAACACAAAAAAGCCTCATCGGGATGCATTGTTGACTCATACCATCCATCCCCAAAACAATCCAATGGCCCAATATTTTTGTCCACAACGTGGGCCTCATCACCTAGATCTGGAATGAGAGCCACAAGTGTCAACAGGACAGATGCACACTTGCTAATCTTGTTAGCGTCCCAAACAACTGCGAGATTCAGATAAGACGAAATGGGAGAAAGAGCGCTGTGACCCGGCCTCCCCGGTGAGGGGGGTCACCGCCCCCTCCGATGGCACACAAAAGGTGTTAAGCGCTGGCAGGCGTGCTGCTCACTTTCACCTGTCACTCAACACTTCCTCCCTCGCTCAGGTGAGCGACGGAGCGCGGCCGGGACCCTTAAGGGGCTCCTGGCTGACACTGAGGCCTCGCAGCGAGGCCCAATGGGGCGTGCGAAGGATTCTTCCGAAAGCTTCAAGCTGTTCCTTGACACTCCCGCTTGACATTTCCGTCAAAGCACGAGCAACATGTTTGCTCAGCTTTTCAAGGACAAAATCGATCCCTGTAACACAAAAGACATCATCGTAACGAGAAGGCGATGACAACACGTTCGCCCCGTGACGGGACGGGCCACTAGAGGGCGACGGTCGCCCGCCGCCCGTTCTTTTTGACTTTTTCTTCCCCGCTAATCCACAGCGGCCCCTGTTGCCGTGGCGACCCGCCACCGAGCAGGTGACGCATTGACGGCGAGCAGATGGTTCCCCGCCGAGGTGAGCGCGGCGGCCGGCCCACAATGCGTCCATATTCATCATAAAGTCGGGCCCGACCGGCTCAAAGTATCAACACTCCACTTGATATTTACTCACCGCGCGCTTTGTGCCAGGCCGCATTCAAAAGTAGTTTTTGTGCGGCTGTAAAGAGCGTGACAGGTTATTTAAAGGGGCCACCGATGAATAGAAAGTGTTGCGTTCGGGGGCCTACTGTACATTGCGGCGTTGAGGCGGGCAGATAAAGTCAAGATGGACAATCGGGCCTCTCTTGCAGGTGTTTTTGGCCTCTCGCTGGAGAAAAGGAGACGCCACTTTGGCCCCTCCTCCCCGGGATAGTCTCTTTCTTCTGACTAACTCCCGAATAATCCGCCAACAATGCGGGCAGGCGCTGTGCAGTGGTTCACTTTTTTCGGGTGGGGTGCTGGTAGTATGGAGATCAGCTAACGTGCCTCGGGACATTTCGGAGCGGGCCCCGCAGAGAGACGGTTTATGAAGTTTGCTGAAAAGCGGAATATTGCAATTTTTTGTTTCTGTACGACTAAAATAAAAAGTGACACTCCCTATCATAAAAGGTTTTAAAAAAAAAAAAAAAAAAGTAGAGCGCCCAAATATAGAAATAATACCGTAGGAAAAAAAAAAAAAAAAAGGGCTATACTTTAGATTTGGAGGTGCAAATCATTTTCCCTGCACACCTGGAACACACAACAGAGGGGGGAGGGGGGGGGTCTTGATTGGTGGTGTGGTCTTTGTGGAAGGAGGGGCCAGGCTGCATTCACGGCCCACTGTGATAAAGACGCACAGTGAGGCGCCATTCAAAAGCCCCGCGGCCATAATGGAGTCACTAATAGGTGGCCATTCAGCAGGGAAAGTGTTTTCTGGAAGTTTGTCGGGGGGGAAGGGGAGGGTGACAATCACTTTGTCTGCAGTGTATATGAAATTTATGCAGCCACCCCCCCAGCTTTGTCTCTCTTTTTTGCTGTCTTCTTTTAAAGTGCTGAATAGGCGACATGCATAGTTTGGAGTCGTCCTTTCATCCTTCCTCGAAAATACATTGAATAGTCTCTTTTGGAGTGAGTTGAGTACATCCCCCCCCCCTGATTGCCCCCCTCCCCTCCAGCCACATTCATTCCATCCATCCCCAAAACAATCAACTATGTCTTTTGCTTCCTGGAGATAGAATGGCCCAATACTTTTGTCCATCACTAAAATGCTGTAATATCACTTATTTGTTTTTTTATAATTGGCAAAAGAAAACAATTTTTTTTTTTTTTGCAGCTGATCACAAAAAAAAAAATAGCTGTCAGGGCTTGATCACGCCCCTCCCGTCCGGGCGCCCCCTTCCGGGGTCCCGTGGCAGCAGCCGGGGGGTCCAGACCTCTTGGACGAGCTGACTAATCTTAAAAAGCTGGAACCATATTGAGCCAGGCCCAAATAAATGGCGGCGGCGTGTCAAAGGCTTGAGCTGACAGATTGATGAGATGAGGAAATAAGGGAGCATGGCGGGGGGCGGCAGGGCGGGGAGCCGGCACAGGTCAGCGCCTGGCAAAGGGCGCCGCCCGGTGCGCGGCGGCCCCAAAGCCCTCGTAATGCGAGCGGCGGGTTGTTTTTGTGTGCGTGATGTGTGATGATGGGTTTATTTCACTCTGGCTTTGTCTTTAGGGAAGAGAAACGCCAGCGTTGCTCTTTGACTCGTCGTCGTGCAAACAAAACCCGCACAGCGGTCAACCTTGATTATAATCGCTTCTGTTTTTATTTTGCAGGTGATTCAAGGAAAAGAGAAGGTGAGTTTGCCTTTTGTAGGGGGGAGCTTTAAAAAATAGTTTCATATTTTTGAATTTTTTTTTGTCGCTGCACACAAATGCACTAAAAATCATTTTTAGAACATATCTTTTTTTTTTTTATTTCAATTTTATTTATTTATTTTATTGCAAGTACTAGATTTTCAGTTTCTATTCAAATTTTATTTCATTCAAGAAATATACAAACTCCACTCAACTCTCCACTTTTTCTTTTTTTTAATTTCAATTTTATTTATTTATTTTATTGCAAGTACTAGATTTTCAGTTTCTATTCAAATTTTATTTCATTCAAGAAATATACAAACTCCACTCAACTCTCAACACTTTTTTTTTTTGCTCAAAAGGATTTCCAGCATATCTTGTTTGATGACATTTTGACAAAAAAAGGCCACATTTTTGGGGGGGGGTCCCTTAGCAACGGTCATTGTGGCTCCTGCGTTACCCACAATCCACTGCAGCGCCCCCACCGAGCACTTTTTCCCCCCGGCACTCTCGCTTCTTTAAGTCGGGAAGTTAAATCAAACTTTTTTTTTTTTCTTCGCTGTTTGCAAATGTGAGGCGGAGGTGGGAGAGAGCTGCTGCGGCGGCGGGGGTGTTTGTTGTGGTCGTCGTGGCAACGGGGCCCTCAGTGCTCCGCGGGCGCAGTTAATACGACACCGGCGTGCCGTCTAACTGGATTTTGCACGTCAGAAAATGAAGCAGCTCCGCTTTGAGACGCACTCTACATAATAAGCTTTGCGTGCACGCGGGCGCACACGCGGCCAGCGGCCGATTTGCGTGCTTGATAGGCTGCCTTGTTTGCACACAGCTCGCCACTATCTGACCTTAATGTAATTAAGCGCCGGCCGGGGACATTTGTCGGGAGGACACAAGGCGACCCCTGCTTTGTCTCGTCGCCTTTGGCACGGGAAAAGCCTCGTTATATCGCCGTCGGTAGACAAGCTCGGCCTTGTCCTCGAGCGGGACGATGTGCAAATGAGCATTTGCGGCGAAATGCGGCAAATGGAAGCGGTGCGGTCCAAGCGTGCTAATAATTAACAGGTGTGAGCTATTTGAGGAGGCTTCACCTCCCGCCGACAAACACAAGAGTTTGCAGATCCAAACGGGACGACATGTCTTTGTGGGCTGCCGGAAAGGCCGACTTGAGGCGTCCTCGACGGCTTTTGCTCAGGCGGCCCGTCGTCGGCCGGCCGCCCGAGGCGCTCGGGGTGAGTCCGACAACCTTTTCGAGCCACTTGGGTTTGGATTCGATTTGCTTGGCCAGAATCCAAAGAGCAGCATGACAAAAGGAGCAACTTTTGCAAGCCCATGCCGGCCGGCTGGGCCCATCGCTCAGATTGGAGCCGGCCCGCCCGCCCGCCCGCCCTCTGTGCACCTCTGTGACACTAATGAATGTTAAGTAGGTTATCTACTGGCGCGCCACCGGCCCGACTCTTTGTCAGCTCGGCTTTTGTGGCCCCCCTCGGAGACCCCCGCCTCCCCGAAAATCACGCCGATCGTCGGCGTATTGATCCGGAGGATTGTGAAGCCTAAAAGGAGCTCTGTTGCACCAGCAGGGGGCATCAGTGACTCCCGGAGCTCATTTCAGGGTCACGGAGTCCTTGCAGCCGTCCTGACCCGGACCCCGACCGGCGCGCGGAGCGACACCCGGCGCCTGAATGGTATTTGCCGAGGATTGCTCGGATGCTCACGTCGGCGCTTGATTGCGGCTGACCTCACTCATGCTGAGCCGCTCGCCCTCCCTTCTTTTGTGCGCCGGAGGTCCTGCTCATGGTGTGCCTTTTTTTGGATTTTGTTTTTTTGTCCTGAGGTCAGCCACTGTGTTGTTGTCTTCACGCTGCAGGAGGCAATGTGTTCTTTCCGCTATGCATACCTTGGCCATGTGGGGGCAGTACACTGCATGCATGGAGATGGTCAAAACGTAAAGACGTCGAGGCCGTCATTTGCGCCAAAGCTGCCGTGTGAAGTCCCCGGGGGACCGAAGCGTCCACTGCTGGCTTGGTCTTCCAGCGCCTGCTAATCAAACCCTGATGAAATGCCTATTAATAGGCACCCAGTGGCAGGCTGCGCAGTAATCAGGCGAATTAATAAAACATCCCCAAGTGGGAGAGGCCAGCTCCCCGAGGAGGCCGAGCAGATGGAGTCCAAAAAGCATCCGATGAGCTCCAAATGGGTAATTCGATCAGGCCGTGGAGCGCCACGCGAGTCACGTGGACAGGAAGTACCTGGAGGTGGACAGCGACTGCAAAATGCCATCTGCCGTCCGGGGCAAAGATCTCAACGCTGCCCCCTGTCTTCCACCCACCTGCGGTGTCACCCCACAAAAGAACCCCGAAGCGGAGCGAGCCGTGCCGAGGGCTTCGCCGCAGTCAGCCCGTGATGGATGACTGGACACCGGGGCTCCTCATGGCCGACCCCCGGCCGGGCCGGGCCGCTGTCCCTCCCGCTGAGGGAGCAGATGGAGCCCAAACGCGTCTGCCGCGTGGGACGACTCCATCAAGTGGTGGCGCTAATCAAGACAGAGGGCTTATTAATGAACTCCATCAATGTGTGTGTGTGTGTTGTCTATCACTGTACCGGTTTTGTGCTGCAACTCTTAATCAAAACCATCAACATTGTGTCTGTTTTGTGTTTGTTGCAGGGGCCCGTCTTTGTGTCTTTTGTCAGCAAGGCCGTCTTGTGGGAAAGGCCCGTCGTCTCCTGCCGGACTGTGAGTCCTCGCATTTATGATGACCGACATTTGCAAGTTGCCAGAGAAATGAAAGCCGCAAGATGCTAGCGTATCAAGCTAGCTCTCCCACTTGTCGCTCTTTTGTTGGGCGCGAGCGCTATTTAGGGTTGCCGTGGCGACCGCAGACTTCCTGTCTCGTTGTCCCGGCTAAACAAACAAGTAAATGGCCCGCGCCGGCCTCATTAGCATACGCGAGCGTGTTTGCCGCTCGTGCCTGCCGCCGCTGTGCAATAAAGAAAAAAAAAGCGACTTTGTCGCCCGGGGCCACGCGGCAGAATGCACAGGTGCCCAAACAAGCCCACAAGTTGCGGGCAGGAAACTCAAAGCGCAAGCGACCTCGCCGTGATTTGCAGCGTCACTGGGCAATTCCATTTCAGAGCCAAATCCAAATCCAGCTCATTTGAAGTCAAATATCCCCAAAATCAGACAAAAACTGTTTCCATTTTGTCATTTATACAAATGTAGCACAAGGACTGAGACAAATAGAACCTGATGGACTCACTCCTGCCTCAAAGAGACTCTTAATCTGTGTGGTGTTTTTGTGCCGGGGCACCGGCGGGGGGGCTCCCCCCGCAAAGCCAGCTCATTGTCTCAAGGCGGAAAGTTTCTAAGCTGCATGCGAGCCCGGCTTCTGACACCGGCCCATAATCACATTTGCGTCCTAGCCGCCACAATGCGGCCCAGTGTCGGGCCTCGCCGTTCGCCCGACCGCCCCTCGCCTTCGTCCAGCGCCGCGGGCCCCCCCCCGAACCCCGCGGCAAAGCTAATTACGCCCCGCAGAAACACAAATCTCCCTGATGCAAAAAGTCACTTTTGGGGGCTTTAACCTTGTTAGGCCCCAAATCTGCTTTCTTGCCAAGACGCACGCGTGCGTGTGGACACAGACACGCTTGTGTCCTCGCCGGCTAATGAAGCGCGTCTGCATCGGCTCATGGAAGGTGGCCCGGCCCGGCCAGGCCCGGCCCGGCGTCCATCTGCAGGCCACGCGGCCCGGACGCGCTTCCTGCGTGGGCTCGGACGGCGCGCCGGCGCTGCTGCAAGATGGCCTCTAATGAGGTTAGGCGGGGCCGGCCGGCGCGTGGGTTGCCGGGCGCCGGGAGGTCGCCGCTTTTCCCGGGTCTGGTGGATCAAGGCCATTGGATCTGGTTCCCACAAAAAAAAAGTCATTTCGATTTGAAATCACTTGAATAAAAAAGTTGACATTTGTCACCCAGTTGGACGGCGTTCGCGGAAGCAGCATAAAAGCAGCTTCAGGTTGGCGTGCGACATGCCCACACCTGCCCCCCTCCCTCACTTTTGAGAGCCTCGAGTGACAGGTAATAAAGGGGGGGGGGCGTCCTCCGCTTGTGCCTTACTCGTGTACATCACAAGAATGCAAATCTTTAAAGCTGCACATCTGAGAGCTTATGATTTCCAAGCTGATCCTCCCTGTGTGAGGTTCAGACAGTGCCCCCCCCCGGCCCCCAACCCTTCTCCATCCATCCCTCCCTCCCTCCCTCCATCACTCTGCTGGAAAGGGTGAGAGCCTCGCCTAAATCCAAGACAAACACATTTCTTCTTATTTGCTCTGGAAAGGTCACTGTGGCTGTTTGTTCACCTTTTAGGGGCCATCTTGTTTACTGCGGCACTCAACAAAACGCTGTAGTGGGTGTGGTGGCCACAAGAGGGCGACAGAGTTGCCTAGATTTAGTTGAACTCCTTCAACGTGCATTGGAAGCATGTGAAATTTGCTCATATTTCATATATTTGTGGCTAAAAAGTTCAATTAGGACTATCATTTTTTATTTCCCATTTCACAAATATTTTTGTATTCCTCCGCAGGCCCGCGCGAGTCCCCAGCGTCCCTCCGCACTTTGCCCTCGCTTCTTGTCTCACATGAAGTCCGACTGCCAAGGCCTCCGACCCCCATGTTTCCTGAGCTCCAAGCCGTCAGCTCAGCCTCCGTCTGCAAGCATACGGCCGGCCGCTCGCCCCTACCGACCGCCGCCAGGTGAGGCCGAATTCGAATGCTACACGACGTCTCTTTAAAATGCATTTGCTTCAGTGCAAACAGCGCCGCCCTGTTGGCGGACAATATAGCCACACGCCGGGGGTAGTTTGGCGGCTCCTTTTGATGTGAAGTAATGTCGTCGAGCCCTCACCTCGAAAGGGGAGCGCGACGGGGGCCGCATATCTCGGCACGAGCGGCCCAAAAAGTCATTCTTCCGCCATATGGCGGCGGGCTGGCTCACAATTGCCCGCCGGCGTGCCTCGTACGCCCCGACACATGTCATTTCCCCGCGCGCGCTCAGCCCCAACAGATGGGAATGGCGTCGCATTGTAAGGGGAGCAGTGCAGCAATGTGTTCTCTTTATCCCCTGCGCTGACTCCTCATGGTGGAGGAAACAACAGGAGATTGTCCAGCCAGCCACCCCCGGCCCCTCCCTCCCACCTCACACACACACACACCCCTCTAATCAGCGGTCCGCCAAGAAAGAGAAAGAGCGCTGAAAAGAATTGGGCGGTGTGCAAAAGGGGAAAGGAGAGAAAGGCCAAAGGGAAAGGGGGCGGAGCCATAAGGACTTGCGCTGCGGCCTTGAAAAAGAAAGAAGGTTTCAACTGGTGTCCCTCACTCGTAAAATGATGGAAGGAATGATAAACAGTTCACAATAGAAAACAAATTCAGGCTTGAGCTGGAAAGAAGCCCACAAGAACTTGGTTTGGAAACCTCAGGTCAAATTGTGGAGCTTCAGAGAATTAGGAACGGTTCAAACTAGCACTCGCTATTACGGCAAATGTTTTGGTTCCGATCCGAATCCCGCGCCGCTCGTACTCCTGCTGGCTATTGTCAATTTGGGAACGGCGACAGCTGCTCCCGCAGAGTTTTTTCTTTTCCCGCCTTTTGTTGGCTCGCCCAGCAGGGGAACGAGCGTTCGAGGCCACTGGGAACGGCCATGTCAACCACAGATGAGTCGAGCGGCGCAAGAAACAAAAAGCTTTTCATGTCGTTTTGTCTTTGAAGGCTCCGGCCACGGCCAAACCCACGGGAGAGCGCGTGAAGGCGTCCGATATGCCGTCGCCGGCCGACCTCCCGTTCCGCCGTCATCCACCATCGCGAGACCACACAGCAAAGTTCCCAAAGATGGACGCCGGCCAGCGAACGGACCCGAAGCGGGAGAACCCGACGGGGAATTCTGCTTCAGTCCGAGCGGGGCCAAGCGTTCCGAGGTCTCTTCAGACTTGGGTCGTCCGACATCCGGTCTATTCAGCGGCGTCACATCTGGTTAGCTTTAGCTTTAGCCTCCTTTCTGCTCATTTTGCCTTTCCATCAACTTTGTGTCTCATTTGGCAGGAGATCCGAGGCAACCGTCATCCGCATCACCGGGCCTTCCCGAACGATCCCACCGTCGACCGACTCCTCGGAACGCCTTGGTTCCAATTCACGCCGTCCCGCCCGAACTGCCTAATGTCGATGGTTCTTCGGAAAAGCCCGAGGACACCTTAGAAGGTGCCAGAAGTTCCTCCACAGACGCCGTCCCACCGTTGGACTCCCGTCGTGGTGTCTCTGCACTGAGTCCCGTTTTAGCGAGCAGGAGAACCCCCTCTGCGGACCCCCGGCGCTGGCCCGTGCTGCCTCCCATTCCCCCCTTGAAAGGTGGGCTCACATGCTCTTCATTTTCCACGAAAAATTGTCAAGTTTCTTGATAAACCGTTTAATTGAAGGCTCCGTCGGGCCCCTGACATCTGACTCCTTCCAGATCTCGGTGAAAGGAGGCAAACAATGTGCAAATTGTGTTGGGATTTTCTCTCTCGAGCAGGGTGAGGGGCGTCGAGGGGGTCTGGTGGTCCGAAGCCATCTTTGGAATATTAGAGCAATCCAATTGCCCCCGCCAGCACCAAAATTCTGCTCAATTCCATCAAAATGGAGTTTGGGGAGCAAAGTGAGATCAGATAGCGAGACCTTTGAGTGCCTGAAGGACGGCGGACCCCGGAAGGCTTCCCGCTCTAGATCTCCCCTGCGATAACGACACCTTAGATGACGTCCTCGGGGGAGAAGCTCCGCTCCTTCACCCAAAACATGTTTAGCCGAACACACACGATGTACATTCAGCTCATCTCTGGTGGTTGCAGGTCGCTGCGGCCCGACGACAAAGTCACTGGACTCAGAAGTCAGTGGCGTTCACCGCGACCCGTTTGAGGAAGCGGACGCCGTCGCCCCCTCGACGCCTTCGCCCCGCTCGTCTCTGGACCGAGCGGCCGACTCGACGGGCAGCGGAGATCGGGATCGGCGCGGTAAGAGAAGACTTTAATGGCACAAAGTGTTCATCAAATGGGCGCGTCTGCCGGCGACGGAACTCGCCGATGATCGTGATGATATTATGTGGTGATGTCATTTTGAATTGATTCCGTTGAGCTGATTCCGTGTCAATTAGCCACGCTCGCCTCCCTCCAGATCATCGGGGGCGAGCAAGCCAGCTCGTGTATCCAAATGAAGACTTCCCTCCTGGCTAATCCCCGACAAGGTGGTTAACCCGCTCGCTTGTCTGACCCACCCGACCTTCGACCCCCAGGCGGTGGAAGGATCAGGGTGGGCCGCTGCCACAGCGACCACAGTGTCAAGCAATCAACTCACGGGGGGGCAAACCTTCCCCCTCCCCTCCAAAATATGAAGTAGAAGAGGAAAGTAAATTCTTCCGCATTTTTCGATTTCCCCGATGTTTTTTTTTGAGTGTGATTCCAAATTGGATTGCATTTTTGACTGGACAGTGGGTGGTAACGGCGGGATTAGCCCCCAGATTAGCACTTGGCTGAGGCTGCTAAGTGTCCACTTTCTGGCTAATGATGAAGCGGCGGCAAGTGTGGCCGTCCGTTATCCCCGGGATTTCCTCTCGCAAAGTCCACAAAGCTCGTTGCCACCATGACACAACAAATCCATATCTCAGGGGACTTTCTCTTCCCTTCCCGCATAGTTGGTGGCTACGAATTCCACCTCCGCACCCGTCCAAAGCGGGTCGGGACGGATTTGCATGGGCACCCTGCCACACCGATCCGCATTTAATCGGGTGTGATGTGCGTGCGTAGTTTCCCATTCCGGTTTGACGAGTCGGCCCAAAATGAACGTCGATTTGGCGACTGAGAATGTTTCCTTTAAATTCAAATCAATCAATAGCTTTTCGACTTGTTTGTTTGCAGGCCGCCGTTTGTCGTCGGGGGATTCGGGCTCGCTGGCGCGTGTGCGCCTGCTGCTCCTAGAGCGTGGCATCACGCCCGAAGGCACGCCTGACCTGGCGCCAGGCGAGCAGGACGACGTTTGTGATGTCACGGCCACCTCAGAAGGTTTTGCCTCACGCTCAGCAGTTTTGCATAAAATACATTTTGTTTGTGATTTACGGCAGTTTCTATTTTTGTTCTCATTTACCGTCCATGTAAAAAAAATGAAAAAAAAATATAGAATATCTTTTTCAAATCTTCATTTCGATTAATGATTCTTTTCTTCTCAGTAATTTGAAGTTATGCAAAAAAAAAATGAAAATTCGATGTCAGTGCCATCAATCTCAGCCAGACTTTTTCGACAGTTTGCAGGTGTGTGCATTTTTTGTGTGTTTTTTTTTTTTTTTCTTCAGCAGAAGGGGCGCGTGGGCTTTATTGGCAGCGTCTCAAACGTGCCCTCCCTCTCCCCGAGCTTTAACCGATATTCGTAAAGATATTCATAAAGATCAAACCGCCGCCGTCGATCATTAACCGCGGAAAGTCCGACACACATAGATAAACTCTCCTTTATGGGCTTGTAAAAAGGCCAGAAAGACGCCGGGCGGGGTTCAGCGTGCCTTCGGAGGCGTCGGCCGGCGCTGCCAGCCCCGAGGCGGCGAGCATTTCGGCCAATCAGAAAGCCGGGAGAAAAGAGAATGACAGCTACCTGTTAGCATTTCTACAACACGTCGCGGGAAATGCCCTCACCGAGCGATGCCGCAGTGTGACCTCGGGGAAAAAAAATAATAAAATGCCGCAATCGGCGACTTCTCCAATTTGGACTAATGTTGACAATAAGCTTTCCCCCCCCCCCCCCCCCTCCTCCTTTTGCGTCCAATGTTTGCACCTGGCAGGCTCCCGCAGACAGGTGCTGCTCTTTGCCGCTCGCTATTTGCTAACAATACACACGCTGTGCGGCCTCACTCATATCTGTGCACACACACACGCCATCACAAAAGACAAGTCGGCGTGCGTCAGAGACAAGCATTTATGTACACACACGCAGACACACACACCTGCCTGCCTGACACGACCTCACACAAATGACTTCCTGTCAGGTCCCACGGGGAGTCCCGACTCATTCTGGAAGGTCCCGGAAGCTGACGAGTCGGTGAGTGACCCCCAACGTGTTGCGCGATTGCAAATGATCCCACATTCCACCCCACGTCATCATAACTTGCACTCAGCACAAAGGAAATGATTAGAATGACAAAAAAAAAAAATGGAGACAATCATGAAAAGCTATCTGCTGTGTTTGTCCTTCTAGGATTGGTCGCTGGGAGCTTCCAGGTCTCCTTCGTCATGCCTCCTAAGCGCGACGCCGTCATCTGACGGCTTCCCGTCGGGGTCCTCCTCGCCCGAAGAAGGTAGCGTAGCACTTTTCTTTTTTTTTTCCCACCACATCACATTTCCATCAAGCGTGCGATGCGCTGAAAGCTCTCCCGGCTGCCGGTGGGCGGGGCGAGTTGCTCATCGCCCATCGCTCTCCTCCGGTACACTTAAGCCGGCCTAATCCTCGGCGTGTATCGTCTTCGGCTGCCTACGTGCCGTATGGTCCAAGCCGAGGCAAAAGGTCAGCTGTGCCCCCTCCGCCCACCTTCTACAGCAAGGAGTTTCCTTCCATGCTTGAAATCCCCAAAGATTCCAAAATGCGCTTTCCGACCAGGACAAGAAAGCGAGATCTGATTTCGCTGTCGTCTCAAAGCGGTTCATTTTCCACTCGGCCGAGTCTCGAACCAGCTGCGGCCGACTCGCCACCATCCGACCTTTGAGCTCATCAGGAATTCATAGGTGGACTAATCCTCGGGTGCTCCCAAAACGCCCCTCCCCGGTTAGCATTCAGCTGCTAGCCACCAAGACGTTATCGCGGCCGTCCACAAAAGAGCGCTAATCTGAGTTGTCCGATTAGCGGCGTAAGCGCGAGACCACACACTGACAGCGTTGCCGTGCCGCCATTGTCTGCCGCCCCCCCCAAATCCTCCGGTGGTTGTTGAAGCCCCGCCCACATGGCTGCCGGCGCCTTTGATTGGCACTTGTCAGGCCTGATTGAGAGGCCCATGAATAATCATCGGCGCATTCTTGCAGGGGGCGACGGCGCTGGCTTGAATAGCCCGGGTGCCGCCCGTTGTCCCGCCGCCGCCGCTCATCCTTTTGGCAAACAGGCCAAAACGAGTGGCAGCGCCTCGCCCCGGCCTGCGTGAGCCACACGGGCGCCCTTTCGACCCTAGCTTAGTTCCCAGCGTGCCATCAGGTTTGCGTGGCCGCATGCATCATGTTTGCTCGGCGCGGCGTGCAAACGACATCGCTCAATCTGCCCTTCCTGTCGTCCCCGGTTCCGGCGTGCCGGATGGCCGGCGCCAAATGAGTCGCGGCGCCATCAATCGGGGCGGCAGAGCTTTCAAGGACGTGCGTGTGTCGACGAGAGGATGCCCGACTGAAAAGCCGGATGTGAAAAATGTGCAAATGTGAAATTGTCAATGAAAACTTGAAACTTGATGGAATGTCCTGAATGCATTTTTAACAGTGTAGCATTTATTTTATTTTTTTTATGCATCCAGGTTTTGATGCAGATCTTGGATCCCAGACGGCGTTAGAGGAGGCGAAGCACTCGAGTGTAGATGCAAGGAAAAGCAAAGTCCTCAACATGCTTTACAAGATGGCGGAGCCCTCCAAGCGCATCCCCGCCGACGCTCGCGTCTGCTCCGACTTTGACGACTGTGAGTCGGTGCCATTTCCCACCTTGGTTAGAAGAACGTTTCAAAATGAGCGAGGTGCTTTACCCGAAATCAGGTCACCAAAATATTACAAATAGTTCCCGGAGCCAAGCAGTCTGCTTTCATGCAAATGAATAGTCTGGATGTTTCAAAACAAACGTTTTGGGACATGTGTGTGCGTGTTTGCACTGTACGTACACTTAGTGTGTGTGTGTGTGTGTTTGGAGTTGTCGTTGGAGAGTGCACAGGGTGTGTCGTATTTACAGAGCGTTTGCGGGTACAATCTGTCATATCGTTTTTTTGTCTTGTCTTGTTTTTTTTTGTTTAATGTCGCGTGCGTCCTCACACACACACACACACAGAGTTTGTGTGTGCACACGTTGGGCCGCTCACATCCAAACACTTGTGGCGGCGGCCCCTCATTAGCGCTGTGAAAGGGCCTAATTGCATGGACCCGAGTTAAGGACAAAAAAAAACAGACAAGCCGCGCTCGTCCATTCATTTGCCCGAGCGTATACGCAGCCAAGTTAACAATAGCGGTTAGGCAAACATTACCGTATTTTCCGGACTATAAGGCGCACCTAGTAACATCCAATTCTCTCAAAAGTCGACAGTGCGCCTTATAGTCCGGTGCGCCTTATATATGGACCAAATTCCTAAATTTAAACTGGCCCAAAGTATTGTGTCATGAAATCAATCATAAGTGGCCCGCTGAAGGCTATGAATCATAAATCAAAAAGACTATGGATCATTATTTTGTGATTGTAGTCATTTGTTGCGTCTGAAGTTGAAATAAAAAAGATAAAATGGAGAATGATTTGATTTGGATTAAAAATCGGACATGATGCATTATAGTCCGGTGCGCTTTATAGTCCGGAAAATACGGTAATCCCTGCTTCCAACCCAGCGTTTTGATTGGACCGGCGACGTGCTAACGAGCCCAGTGTTGATGCGCTGCAGATACAGTTAGCATGTCGTGCTAGCAGCTAACTCTGATACGAAGGCTAAGTCCACTTTTTGTTGGGCGGGATGAAATGTAGCGTGACGTTTAGTGCTGGCGGTTCCCCTCTAAACTGTTGTTTTCCTTCTTCCCGCCGTCTGTTGGTGTGGGCGCCCTGCAGCGCTTTGGAGTTTTGCATAGCTAATTGGGCGCCACACGCACTTTACGGTTGTTGCTCGGTTGCTTGGCGATGACAAAAAGAAAAAAAAAGTTGAGATCTTTAATGCTCGATTAATAGTCAAGCGAGTTGTCTTCTTTTTTCCCCCCTGTTGTGTCAACAACTCGCAAACACCTGGCGACCTCGCAGTCAGCCTCACTTTGGCCCCGCCCACTCGCTTCCGACTTTTAACCGAAGGGGTGGGGGGGGTCACCTCGGCGTAATTCAAGCAGATGAATGGAGGCGCGTGCATCCAGCTCCACGGTTCTTTTATGTGCGCCGTGTTTACCGTCACTCGCCATTGACGAGCGGCGGACGGCGTGCAAGATGGCCGCCGCTCCTGTCAAAAGCTCCAAACGGGCCACAATGGGCCTCGTTGACGGCGCCGCGCTAAGGAGCGGCCTTGTCATAATAGGCCGTGATTTGGCTTTTGTGGAGGCTATCGGCGCACATCTGTTCCGCCGGCGTTCAGGTGGGCGTGCGGCGCCGTCTGATTGGTCGGCGGAGGGGCGCGTGTGCGTGCGCCGCTAACTTGTGGTTTGTGGCGAGGCCGCGAGCGTGGCGGCTACGTGTGGCTTTGTTTGTTTTGCCTTGCCGGCGCACGCACGCTAATAAGTGCACACAATCGCACAAAGACTCGAATACACACCTGCGCACGCTCTTGTGCAAACACACTCCGATCGATTAATTCCATCGAGTCGCTTTTTCATTCCAATATCAATACGTCACGTGTCGACGCTGGCCGCTCTCGATTGTCACTTTTCGAGCCAAAGTAGGTCGGTGACATTCTCCCGCTATTAGAAATAAAAAGTGGCGTGGGGTGTGTGGGGGTCGCCCGTGCTGAATGTGAGCTTTGTTGAAAGGCATTGTGGGACACTTTGGCTACAGTGGCCATGAGGAGCGGCAAACAAAAGTCTACCATTAAGCACACACGCGCACACACAAAAGCGGACTATTGTCCACTTTGTTGCGTGCGTGTGCGCAGCCAAAGGAGGTGGCGAATAAATCCCGCTCGCCGCCATTTGTCATCAGCCAAGCCAGCAAGCGCTCAATGAGCCGCTCGTGACGGACGATCATCCCGCCGTGTTTTATTTCCTGTTCGTTTCACTCGCAAGCCAGGACCCCATCCGTAGCCGTCCGCGGCCGTGCCCGCACGACAGCCAAACAAACACGGGGCTCGCCGCCGTCTCGCCTTACAGCCTTTTTCCTCGGGCTCGTCTTTCCCCATTCACTCGTCTGGCTGATGAACATTTTCTGCTCGGCTTGACAGCAAAGGCGCAACCTGCGCTGCTGCTGGGGGGGGCGGGGGGCAAGCGAGAAAAGGCGTCAGGCGCTGGAGTGGAATCAGATAAGACTCTCAGGCGGGAGCTTTTCCAGGCCGGCTTTGTCCCGCCGCTGGTCCTCCCTCGATCTCTCACTCCACTGCACACCCCCTCCCTCCCTCCTTCCCTCGCCCCCCGAGACGAACGGATCCGAGGGCCGAGCAGGTAGTCGGCTGACCTGTGAGATATTTGCAAACAGATGCTGGAGCTTTTTTTTTTTTTTGATCCATCAGGCTTCAACAAGTCAAGTTGACTGCACGCCAATGTCGCACTCTGCATGACAAAAGAGGAGGCCCGCTTTGGATGAGAACTAAGCTGATAAATGGCCCGAGCTGCACAAAGCCCGCCGGTCCAGAGGTTTAAGTCAGACGCAAGTGAAATCAACTCTGTCGCCCCAGCCCACCCCAAACGGGCCATGAATACGACCTTCGTGCAGCACGGTCACTCTCATCTGCTAAATTGAAGTGGCAGCAGCTTACCCCCCCCCTCTCGCTCGCACCTTTAGGGAGCGTCAACAAAATGACAATCCCAACACGATCAAACGCTTCCTCCTGATTGGAGTGTTTGAAACGTCCTAATGAACTGCGCGGCCATTGCACGTTTCTCTTTGGGACTCGGTGCAAGATCATGAATGAATTACCATATTGATGATGTGCTTTTCCCTCTTGGGAATCGGATCAGGAATCTTTGCCCCGGCTTCCCCTGTGACTCCTCCGACATCTATTAAGCTGCTTTTATAGACGGAACCATTAACCCTCTCACACACACGCACGCCCCGAGGCCAACTGGATCCACTCCTGTGAACCGCTCGCCCCACATTGTCCCGCCCGCCTGACCCCGTGTCGGCCATGTTGCTGTCCATAGAAATGTCACGTCTGTCCTCTTGTTGTTTTTGCAGTCGACTTTTTGGCAAAGTTCTGCATCTTCAGTCCGGAGAAGCTGGAAGAGTACAAGAGAGCCTTTGAAGAGGTACGTTGGAGAGAAAAAATCTGGCAAAAGTATTGGGACACCCCTACTGGAATGTTGCACGCGTGTTTGCAGGAAGACTCGGACGGCGACGGTTACATCTCGTGCGTTCAAGTGGTGGACGCCCTCAAGGGAATCGTCCCGGCTGAACTTCTCTCCGAAGAGGAGGAGATTTACGTTTACAGGGTTTCATACATTTTTCCATGTTTTATGGCAGATTTTGGAGGAAACATTTTTATGGGTCTGGAAGTTAGAATCATAGCTTTGCTAATGTTTGTTAGCCTGCCAATGGCGTTTCCCATCCTATGTTAGCGTTATGCTAGCAGAGTGGCGTTAGACTTAATGTGTTTCAAGATCAAATTTCTTTTCTTGTAGATCCTGGCCCTGGTGGACTTCCGCGTGACAGACGGCCTGGTGGACGTGAGACTTTTTGCCGTCGTCGCCAGCCTGGCGCAAAAGATCGCCGCCATGGAGTGAGTGGCTCACCCCGCCATAAATAATCATTCATTTTCTCAACTCATTGTCACGGTTCGTCCAATCACCTTGGTGGAGGTAATAAGTGCAAACTGTTGTGGGCTGGAAAAGTGAAGAAAAAAAAATAAATCATGTGTGCCGTCCTTGTGCTGCTCCCCGTGTGCGCTTGCGCAACATTCCCACACACAGCGCCGTCTACTTGCCCTGGGGGTCTTTGCGGCCTCCGAGCCGACAGGGGTCAAGGCCCGCCGCCAGTGCCCGGCCCACCGCCATGAGGGCTCGCTCTCAGACGGTCACGAGATTTACGACCGTCTCGTTGGCACGTCCCGGGTTGGGAAGATCGGCGTGACGCGAGGCCGCGTGCGGAGATGAGCGCCCATGATAGCGGGCAGGAGGGAGGGGGGAGAACAATAGGATCCTTCTGCCGACAGACCTGGTCTGGTCCGGCTTGGCCCGGTCCCGATCCTCTTACCTGTGGCTAATCCCGCCGCCCTCTAATCCCGCTTTACGTGCGAGCTGCAACTGTACTTCCACAATCGGCCTTTTCTTTCAGGCTCGCCGCCCTTTGAAAGCTGAGCGGGCGGGCGTCTCCAATTTGCATCGATTGTCCAAAAACGTTAAGAGGGCAGCAGAGCCACAAAAATCTTTCTGTTTGCTAAACTTCACCGAGCCCAAGTGGAGTCACATGACCCAAGTTGTCATCGGTACTGCCAAAATTCAAATTAGGCCACGAAAATTGGGGGGATTGCAAAAGTGACAAGTCTGCTGTGCTAGCCTAGCGGGAGGCCCGGGAAGGAAAATGGGTTAGGTTGCTCCTAACACACATGACCCCGAAGCCCCCCCCTACCCCAACTCACCCCCCAGCTTGGTTTGCGTGAGCCATTGTCACACCAGCGTCGTCAGCACACGCTCGCGTTTGGACCTCTAAGCAAGTGCAATTAATGATCATTAGCTACCCTGTCCCGGCTCATCCACGTCACGCCCCGCCTCTTGCTCCCCCACATGGCAGCCAATCACGGCGCAGGAGCGCTGAAGCATAGCGCACTTGCTGGCCCACGTCCGGCCAGGAGGGGCTTCTTTGGGAATTTTGGGAAAAGTTTTTTTTAAGTAAAATCTGCAAAATATTAGGAATTGTACTTTTCTTTATTTCATTTTTTTTATTGTTTATATTGTTTTTTTTTTTTTTTTTAACTTCATATCATAATAAACATTGGGTGCATCCCAGACATTTTTTTTTTCACCTACTTCCCCATTGTTTCGAACTGTCCCGCCAAACCTACTTTTTGGTGTCACCCCCTTCCTCCCCTCGCACCCCAACAAGAGTTCCCCGACTCCCCCCCCCCCCTTTCCCAAAGCAGTTGTAGCCGTTATTGTGGCGGGATGTGTGTGTGTGCCCGCGCATTGTTTGGCGGGCAGGCCGTGCTGAGCAACCACAATGAACTCACAACCCTTTACCATCACCTCCCTCCCTAAAAGTGAGCTGTTGTCCTTTTCTCTTTGCCAGTGACTTCATGAGGTCGCTGGTCACCAGCATGGACTTTCGCTCTCTCCAAGTCCGACTCTTCAAAGTCAAGGTAACGCTCGCCCGACATTGGCCCATCCTTCTCCGCCGCACAATACCTTGACTCAGCAAATTAGGTCAGGAATTTAGGTCGGGGCCCAAACAGTGAGTCGCCTATTGCGGCCGCAAAGATGCACGACTGAAAAAAAGAGGACGCAATAAACAAGCTTCCCCGAGCGGGAGAAACCCGGCCTCTGCTTTTCCCCTTTAACAGATTAGTGCAGCCTTAATCTCATTAAAGAGCTCGCCTTGTCATCGCCACCCGCACCGGCGCTCGCACCCACACCGGCGCACGCACCCGCATCTGTCCAGCCGGCTCGCAGGTAGCTTGGCAGCTTTGCAGTGGCCGAGCTGTCAGAGATAGCGTTGTTATCCTGCAGGCTTTACAGGGGGGGTGGGGGGGATTGGCTAATTGCCAAGGTGGGGATTAGTTGCACCCACTGCCCCCCACCCCCTCCCACTAACTCCCCCCCTCCCCTCCCCTCTCCTAGCAATTATTCTCCAGCCTGCATTAAGTGTGCAAACAGGTGCACTTCAACAAGAGCACAAACAAGCTGAGGTAATCTGACGCCCGGCGGACCGGCACGCTCACACCTACATAACTACAAACACACACATATGCCAACCACTTAACGTTTCATATATGTGCGGAATAATACATCTCGTGGTATTCAAGAATTGGCGTCATAAAATCCATTCAATTGGGTAGTTGATTAAAAGATTAAAAGTCAAAATCCATTTGTGTGTTGGCTTTGTGTTGACCCGACCTGACGCCGGATCGGAACGTCAACCCTAATGCAGTGCCCACTTTGCAGCAGCTTTTCCTCTTCCTGCTGGACGAGCACGGGACAGAGGCGGGCGGGCGGCGAGCTCTCATCAGCGGCGAGCAGCTGGCGCTGGAGCTGAAGGCGGGCGGCATGGGGCCGGCGCCGGAGCTCCGCACGCTCGCCCCTCTCGACCTGCTGGACTTCCTGGCCTACCTGCCGCTCTTCATGCGCATCCACACCTCGGTCGTGGACAACCCGCTGCGCGACGCCACGCAACTGGCGTCAGGTAGGCCCGATGCAAACGGAATCCAGAATTGTGTCCTCAAACAGTAAGTGAAGGTTGCTGTCTCTGGTGCTGAAATGTCAACCTTGTTCCATTGAGTCTGTGTAAAGCTCCCCTAAAATTGGACTCATTTAAACGGGCAATATATTCCCGCCCCGACGCAAAATCAAACGTGGCGGGCGAAGCAACAATCCGTCTGCAATGAATAATTTGCCCAATCAGAGGCGAGACGGCGCCATTGTTGTCCAGCGGACACGGCCGAGCTCGCCTGCCGGACCCCTAATGTACTCTGACAGACCACAGCGCGGGAATATCGCAGCCAAAAGTCTCAATAACTTTTTTCCCTCTTGATGACATTGAGCAGACATATTGGCTTGAATAAACGAAACAACAGATTTGATTCAGTCATGCTCATGTTCTGCTTGAGTAAAACTCAAATGAAACCAAGCGCTTGTTTCTGGCGGGAATTTGGACGGCCAGTGACTCGCGTGGCAGGACGCTGCGTGTCAGCAGGCACACGCCAAAAGCCTCCCGCCCCCTCCCTCACCTGTCAAACTTGGTTTGGGCTCAAACAAACCACAGAGCAAAAAAAAAGGCCCTTTTCATTCCACTCCAGAACGTCCACCTAAACGTCTTTTGGATGCATCGATGAAAAACATTTTTTAAATCTATTATGTGTCAAATGTTCCCCCCCCCCCCAAATTGCACAAACAGTAAGAGTCAGTATCAAATCATTTATTGTTGCACTATAGAAAATATGCTTCTTCTTCATATTAAGCTGATAATAACAATAATAATAATGGTTTCCAACATGGTGCTGGCTTGTTTGGACACTAGCTGCATGATAAGTTTTGATCAAGTTTAAATAAGACACGTCGGTGGTGCGTTCAGGGAAAGGATTCATAAGACACGTGACATATATATAGAATTATGTAAGCAAAATATATATACAAAAAAAGGATGCGTACCAAAAAAAAGTCTATAAATCTCTTTACATAGAAAAATAGTTGATATATTTCCAAAAAAAAAAAAAAACAGTATCAGAGCACTTGAGATGATTTCCTACGACTTGGAAGCTGTTGTGACAAAGGCTGATTGGATTTAGCATAGTTTCTTCTTCGTTCCTGTGAAATAATGTTTTTTTTTTTTGCGTGTGGTCCGCGGTCCCCCCAAAGTCTGTGTGCGTCCCCTCTCGGCGTCCTTCTTTTGCAACTGTTGCATGGGCGCTTCTTGACTCTCGGACTGGAGGCTTTTTTTTCTTTTCTTTTCCTGTGCGGGAAGAAAAGGGGAGGTTGGTTCTAATTCCAAGGAGGAGAATCGGTCGAGGCGAGACGCGTAATGGGCCGGAGACTTACCCGCGTGCGTAGGAGCTCAGAACCAGTTGGTGAAGTCGAGGAGTTCCTGCTCCTCCGGGCTGAGGGGGTCGTACGACACCTCGTCCGACGAGTAGGAGGACACGGGCGAGCCGGCCATGGAGTTCATATCAGCCGTCGCGTAGCCGTGCGCCTGCAAACCGGGCGACGACGCTTGCAGGACGCCCGCCTGGAAGGCAGCACTGACCGCGTCGTGCTCGTCCAGCAGCTGCTGCAGCGCGCGGATGTACTCGACGGCCGAGCGGAGGGTCTCCACCTTGCTCATCTTCTTGTTGGCGGCGCCGTTGGGGACGTGCTCGCGGAGGGTGGCGAAGCCGTTGTTGACCAGCTTGACGCGGTTGCGCTCGCGCTCGTTGCGACGCGCCACCGCGTGCGGTTGCTGCAGGGGCAGCGAGTAGCCGAAAGCCGCGAAGTTCAGCCGACGCTTGCAGCGGAGGAGCTCCGGGGACGACGAGCGGGGCCGCTTGGCGGACGCGGTCCCCGCGGCCTTTCCGCTCGGGCTCAACGGGATGCTCTGCGCGCTGAATAAGCAAGCGGCCGGAGCGAGCTCCATGGTGTGCCACCCCCCCCACAAAAAAATTGCAATTGAAAATCAAGTCAAGTAAGAAAATCTGAGGGTTGAAAAAAACGTTTTTTCCCCTCCCAAAGTTTTGAAGTGGCAACAAAACGCTTGTAAACAAAGAAAGTTGGGAGAAAATACTAATGGGGGAAAAAATATATAAAAAAATACTAAGCCCCCCAAAAATCCCTTTCTTTTAATTAATTACAAGTGTCTTGCGGATGCCGGTCACGTGGTTGGAGGCGTGCGTCTCTATCTGCCTGTTTGCGCGTGCGAGGTGCGTGCGTGTTGCTGTGCGAGTGGAGTGTGAGCCGCAGACAAGAGACGGCCGCTTTTCAACGGCCGTTGACGGCCTGCCGGCCGCGTGGCCACACCTTGGCTCCGCCCAGCGCGCCGGTGCGATGCGCGCGCCTGACGCGTGCCACTTGGAGCACTAAACAAACACCCTGTCACTCTGCGTCTGTGTGTGTGTGTGTGTGTGTTTTAGGGAGGGGGGGGGGGGGGGAAGTTGCAAAGAAAAAAAACACAAGTTCAGTCAAGTCGACAAAGTTCCTATTTAAGTTGAGCTGAACTGGTTGCAAAAAGACAAACGGGAAAAAATACGATGCATGAATTGAAATTCATTCGAATTGTTTTCTTCTTTTTCTCCAGAGTGAAGAGTTGCATCTTCTGCTGATGCTGCAAGGTTCCACTTTGATTGAAGCGGATCATCGTCCGGATGGAAAAAGGCGAGGGGGCCGGGCGGGCGGGCGGAATCGTCTTTGTGTGCAATTGGCTCCACTTGATAGTGTTACAGTAGCGTCCAGCAGGCGCTTTGGGAGAGTGCGGCATAATAAGACTTGTCAGTCAGGCTGGAACAAAACACAGCAAAGTGTACCCCGCCCCCCTCCCCCCTTCTGCCCCTTGCACCTCTGTCCCCCTCCCTTTCCTACTCCCTCCTTTATTCCCGTCCCTGCGTCCTGAAGAGGGATTGTAATAAATTGTGCAATTTTCTGCATTGGCCGTGGCATTCAAAATCAAGCGTGCATTGAGTGAGACCCCCACTCTCTCGCTCCACCAGTACTTTCCTTTATTTGAGCCCACCCCCCAGCCCTCTTTCCCCCCAGGCCTGCCTGTGTGTTTGGCCCAGCAAGGGAGTTTGGAAAGGAGCGTGGGTTCTATTCAGAGCCTGGCCACGTCCGGCCTGTGTGAAACCAATCCAGGCGCTCTCAGCCGCTCGCCCCGCAGTCCAATTAGCGCTTTGTGAGGACTTGCGGTGCACTCGTCCGCCCGCGGGCCCGCGGGGGCTTCCCGTGCGCCTTAATGAAGGACGTGACATCTGGGTGCCCTTCCGAACAAACACCTTGAAGGTCTCACTCGGTGTCTGGCTCACTCCAAAGAACACAAAAATGTATTTCCATCATAAATGAATAAAAATGAATGACTAATCAAACATACTGCGTCGAAAAGTCATTTGCGAATAAATCCCCAAATTAAATTGAAGTGATTTTTTCCCCCCGTTCATCACTAGAGGGAGCCACACACCATTGCAATTTGACAATCATCGTCGTTGATGATCTATCCGTTTTCTATTCACATTGTCCCTATTTTGGCAAGGCACGTATGTTATCTACTCGTCCGTCATTTTTCTTCATGTTGTTTCAAAGTAAATAGAAAGTCCACATATATGGATGGACTTCCACAGTCTCCCCTGGAGTTTGTGTTACGTCATCAAAATTAATTGATGACATCACTTGTCACATTTGAATATAAGCCCAAAGTCCTTCACTCAATAACAATTCATAAAACGTTGCTTTCGCTATTTGTATGACCTTGCTCATCTCTTTGGAGTCGCTGTCATAAAAAAAAAAAGTTAGCAAACAACTCCCTCCTGTGGACAGAAATGTCATTGCAAGACAATTCGCGATTTGGTTTTAATTGTCCATTCTGGTTTGCCGTACTGTGCCCAGTCCTGACTACTACGGTGCAGGACTAAGCACAATAAGTTCAATTTTCCTTTTTGCAGAAACACACATTCTCTGTTTAAATGATAAATGATGGCTTTCGGTTGTCATGCGATCGTGGCAAGATAACGAGTCCCTCCCTCACGTCGATACTGCTAGATGGAACGAGTGAAATGTGTTTCTCATTTGCACTTGATATTATTCGGAGCACTTTTGTCATGGAGATTTCATTTGAAGGCAAACGCGCTCTGCTCACCGGGGCAGGAAAAGGTAAACACAATAGACTGCTATTATTATTATTATATTTTTTTATTATAATTATTATTTTGCGCCATATATTGAGACTTGCTCCATTTCGACCATGTTGCGCTTATTTATTGATTTATTCACTGCTCTTATTCATTCATTGTATGTGGCTTCTTGTTTTTGCTTTTTGTATTGTTTACTTTTGGTAGTGTATTGTACATAGAGGTCGTCTGGTCAAGGATGAAAAAAGAAAAATTGACATGGTCATTTTACGCTGGGTTAAATACAAGTGAATGGGGGCACTGCCATCTTGCGGTAGCCTGGCGTCATTACATGAATGGCTTTATTTAAGGATAGTCAAAAGCCTGTATGTTTAATATCGTACGACGTACGTGTTTATTTAATTCTGCTTATGTACAATTAAATACTCACATGTTTAAGTTCTAATAACCATGTTGTAACTAAACTAAAATCATATTGTCATTAAAGAAAGAGCAATGATGAAATGGAAATGGACATGGTCATTTTACGCTGGGTTACATACAAGTGAATGGGGGCACTGCCATCTTGCGGTAGGGTAGCGTCATTACATAAACCACTTTATTGACGATAGTCAAAAGCCCATTTAATATATTAATTTAATTAATATATCATTAATTCATACTATATTAATTACATTATTATATTATATGAATAATTGCAATATAGTAATTTAATGGAAATAATAATATATAATTATTATTATATTATATATATATATATATATAATTTATATAATGATTTATAGTGGTAATTTCTGTATAGATTTTATTGTAATTACTATTAGTATTAGTATTATATATTATTATTTTCGATAGTCAAAAGCCCATTTAATATATTAATTTAATTAATATATCATTAATTTATACTATATATTAATTACATTACTATATTATATTAATTAAATTATATGAATAATTGCAATATAGTAATTTAATGAAAATAATTATATATAATTATTATTATAATATATATATATATATATATATATATATAATTTATATAATGATTTATAGTGGTAATTTCTGTATAGATTTTATTGTAATTACTGTTAGTATTAGTATTATATATTATTATTTTCATCAAATATTATTATATTATCATTTTAATTAATATTGGGCTTTTGACTATATCCTTAATAAAGCCATTCATGTAATGACACTAACTTACCACGAGATGGCAGTGCCCCCATTCACTTGTATGTAACCCAGCGTAAAATGACCATTTCCATTTCATCATTGCTCTTTCTTTAATGACAATATGATTTTAGTTCAGTTACAATATGGTTATTAGAACTTAAACATATGAGTATTTAATTGTACATTTAAAATATCATCACATAAGCAGAATTAAATAAATACGTACGTCGTACGATATTAAACATACAGGCTTTGACTGTAGTTTATGAAGCGGTTCGTGTAATGACGGCAACCTACCGCAAGATGGCAGTGCCCCCATTCACTTGTATGTAACCCAGCGTAAAACGAACATGTCAATTTTTGTTTTTCATCTTTGGCCAGACGTCCTCTATTTTGAGTACACTACCTAACAAAAACCGCCGACTTCCCTTGCCAAAATGGCAGAAAGGTTTATAACTTTACCCGGTGTTCGGGAGACAATGGTTCGAGCCCCACACGAAGCGGACTTTGAGCTAAAGTTTGCATAGTGTGAGACTCGAACTCGGTTCTCCCGAACATAAGGCAAAAGCGTTAGCCATTACACCAGTTGGTGTTCTGTATTAGCATGGTGATTTGGTAATTTTATCCAGTTCACGTCACGTATGCTATGAATACATAAAAAAACTTTGAAAATTTCAACGGCAAAATGGCTGAACGGTTCACGACTTGGGTCGGTGTTCAGCAGCCTCGAGTTCGAGACTTGCTCTTTGCAGCTTTTGCAAATTAAATAGAGCGACATATAAGAATCGAACCCGCCGCTCCCAAACTCAAGGCAAAAGCTAGAACCATTCGGCCATCCAAGATCTTATTTGCAATGGTCAAATGTTTGTAATTGAAGGTTATCCTGAACCTTTCCTGAAGATAGCTTCATGATCTGGGATGATACAAAGAATTCATTTGTCAACATGCAACGGACAATGGTCGAGGGGTTAACACCATTGCCTCCGAAAATTGCAGTTCTGGTTCGAGCCCCGAACCCTCCAACGATTTACCTTTGCCGTTTTTCTCTCGTGTTTGAAAGGTTTTTTTTTCTTTTTTTCCTTCTTTTTATAATGACGTCATCACAAAAAGAGTATAAAAGACGTCAAGAACACGAAGCTCATTTCGCACTCACCACTGACGGCGAGAGCCACGTTGCTCTGGTCCACCTGCTGCGGCGCCCGTACAACAGCTTTTAAAAGTGACAACTTTTGTTAAACCTTTCGAAACTAACTGCTTTTGCTCTCTTTCAGCGTCTAGTTGCACTTTGGGCGTGCTTCCATCATGCAAGCTCAAAGGTTTGCAGAAGCTAGCGTTAGCAGCTAACATCTTCAACGACCACCAAAACGCATTTGTTCGGCGTCCACAAACAATTGAAGCATGGAACGGTGGTAAGTACATGTACATTTTGAAAAGTGAAGCACGCACCGTGTGGAAAGATGACTAACATGATTTGCACAAACATTTAATTTTCTTCTTTCTGTCTGCAGGTGCAAACCTTCAAAACGAGCATGCATGGCCGACTGACTTTGAGTTTTAAAGTAAACTCTTTCAATCGACTGCTTCTAATTGTCTTCTCATTTCTGTCCCCAGGCAGGCCTGCATCTGGAACCGAGGGAACAGGTTGACTGCAAAATGGCAAAAATATTTTTATTAACAAGGCATCTTGTCAAATTGACTAAAGCAAACATTTGTTCTTTTTCTTTTGTCTGCAGGGTCCAAAATGGCCACCTTGCAGTCCTCTCATGGATTCATGAGACACTTGCAGGTCTACTCTTGCTCAATTTGCATGTTAGGCGGAGAATGGTTGTAACCTTACCGTGTCTTTCAGAGCAGCGAGCTGTGGTTGCAGAGACGTCCGGTGCTGCCCTCCATTCCTCACTGGTGAAACACGCACGCGTCCAAACGTTTGACACATGTCAAACATTTCACCATGTTCTTCCTCCTTTTGTCCACTAGGTGGGACCAAAGGACCTGTTTCTATAGCATGGTGAAGATCTACACGGTTTTAATCTTGTGGCATCATCAACCTCTTGTCCAGGTGACTATAAACTTGGCATTGTTTAAAAGCACTTACCCGCCCCCCTCTTCCTGCAGAGACCTTTCCAGTAAGGATGCAGTTGGAACATCTGCTACCTGCTGGCCAAAGACGAAAGCCCTCCAAAACCATGCAGAGGTACCTCAAAGTTGTCTCCATTTTCAGAGTTGACACACAAATAAAATGTACGAAATGGCAGCTTGATTGGTTAGTGTTGTGTGCAGGTGTCCATCCTGGAGAATTTTTACAACAGTTCAGAAACTCTGCCTGTGCACCAGCGACTGGCTGCTTCCACTCGACAGTAAGAAACAAAAGCAGTAAACTTAAATGGAGTCGTGTCAATGTTCCTTTTTCTTTCCAGGCAGAGGTGGCAAACCCAGGTCCAGAAAGTGAAAAGCCTGCCACAGTTTGTCTTCAGCCTCTGTGCTGCCTGAAGAGCCCTCCGCTGGTAAGGGAAGGAAAGTAAATGACATTTTAGCAAACAATCATTTGAATTACTATTTATTTTTTTTGTCCAGTGTGGATCACCATCTGGTCGTAGGGGAAGCGGAGGACAAGAGCAAAGCCACATACCAGCAGCACTGTGGTGTTTACTTACTTGGCTCTAAGGCAACCTGAGAAGTGAGGCACTTTCAATGCTCCTCATTGCACACTTATCTTTATTCCAATCATTTTTTTCTCCTATTTTCTGACAGGAAGCAAGGAACAAAATCCACTTCCTGGGTCATGCAGCCAGGAACAAAATCTGCTTCCTTGTCATGCAGCTTGCAGTACTCTGTGCCATAAACAACTCAACTTGCGCACTGGTATGTTTCATGCCAAAACATTTTCTGCACAAAATGTTGACTAAGCTTTTTACTTACCGATCACTTTTTGTCTCAGGTCCAGGCATGGAGTACCACTCGTCCCACTGGCCGACCACTCGTCCCACTGGCCGACCACTCGTCCCACTGGCCGACCACTCGTCCCACTGGCCGACCACTCGTCCCACTGGCCGACCACTCGTCCCACTGGCCGACCACTCGTCCCACTGGCCGACCACTCGTCCCACTGGCCGACCACTCGTCCCACTGGCCGACCACTCGTCCCACTGGCCGACCACTCGTCCCACTGGCCGACCACTCGTCCCACTGGCTGACCACTCGTCCCACTGGCCGACCACTCGTCCCACTGGCCGACCACTCTGCAATGAGCAGACTGCCATTCAACTTGTTACTTTGTTGTGATTATTTACTCTGCAAAAGAAATAAAGCTTTATTACAAATAATGCAAACCTTCAACTCTTCATTTTCAAACATCACAACTTAAACTTTAAAACTAAAATAATCTATTTTCTTTCCAATAAATTTTTTCCCCCTAAATAAAATTCCTGGATTTTTTTTTACGAATTTTTTTTTTTTCTAGTGAATTTTTTTGAGAAAAGGGGCGGGATCTGACTAGTATACTGCTTCATGATTGGCTGAAAACGCCAAAACTGGGTGGAGCCAGGAGAATAAAAAGCTGTGATTGGTCGAAAGGCGGGCGTGGATATGCAAATGAGGTACTCTGCGATTGGTTGGCCTAAAAGTGGGCGTGGTTTCCTAAAAATGAAGCAATTTGATTGGTCAGATGTGCACAGATGTGGAAATGCCGCATTCTGATTGGCTGTCAGAAAGTGGGCGTGGCTATGCAAATTTTGAGCCGAGCCGTGATTGGCCAGGCTGAATTTGGGCAGAGTTAGGAGGCGGGCACAGTGGCACTTAGGTTTTGGAAGGCTCTTTTCAGCTTGGATTGAGTATTTGCCTTCAGCCAGTGAACAGAGCCAAGTGTTTGACTGCTTCTCTCGCTCTCCACATGACTCAAAGTGACTGCAATTGTACAATTGCATCACTTTGACTCATGTGGAGACAGAGAGAAGCAGCAAAGACTTGTGTCTGTTGCAGTGACACTCACCTCAAGGTTGAAAACCTGTGTGCATAGTAGTTAGTGGACACTTAGGTTTTGGAAGTGGCCAACTCGAGACTTCAAACAGCACCTTGCCAATGCAGTGAGCACCAAGCATGGAAGACTTCAAATGAGCAAATTTGCTCATGAATCACAAAGACTGGCGTTCCACTTGAACAATTTATTGAATAGAAAAGCAGTTTGAAAAGGCATGGAAGCAGCTTAAGTGCTTGATGAACTCAGGTATGATGTCACTTACTTTTTCAGGGAAGGTGAGCACATGCAAAAAATCTCTCACTGGGACAAAACCTAAGTCACAGGTACTGCACAGTACCACCACCACTCTTGGACCAATTTTTCCATGACACTGACGCAAACCAAATCAGTTAAATAGATGTTTCTGACTAACTTGGTTTTCATCAATGTCATCAAAAAACACATCCAGACGAGTGTGATGATGATGATGATATTGTGCAGTACCTGGGACTTAGGTTTTGTGAGAGATGTCAGCTGCTTACATGTGCTCACCTGTGGCCCAAAGAATCAACGGGACAAGGTCCACCTTGCTAGTCACCAGAGGCATAATGCTACATGGAAAATGGGGAGGTACCTTTCGAGATATGCAGATAGACGACCAGCAGCCGACGTGGAGCCAGCCTCCAGTCTTCAAGTTGGACATGGAAAAACGTAGAAAAAAAAACATTGAAGTCAAACGTTTTCGTTGATGAGCCATTGATTGACAGCCGAGTGAGTGCTGCTTGTGGGCGTGCTAGCTAAAGCTCCACCTCTTGTTTCACGAGAGCTAGCGAGTTCCACTGACCTAACGACTAACAAATATTCTCCTTTCATGTCATTGTTTACATGTACGCGTTTACATACATACAGCAAATCGAGAGCTTGGAAAAAGTTGACATGACTCTCTCGAAAGCCCGAAAGGTAGCTACCTGAAGAGCTAGCTGCCCACTGAAGCGGAAGTGTACGGTAGCCGAGAAAGGTCAATTCAAATCAGCAAAAAGCGCGTCTTTAGCAACCTACAGAAAGGACACTCCCACATCATGCATAAAACATTAGTTCGGATAATTAAGTAAACACGCATAAAAAAAGCTCAAAAACTAGTTAAAAAGACCGGCCTTGTCAAAAAATAATATTCTGTCATAATGTTTGACTTTCATCCAAATTTGTCTTGTATAATATTAATTTGCTTTGAAAATACCTGAGTAATAAAAATGGATGGATGGATGGATGGATGAATGATGATCACAATTAAGTAGAAAGTCTCCTTTGTAATATATTGGAGTCGGAGGCGGAGTGACAAACGACGGTGCCAACGGCAGTTGTTTTAATGACATTTATAATTACCTTCATTCAACCACGGGCCGACTCTTTTCCCTTCGAGATCCTAACACAAACTCTACTAAACAGGAAAGTCCCACACGTGTAAACCATCCCACTGGAACTAGGCAACGTGAACTTAGGTTCCGGGTGAATTATGTCAACCCACTACAATATACTCCTTGTAGCCTGTACCCACAAAGAGGAGTTTCTTTGCATCGAGGTTTATGCAGAGCTCACGTAATTATAATAATTATATTGTTGCTTTTTGGTGAAGTGAATGAGTGTTCGTCTGTACGACTGGTCTTTGAATGCACCCCGCTTCAATGGCAGAACGCGGATGAATCTAAATGAGAATAATCTTTTCTAAAAATTAAAATTGACTGACGCAAACGTGAGTTCTTCATGTTTTTATTGAAAACAACATAGTGCTGACACCGTACGACATCGGTTTTTCGCTTTCCAAAAAAGGCGTGCGCGCTCCCGCGGCAGGGGGAACAAAATTTCACGGGGGGACCAAATCAAGCGCAACACCGGGAAAAGCGCGACCGTCAACTTCGCTAGCCCAAAAAACGAAGCAAAAGTCGACTTTTTGAAAAATAAAAAGTCTTCAGAGTATACTTTAAAAACCGTGCTGACTAATAATGTCGTTTTCGGATTGATTGATTTACCGTCGGCTAGCACAAAACAGCAGCGACAAACGAGGAGGTTGAGACGTGCTCGAAACTGTTTCCGAACTAATGTTAACGTTGCTATTTGGCTAAATTTGGTCACTATGAGGTCGTTGAATTACGTCCAACGTGTTAGTTTGGACTTTTCGGGTACGCTCTTTCCTCACGCCATCTGCCTGGGAGATGCCGACAACGACACGGTGAGCATAACGTGCTTGAATGAAAGTTACCGTTTTTTTCCATGTATAATGCGCCCCCCTGTATAATACGCACCCTAAAAATGGCATGTTGATGAAGATTTGACCTTTCCTTTTTTTTCCTCCAACCAACTGTGCGCGTAGCTCAACGAGCTTGTGGTGGGCGACACCAGCGGCAAGTTGCACGTGTACAAGAACGACGACAGCAAAGCCTGGATCACCAGGAGCTGCGTGGGCATGGTGGGCAGAGTCACCTTGATCTATTTTGGATGGTAATAATTCAATTTCTCTTGTCTGTCAGCTGACGTGCGTCGGCGTGGGAGACGTGTGCAACAAGGGGAAGGTACGTCCCGGACCGGAGCGTGCTCTCGCCCGCTGTTGTGAACCAGTGCTCATGAAAGATCTTGGGTCAGAACTTTGTGGTGGCCGTGGGGGCGGAGGGCTGGTTCCACCTCTTCGACCTGAGCGCCGCCAAGGGCGACTCGGCGAGTCTGCACGAAGGTTTCGCCGCGGACGAGCAGAGGCCTCTCTTCACGCAGCACATCCCCGCCAACACCAAAGTCATCCTCATCAGCGATATCGGTACTCGCCCATCATTGAAATGATCGGGTCAAGTCATCGGCGCCGATTTCCCTCACGTCGATGAATTGGCCAGACGGCGACGGACGCAGCGAGCTGGTGGTGGGCTACACCGACCGAGTGGTGCGAGCGTTCCGATGGGAAGAACCGTCAGACGCTTCCGACTCGGGATCGGGTCAGCTGGTTCTACTCAAGAAATGGCTGCTGGAAGGACAGGTCGCGCCTTGGTTTTGAAGAGTATTTGCCGTCGAGCCCTCTCACTCATTTTTTATGTCGTTTCAGGTCGACAGCCTTTCGGTGAACCCGGGTCCCGAGGGCCTGCCGGAGCTCATGGTGTCCCAGCCCGGCTGCGGCTACGCCATCCTGCTCTGCTCCTGGACTCAGCAGGACTCGCCGACCCCCGGAGACCGCCACTACGACGAGGGCGAGGCCTTTGGGTCCAGCAGGTAGGAAAAGCGCTCCAAAATGTCAGGTACTGGGATCAATTTGATGGTGACTTTGCTGGTTTTCAAGTGAGGGGCCTTCACAAGATATCATCCTCCATCTGACCACCGGGCGGATCCACAACAAAAATGTGTCGACGCATCTCATTGGGAGCATCAGCAAAGGTGATCATTGATTCATGATTGATCGAAATTGGTTAGGAATCAATAGACGATGTTAATCTGATTGACAGGCTCGAAAGAGGAGTCTTCCAGATGCGGCCTCTTTGCTCTCTGCACTCTGGATGGTAAGCCCATCAATCATTCATGACGGGTGGGATTATGCCACCTCCCCCAAGGCTTCCAGCGTTAAAATTAGACGCCGGCATTCAAATAGAATGACACCCAGGAGAGCCATGACCTCCGCCAAGGCCAAAGTGTCCTCATTTGGATGCAGTTGAACAAAAAGTTTGACACTTGGAAAAAAGTGCAAATGTTAAATGTGCCGCAGGGACGCTGAAGTTGATGGACAGCTCCGAGCAGCTCTTGTGGTCGGTGCAGGTGGACCATCAGCTCTTTGCCCTGCAGAAGCTTGACGTCACGGTCACTTTTTTTTTTTTTGGGACTATTTTTACGAATGTCTCGCAAAGTGAAAGGGTCGTCGGCAAATTTCGGGTTCTTGTTTCAGAGAGACGGGCGCGAGGAAGTGGTTGCATGCGCCTGGGACGGACAGACGTACATCATCGACCACAACCGCGCCGTGGTGCGCTTCCAGTTTGACGAGAACGTCAACGCTTTCTGCGCCGGTGAGGAATCGGCAAACTGTTACCGAAAAGAAAGTTACCCATCAAATGATTCCATTTGTACAATGTTGTTGTCATTATTTTGTTTGGCCAGCAGGTGGTAGCAGAGAGCCTCACATGCTCAAGCCAATTCGTTTTTTGTCAAAATGAAGTCAATGTAAAATGATGGCTATTCATTTCATTTTTATTTCATAAGAAGAGCTACCGATTTCTAATTTCCCGTTTTGCGCCTCGCAGGCCAGTACACGTGCAAGGAGGGCAAGAACAGCCCGTGTTTGGTGTACGTCAGCTTCAACCACAAGATCTACGTCTACTGGAAGGTGCAGCTGGAGCGCATGGAGTCCACCAACCTGATGCGGTTGCTGGACGAGCGGCCGCAGTTTACGCAACACCTGGCGGCGCTGGGACTCGGTGAGTACGCCAAAAAAAAAAAAGCTCACACGCTTACTCAGCAGTGGCTGAGGTTACGCATCGGATGTGGTCGGGCGGTGACACGACACTCGCCCTAATGAGGAGGAGGTGGAATGCTGCTTGTTAGTGACAGAAAAAGTGAAAAGTCCCGTTCAGGTGGCATGAACGTAGACACAATTAAAATAGAGTGGATATAAAAAGTCTACACACCCCTGTTTGAAGGCCAGCTTTTTTGCGGTATCAAAAACTAAAACCAAGATGAACCTTTTGAGTAAAAAAAAAAAAAGGGACAGCACCGCAATGTGGGACCCTAAGAGGTCTTTGCTTGTGTGGCACCTCCTCCCCACAGGTGGCGAGGACCCGGCGGCTGTCAGATCGCTGCTGTCCGACGTTCTCTACGAAGACGCGTCCCCATCTTCTTCTTTGTCTCGGCTTTGTCCGCGCTAAGAAACGCTTGGCGACGCGCCTACTCCACTTCAAAAGGGAGCCGCCAATCAAACGTGACAGGCCGGTGGAAGCGCTTTAGTCACTCCGCACGTCTCCCCCCCCCCCCCCCCCCCTCCCCCTTTTCATGGACGGGCTCCCCGTGGCCGCCCGCGTGCCCTTTTGACACGCCAAGCCAATTGTCCTCGCTTGTTTCGTGTGCCCGGTGAGCTCGTTACGTAAGCTTGACGCGATGGATGCTGACGAGCAGCGGCGCCGCCAGCCCTCGGGAACTTAACATGACACCACCGAGCGCAGCCCCTCTCAAGATCCCAGCGGCCTACAAAAACAAGCCCGTCGTTTGACACAATCCATAGAAGCGTATTAAAGGCACAATTTTAATTTATTTGAAATGAAGCCCCGGTGCGCGTGTTTGGATTTGAAGGGAATCATTTTGAATTTGCCACGCTAGGATTTGCGAATCCACGGGCGGATGGAAATATCCAGACGGATCTTCTCGTTGTCTGGCCGACTCGCCGGTCTCTCCCTTGCTCTCGCCGGAGAGTTACATAAGCCCAGCACATCAATATTGGCCTTCCCTGCGGAGATCCCGAGCTGAGCGATGCCAGCTGCAAAAATATTGGGACGCCGAGAGCAAGAAAAATCACATTCTGCTGCTCTTAGTTGAACTTGAGGGAAGAAAAGCTTTTTTTTTTTTTTGTGGGTTACCGCTCTCTAACAGGATGCGGCGAGGCGAGTGGGAGCAAGCAAAGAGGCGGCGGCAAATTGAAGCGCGGGGATTTTCTCTCGCGCGCCTTCTCATACTTCCGTTGTCGCCTTCATGTTGTGCTCGGCTTATCGCCGGCGTGAAAAAAAAAAATAAAGCGCCTGACAGGGCCAATTTAAAAGTGGAGAGACCCAACTGGAGAAAGGATTAAGGACACCAAGCCCAATGCTGGCTCATTTTGGCCACTTTTTTCCCCCCTCCTCATCAGAGCCAGTACACAAATTCCATATTGAATTCCTTTCAAAATGGAGTTCTAAGAATTTCCTGTTTCATAGCTACACATCAAACTTCCGCCTACGCGCAGTGACTCACTCGACGTTGCCAATCACTCAATTTGGGCAAGCTTTCAAAACGTTGACTGACGCGGCCGAAATGAAGCAATGGCAAGAGGTCTCGTTTGTGCAAAGCATCTCGAGTATTTAAGAGGCTCTCGTGTTGCTAAATGAGGAAAGCGCAATCTGTTATCCTCCCTCGGTCGCAAGCCCTTATTTGGAGCTTTTTTTTTGCCGATAATGGGAATGAGCGAGGTAACCTTTGGCGAGCCGTCTGCTCGGGCGCAGATAAGACAGACGTATATGAGCCCTTTAAAAATAGAGGGAAAGATGCACAGAGCTAGCCAGAATACGTCTCTTTTTATTTGTCAGCCAGAGAAAATACGCTTGTACAGAAGAAGAGCAAGGAGAAACGCCAAAAATAAACCTGTCGTGACATAACGGCACTGGGTGACGGAGGGCAAAAATCCAAAACAAAAAAAAAAACAAGCGGCTGCATTGATAATCTGCCAACCACAGATGTGCAATAATTCACATCGACGCATTTTAGGGCATCGTTTCGTATGAAGTGTGGCGTAGTACCCGGGCTGACCTTTGAGAGGCAGTGTCGTGCCACAAAATTAAATGGAAAAAAAAGAAGAAGCTAGGCTAGCTGTTAGCTTACCTGGTAACTATGTTTTGGTGAATTTATATTGCGTAAGAATTTTTTTAATTGAATGACACAAATCGATTTACCGACAAATTAAAAAAAAATTCAATAAAATTTAAGTTTGAGCATATGTTTAGCAAATGTAAATGTGTAACATCTGTGGTTCACAGAATCCTTCAATGCATTTTTTTTTTTTTTTTACTAAATAGTAAATGCTCTACTTCCAAAGTTAGCTACCTTTAAGAAAAGATCAGAGGCAAACGTGGAGGTCTCAAAGGCGCTACAATGCACAGAATGATTCCAAAAAGATGCAACGCTTTTAAAGATGTGACAAAGGCGGCGTGGGAAGGCAGCTTGTTTGGCAGCTTGTACCCGCTCGGCTTTTCTTTTTTTTTTTGTGTGTGTGAGCCAGAAAAACACACATGCACACATTCACAGACACACACACACACTCCCGGGGTTCACTCAATCAGACAAGTACACGAACATGCAGGCGGAACGCCACAACGTCATGCACATGGAATGTTTTCCCATTTCAGTGTGACTCGGATATAAACGTGTGACGGGCTAATTTTATTTGGAGGATTTGCTGAAGCCAGCCGCACACCGAGCGACAAAACAATTTCCGGAGAAATTGCACGTGAACTAAAATCAATGAATTGTTGAAATGAACGATAATTCGTACAATGTCGCCGTACAGTTGGGAATTTTTGGTTGGAGTGTATGTCTTGAAAAATATGAGCCTGAATTCTTTTGGTTTAAATACGGAAGGATGTGCGGCCGGTTTCAAAGGTCAGTTTAAATTCTTCCGTCGTTGTTTGTCGAGGAGGTAGAGGGATGTCTAAACACTTGGTGAGTGCAGTCGCTTCCTATGTGAGTGAGTTCACACGCTAATCAGCCTAGCATAGCCTACTGCTAGTTAGTTGGCCTTTGATTTAGAATTTCTACCCATTGGGAGTCCGGTTTTCGTTCTTACACTAAGCTAGGCTAAGCTAACATTTCGGGAAGGCCAACGAAATTGATTCATTGAATTCCAGTCACCAAAAAACTCCCGTTCTCTCAATAATCTCAAATGAATTGATAGAAAAGTGCCAATTAACACACACAGGCTAATTTCTTGCGCGGCTAACGCTCATCCGGGCTCTGGCGGCGTGAACCGCTTGCGGCCCAGGCGGTCCCAAACCGTTGCGATGCGGCAGTGGGGGGGGATCGCTCACACCTTTTTCGCGCTGTCGGGTTTTTCGTCACTCAGGAAGGGAAGCTCCTCAGCGTCGCCCCCTAGCTTCAAAACCTGGCGGTTCAGGTCCAGGCAGCACTGCAGGAAGCAAGTATGGATCACTCATCTTTTTCTCTTGAGTTGTATTTGTTGATCTTGCTTACTTTGAGTTTGAGCAGAGTGCGCAGGCCGAGGCTCAGCTCGCACGTCTCGTCGTCTGAGAGGTAAGAAGAAATGTTCAAGCTCTTCAGCAAAAGCCAAGCTTTTTGAAATGGTTGTACCTTGGACCAAAGCAGAGCACTGGATGGTCTTTGAGCCCAGCTGAAGCTTGAGGTCGTTCACCGAGCCGCTTTGGACCCAACCGCTCCCCGAGAGCCTGATGGAACACCACAACATCACCGACTTCAAATTGGATCAGCGGCAACAAGTAAGAGTTCAACCTCACATTTTTCGAAATGATGTATGATACGCACAAAGAAATTCAGTTGACTTAGTGAGGACGTTCTTACCCGAGCCGTCGGCAGCAGGACGCCGAGATGTGGTTGTCTACGCTGTTGGTGTTTAACGAAAGTGTCACTCGACGCTCGCGGCACTGAGGACACAAAATGGAGTCTGTGGTTGTCAAAACACAAAACGGACGCCTGATTTGTGCTGACTTCGTCGCAATTGGTGGTTAATCATCGTTTACGAATGGACTTAATGGAACATGGACAGGATGCCCATGTGGACTCTTCAATGCTGCGTCGGCAAATATTAAGTCAGCTATTCTGTAGCTTCGACTGAATTTCCGCACACCTGTTGAAAAATTGCAAATTGTAAGGCGCCCACGGGCGACTCAAACCCCCGAGTGGAAAAAAAAAAAAAATCCCTCCCGTTTTGGTTTGAAGGTGTTTTTTAAAATCAATATAGCTGCCGCACTTCAGTCCCTCGGGTAATTTTCCCCCTTAAGGACAAAAAAATAAAAAAGCAGAGCATGTTTTTTCCACCATTGTTTTCAAGTGCTCAAGCTGAGCCTGCCTCTTATCAGCAACACCGCAAAAGGCTCGGCCTTTTTTTTTCTGTCTTTTGTCTCGGTGCTAAAATCTCTCTTCTCGCAGTGAAGTTTAAAAATAGATGTTGGATAAGTAAACCACACGCGCTAGAGCACTTAGCTGCGCTAAAAAAAACAAAAAAGTGCTGGAAAGGTTGCACAAATATTTCACTTAGTAATTTTTTTACCATAATGAAACCGTTTCAAAGGCAATTTTGGATACCTTGCAGTGAACGCGCAGAGCGGCGAGACGTGTCGTTTCGGAGGCCGCCGCCGCCGCGTCGCCGCCGTCATCGTCCGATCGCAGACTCTTGTCGCTCTCGGCCGAGGAGTCGTCGGCGCTTTCGTCCTCGCCGTCCGCCTGCCCGTCGTCGGCCAGCGGCGAGCGGACGTGGGCGGCGGGGTCTCGGGCCTCGCCCCGCAGCCGCGTGATGTTGCCCTCTAGGAGGCGGCGCTGCACGATGCTGTGGGGTTGCTATGGAAATAAGCGAGTGTCATGGATGTAATCCAGTCCTCTCACGTCTGGCCTTGTCTCAAATTGCCTTTCAGTGTCCATCTGGGAAGATGCTCAGCTCCACCAGGGAGGCGCGTTTGGCAGCCGCGGAACGGTAAGATGAGGAAGCGAGTACATTGTCCGCTTGGCTGAACACCAAAATGGCAAACAAGGCTCCCTGCACTCCATATTCGGGGCCACTCTCAGAATCTCCTCACAGTCTTGGGATTTAGCAGTCAATTCCAATTGGCCCCTAACGCTAATTGCTAGCTAACTAGCCTGAACAAGCCAGAAAGAGTCTGGCAAATACGACACCTGCTCATTGCCAGACACAGAATAACAAATGCATGCTAACTTATATTAGCATAACTCCTTTCAAGCATCCCAAGAACACCTAATAGCACTCTGGGTGAAAGGCCGCCTATTAAATGAATACTGATGTGTATTGTGCCTAATAAAGTGGCGAGTCTCCCATCCGCCTGCTGGCCGCTTGCATCCTAACGTTATTTGCGGGAGGGTTGCAGCCGCCCGGAGCACAAACAGACAACCATCTAAATTGAATTGCGCTCATAGATTGAATTTATCTATAACTGCTTCCCTGCACGGAGGAAACACCTCGAAATAAGATACGACCAGTGGCTAGCTACTTTTGATCTAACGGCTGCTAACCGGCGAGCAATGACTCAACTGTTGAGTTAGCGATTTGCTTTTGATAAGTGTCAAGCTGTTATTTAGTCATTGATTCCGCTGTGCTCAGCATATTTATATGTTGAGAAGTTGCTAGCTTAACAGTCTCCATTTGCACTTCACTGCTGTCGTTGGGCTCGTTCGAGTCGACTATTTTTAGCCGCCCAACTTCCAGCGGAACACACAGAAACGCTCACATTAGCACGCATGCGTAGCACCGCTAATTGTCCTGTGGTGGATAATAATAAGAATGCGGCCAGGGTGCATTTAAGCTGTCTATATTTTCCTGCCATAATGTTTCTTGTGAGTGTGCTTGATTTCGAAGTGCTGCTCTGCGGCTGCCTGCTGGGAAAAAAAAACAAACTCATATTTGGAGATGAATATAAAACGCCCGCTGCAGGATTAAGTCAACTCTGGTCCATCTGCCTCCATGTGGCACATCTTCTGGACTCGGCGTTCCCTTCCATTTTGATGTTTTATGCACAAGATGGCGGTGTATGTGGAGCTCAGGTGTTTTGTGTCACTGGACTCAGATGTTGAGCTAGCAATTCCCACACATCTGCGCTTTGTCTTTACATTTAATGGTTGCATAATACCCCCCCCCCCCCTGAGACGACGTTTCTCTTGCGTTAGAGGGTGGCCATTTTTTTCTTTTCTTCCTAACATGTTCGCTGATGCTCGCCACTCGGCACCCACTAACCCTCGGGCAAACGAGAACAAAAAAACAAACGTTGCGTAACCAACACTGCTGAATTACACATCAGAGCGGAAAGGCCGCCGGTGGATTCTCGTGAAGGATGGCATTTAACTGCCAATTATGATAGCAATCTCTTTCATTATTTATAAGTGTTAACCATGCTTCCCGTTTTCCACCCTTATTTTGAAATCCTTTTTTTTTTTTTCCGAAGACATTTATCAGAATCAAACTGCCAGCGAGCCAATTGCTAGCTCGTCGACAACAAGCTAGCGACTCCAACGCTAATGACAGTCAGCTCTCGATGCGTATCTTTCTATACCCGACCATGCTAATTTGCTACTTTTCATCCAGAGAGAAAATGTGGAAAAGATGAAATAAACAGCTGTCATGTATGCAGGCTCGCAGACATCCTTAGGACGTCATTCTTGTCATTTAATGACTTTCTCGAGTGTATTCAGCGGCTAAACGGCGACCCAGGCTCTCATCTGACAATTTCCATTCAGGCCGGCTCAAATCGTCAACGCCGTGCTTGACAGATTGCTTTTTTCTTTTTTTAAATTTGCCTATCTGCGCAGAGACGAGCGTCATTCCAGATAATTGGTTTTAACATAAGACGTAGCGCTTGGAGCGCCGGCAGCTAGCGTGTTAAGCTCCTCAAAACGAATCAAGTTTTAACCATTCAAAGCTTGCTTGGTGGTATTTCAAATTTCCTTTCCCTGTGACTTATTATTCCTTCGAATATATTGCCAAAATAGATGGAGCGGCTGCGCTAACTTTCAGCGTTAGCTTCCTAGGTTACTTCCTGCAATAGCTTCTGAAGTTATTTGTCCAGTCAGTGCTTGGCTTCCAAAATTGGAGTTTGCCACCCTGCTTTCTTGTGGCCCCAATGAGCTTCAAGTGCCTGTCAAGAGCTGTCTTGAAATCTTCCATCATGCTGTCAAGATGGCCAGCGATCAGCTGCTGGCCATGCTCACTCACTTAATTGCCAGCGTGAGTTATTGTTAGGCGTCCTTGGGTCCTTTGAAAGGTCCCTGCTCGTAGTAGTGACATTACAAATGACTGACATTTTCTATGCTCGCCCATAAAAATCACGTGGAGGCACCAGTGAGTTCATCCTTGATGTCCTCCGGGGTGTGCGCACTTACCAGGTCTTTAGACGTTCCCAGTCTCTTGAGACCGTCCAGGGGCAGCAGGTCAGCCGAGTCCTTGTGCGTGAACTGCGTGGCCTGCTTGAGACGGCGCTGCTGGTGCAGGATGGCTTTATCTCGGATGGCCAGCTCACCTTTTTTGGCCTCACTCATGGTCTTCAAAACGGGAATCCCGCTCGGCCCCCCTCCACCCCCCGAAACAAAAGACGTAGGAATGTAGCTTTAAGGAGAACAGTGCTGATTTGGTGTGGTCCTCCTGGATGATGGTCTGATGTGGTCGAGCATCCTTCTGCGTCTGTCTCCTTCCGAGCGGATTCTCCTCCCTCCCTCCCTCGCCCGCTTGCTTTCTCTCCTCCCTCGACACTCCTCTCCCCCTCCTCTTCCTCTCGTCAGACACCGATGAAGAGCGAATGTTTTGCTCACTTGCAACTGGCGTCCTGGTGAATGCTCGCTGGTGAGCCTCCGCGGTCCCGCTGCGGAGGTGTGACCCCACGCAGCCCGAGCCAATCAATCGTGGGGCAACGATCGTTCCCTTTCGCTCCACTAGACACTCAATTGTAAAGCTGTTTAACCCTTGGAGGCATTTTTCAATGGTGACATCAGTCGGATGTGGAATTTGTGCGTGAATTCTTAAGTCCTTGTGAAGGTTAGATTTGGTTCTAGGTCTTAGTTGGCGCCCTCTGTTGGCCTTTTGTCTGAACTACACGCATTTCCTGCTCTCCGACGTCGTGTGCTGACACTGAGCTGCATTTTTAATAATGGCATCCGACATTAAACAGAAGTCGTCGAGTCCTCATGGAGGGGAATTAGGGTGGATTGCTAGCTGGTTTGTGTCTCCCCCTGTTGGCCAGACGCCAGCATTACACGTATTTGTCTCTTTTTATTTTCTTGCTATTGTTTAATTCCCTTTGGAATTTTTCAGAAAACAGTTTCCACTGTCAGGAAACCGATTTATACTTGTAAAAATTTACTTGACAGGTTTTTAAATTCTTGAGTGCTCGTGAACGTTATTTAGCTTGGATTTCTGGGTTGTTTCTGTTGCCCTCTGTTGGCCACCTGTCCACACTACACGCATTTCTATCCGTCTTAAACTTGCATATATTTCAGTCCAGGTTAACAACTTACTTTATATTAATAATGTTTATTTATAATTCTCAATTTATTCCACAGATTGAGGAATGAAAAGCACCTTTTATTCAACAAACTTTAGCAACAGCCCAAAAAAAAAAAAAAAAAAGCAAAACCAGCAGTATGGTCATTTTGTGCTTTTTGTGAGAGGATTGAGTTTGTAATGGAAAAGGCACGTATGCAATTGAATGTCACAGAATTTCAACTCTTTCTATCTTTATCATAGGAATGCTTTTTTTTTTTTTTTTTTTAACGTTTGTCATGAACATCTGCAACCTGTATTCCAACAAAAATGAACATTTTGACCGTAACTATTTTTTGACCACTGACATCTGTCTGCTCATAGACCCCCCCCCCCCCCCCCCGTAGGTCTGGAGTGTGAAACATTAAGTGCAATTTAGCTTAATTTGGCTTCAATGTAGTGGCAGATGTAGTCTCTTCCATCACAGCACGTTGGGGAGATAAAGCGAGCAAAGCAGCATGTTCTGTCCGAACGCTCGCAAGCGCCTGAAGGCCTCCCAGGCGTCGTTGAAGATGTTGTACTTGAGGAAGACGCGGTGCTCCATGCTGGTGGACAGCCCCACGTCGCGGCTCATGATGTAGATGCCGTCGTTGTGCAGCGTGCACGTCAGGTTGAGGCCCGACTTGGACGTGTTCTCCTTGAGCTGCAGCCACTCGCCGGTGGTGACGTTGTACGACTGCACGGTCAGCACGTCCTCCATCTCGCTGGGCCAGCGCCGCGCGTGCTCCAGTTTGTGCGTGTAGCCGCCCACCAGGTAGATGGTGTCCTCCACCGACAGCATCTGCTGCTTGCGCACGTGCACCGTGCACGGGCGGAACGCCGTCCACGTGTCGGCCGCGGGGCAGTAGCGCAGAAGGTTGGTGTTGCGCACTGTGGCGAGACACAAACGTTAGCAGACAATGGCCAGATGCACACTGGACCTTTGCGCCCACCTCTGGCCGTGTATCCGCCCATGACGTAGATCATTCCCTGGCACTCGCAGGCCGAGAACTCGGCCAGCGGGTCGGGCATGGACGACACGCAGGTCCAGTAGTCGTTCTCCGGGCTGTAGCACTCCACCGTGCCCAGACTTTGTCCCCCCACGGCGTACAACTTGCCTTGCACGGCCAGGAGCTTGAAGTTGGACCTGAAGGACGGCAAAAAAGGGGTCAGGGTCTTGAAAGAACTTGCCAAACTGCCGCTCCAGCCATGAGGACGTTACCTCTTCTGGTTGAGTGGCGCCACCTGGTTCCACTCGTTCCTGCAGGGGTTGTAGCAGTGCGTGGCCGAGATCTCCTGGCTGCTGGTTCGGTAGCCCCCGGCGATGAAGAGGTAGTTGTCCAGCACGGCCGAGCCGTAACCTCTCACGTTGATCATGTCCGCCGGCAGGTTGTTGGCCAGCGGCTTCCAGCGCTGCTCGGCCTCGCCGTACCTCAGCATGGAGCAGGGCTCTTCCTGGTCCGGCATGTCCAGGCACAGGCTGCTGAAGTCCCCCATGACCACCAGGGTGGCGGCACCTCTCATGCGCATCTCCTTGGCCTGCTCCCTGACAGTAGGGGGGAGGCTGCAGAACTCGGGTCGCCTCATCATGGGGTGGTAGTAGCAGCTCATGAATTTGAGGCAGGCGCCGCGCAGCTCGTGAGTTCCGTAAACCTCCGACAGGGTGTAGAGCTCCACGCAGTTGTCCGGCCGGATCTCCGCCATCAGCACCTTGAGGATGGAAGTGACCTGCAAGAAGGACGCTGTCTCGATCAGGTCCTCCAGGGTCTCGTTGACGACCTCTACTTTGGAGGTGTTGATGAACTCCAGGACCAGCTCCAAGCCGGGGGCGCTGAGGCCCTGCAGCTGCACGGAGTCCTCCGTGGACTCCCTCATTCCCGAGCTGTACAGGGCACGGAAGTAGTCGCTCTTCTCAATCAGCTTCCTCTTGTTCACCTCGTATCTTTTGTCCTCCATCACGATGGCGACGTTGTGCTCCGATGACATGTCGAAAAGGGTGCGCGTCTCGAGCAGGCCGACTTGAACGGATTTGGTTTACGTCTCACCGGTGTGAACCGTTCCAAATATGGCCATGTTTGGCCCACGGCTCGTCATCGAGCAACTTTCTATAGCCGGGGAAGCTAACCTGCAAACGACGCCGGACAGAACCGGCCACAGACAGGCCAGCAACGCACTTTAACACCCGGCAAGAGTCCGATAAAAGATCCCCCGATAATGAAAGTGGTCGTTTAAGTGATGTAAAGAACTTCCGAAAGCGACCGTGGTGATTTGCATCCCATTTTGTCAGCCTTCGCTGCCAACTTTGGGATTGTTTTGGGTCCGGGCGCTCTTCGTCGTTGGTGGCTTTATTGCTAACTATTGCGTGCTGCTGCCGCCTGGCGGTGTTTGAGCGCTACTGCGTTTGACTCGTTCTTTGGAGAATTCTCTGCTTCTTTCACTACGAGGTAATAACGTTTGGAAAATATGGTTCGGAAGAGCTCGTTAAATACAGGAATGGTGGCGTTTGAAACACTCTTGGCAAGTGTCTTTTCATTCGAAACCGGGAGATGGCACGTAGGCCTTCCCGCTTGGCTTAACGTGGGTGTTTATGCTTTTAGTTTGAAAACCGGACGTCTCGTCTCATCTGTGCATTCCTTGTGACTTGACGTCGGTTGTGTTTATTTGCGTGTGACAGGCAGACGGTGGCACATCAATGACTGGGGCGTTACACGTCCGGACCGCTTTGACTCTGTGGCTCCAGGCAGCGGGCCGTCCGCCGTTCGTTCGTTCTCCGAGTTGATGATGTGGGAACCGGCGTGCGCCTCCTGGTCCCCCCGCTGCCTGCTGATGCTCATCATCGTCGCCGCTGTCAAGCCAACCTACGCCGACACGACGCTACCGCCGTGCGACGAGGTATCGATCCTATTATTCATTTGTAGAATGAGTGCAAAACATTGATCAATGATAACACTGGTGATATTTAAGTTGTTATGTATAACATGTTAGCCAAATAGTTGAATTGCACGTTGAAGCTTGAACAAATTGTTCATTCGATACCATTCATTTGATCTCATTTTAGCCAAGCTTGTGCTAAAACTAACCAGTAATGGAATATAATCCCATTTTTGGTCCGTGCATCCACTCATCTTCAATTGTTGCCACCGCTGCCTTTTTATGGCTTGCCCCCGTCCAATCCCATCTCCTTCCTCTCGTCCCCTCATCCATCGCCATGGCAACCGGCACGAGTTACCCGGGAGACCAACAGATTGCGCGAGCCGGCTGTTTGTCTTTCTCCTCGGCCGCTTATCGGTTTCACGGCGCTTTTAATTCGCGGGCGCCCGTCGTTCTGCCTGGAGGCCGAAGCGTCGCCGAGGTGCCTTTGTCGCCTCGGGCGGTCGTGGCTGGGAAGTCGTGCAAGCACGACACGGGAAATGTGGTGAAAAGTGAAGAATTTCAAAAATTCCCACCCAACCTGTTTGTTGCCTCACAGGGTGTAAAAGGAAACAAGTTTGCAAATGGAACTGAACATTTTTTTTTTTTTTATTCAGCAGTGCACACTAGAAATATTGTCACGAGGATTGACCACGCTCCTCCGGCCAAAACATGCATTAACATGCATTTCCCGCTCCGGCCCATTAGTTGCCATGGCGATCAGGGTCACCCAGGCCACTTTCTCCGCTCCGCCGTCCATTAATAATTGCCGAGGGCCCTTATGTCCTGCAGATGGACTACTACTACCAGTACACAGAGTGTGACAGCACGGGGTCCCGCTGGAGGGTGGCCATCCCGCTCAATCCGGGCACCTGCTCGGGCCTCCCGCCCCCCAGCAGAGGAACCGACTGCAGTGAGTCTAGCGCCACCTGGAAATGCTCTTTCCCGGCTTCATTTTGCTTTTGCCCAGGCTTCTCGTGCTCGGCCGGCAAGTTCCTGGAAATGTCCACGCAGTCGTGCACGCCGTGCGCGGCCGGCTCCTACTCGCTGGGCAGCGGCCTGCGCTTCGATCAGTGGGACGCCCTCCCCGGCGGATTCATCAGCATCGCCAGCTTCCTCAACGCCAAGCCGCCCAACGGCGACTTCCAGGCGTGCAGCAAGTACGTTTATCTTTCCCGTCCCCACGGTTCGGCTGGATAATTGAGCGATTGCGGCGCAGCTCGACGTGGACCCCGCATGGCGTCTACCTGGAGTCCAACCGGGACGAGTGCACCGTGTCGCTGGTCTACGTGGTCCACCTGGAGAAGCAGGGCTCCGTCTCCTTCACCTACCAGTACCCCGACAACAACATCTTCTTTGAGTTCTACGTGAGAACACCTTTGTCCTCGTCGGCCACATGTCGGCCCTCTCCGTATGACTGTGCGTGCGTTCAGGTCCAGAACGAGCAGTGCCAGGAGATGAGCCAGAGCGACGAGCAGAGGTGGATCAAGGTGACCAGCAACGGAGAATGGGGAACGCACGCGGTGGGTGGAAGTCGCCAACGACACACAAGGTACACGTGAACGCACTCTGACGCCAACTTGTGTCGCAGATCAACTTGTGGGCCGGCACCAACATCCTGTACTGGAGAACCACGGGCATCCTAGTGGGCGTCAAGATGGTCCAACCTGTGCTGCTCAAGGAAATCAGAATAGAAGGTCAGGAAAAGAAAAAGTGGCCAACATTCCAGCAGGAACATTTTGCTCATCTTTTGCAATATTTTAAAAAGGTGTGGCCTACACGTCCGAGTGCTTTCCCTGCCGACCCGGGTGGTTCAGCGCCAGCCCCGGCTCGTCCTCCTGTCGCCCGTGTCCCAGCGGCACCTTCTCCGCCAAGGGCTCCACTTCTTGCGCCGCCTGCCCACCGAATCACTACTCGCGTGCGTACGCATCCACATTTCGAAAACCGACAAAGAATTGACGCAGCACAAGATGTGGAGGAAGTAAAAGTGCTGAGTCACACCTTCCAGGAAATTCAACAATTTCATTTTGTGTTACAGCCAAATTAATTATAACTGACTATAATATTGTTGTTGTCTTAGTGGAGGGATGGGCCGAGTGCAAGGTGAGGCCTCCGTGTGCCGACAGGGACTATTTCCAGATTCACACGCCTTGTGACAGCCAAGGAAAGGTTAGTGTGTACACGCGCGCACACGCACGCACGCACACACACGCACACGCTTCCTGGTTCCTCATACCAGGCCCACATGTGTGAAAGGAAGTCAGTCCCTGGACCAGAGTGAGCAAAACCGTTGCTAATGCTACGATTGAGAAGATGCAAAGGAGAGGAACAAACATGAGAGCTCTGAAATTGTGGCCCCCTCTAAGCTCATCTAATAAATCATTTATAATATTAATTAATTTATAATAATAATAATAATATTGTTAAGTTTGTACCATCAGTTTTTTTTTTTTTTTCCACCCCCGCTGCAGACGCAGGCGGTGTACCGCTGGGTGGAGCCTAAGATCTGCGACGAGAACGCCACCGGCGCCGTGGCGCTGCCCGCCTCGGAGCGGCGCAAAGCGTGCCCGCCGTGCAACCCGGGCTTCTACAACAGCAACGACTCCACCTGCTCGCCGTGCCCGGCCGGGACGCGCTCGGATGGCACCTACGGTAACGCTCGCGCACGCCGGCTGCCGCGTTATCTTGGCCCCCCGGCATGTCGCCCGACTGGTCGGGCCTGAAAAAGAAGGTCGGGGGTCACAGACGTTTTCGCAATGCGTCGGCAATGTCGAGAGAATTGTGGTTTCTTCCCGCTTTACGAGCATTTCTCAACATTTGCGCGTGTGCGCAGCGTGCACGGCGTGCCCCTCGGGCACAGAGCCGGTCCTGGGCTACGAGTTTCGATGGTGGAACGTCCTTCCGACCAATATGAAGACTTCCTGCTTCAACGTGGGGAATTCCAAATGCGACGGCATGAACGGTAAGAATTTTTGGCACGCGTCCATTCGCTGCGGTTTTTCAGACCGACATAACTTGACTAACCGATTTATTGCACAAGAGCCGTAAGAACTCGAAATCGGTTTGATGGAGCCGATGGAAAAATGTTTGGCCGCGTGTCGACGTTCAGGTTGGGAAGTGGCGGGCGACCACGTCCGAAGCGGAGCCGGCTCGTCGGACGACGACTACCTTATCCTCAGCCTGCACGTGCCAGGCTTTAAGTAAGGATGCCCGTGAGGCTCACCGGCGTTCCCACGCATGAACGGGACGTGTTTTTGTTTCGGGCGCAGGGTGCCGGCGTCACTGTCGGGCATGAGCGGCGGCGAGGTGGGGCGGATCACCTTCCAATTTGAGACGCTCTGCAGCGGTGACTGCCAGCTCTACTTCATGATGGTGAGTGCGAGGAGGACGTTCGTTGGGCCCCCGGCGGCTTCACGCTTGTCCTGTGGCGCCCCCTGCAGGACGTGCAAAGCAAGAGCACCACCGTGGTGGAGTCGTGGGAGGGCACCAAAAGCCGCCAGTCGTATTCGCACAGCATGAGCAGGAACGACTCTGTCACGTTCACGTGGGCCTTCCAGAGAACCAATCACGCTCTGGATGTAAGTTATAAAAAATGAAAAAATTGGGATCATCGACAAATGCTGGGCGTCCCTAATGAAGCTTCCCGTTTGCACAGGTGCGTCGCTACGTGGGCGACAACGTGAAGCTCTTCTCTATCCACGTGACCAACGTGCTGGAGGGCGTGGCCTCGGGATGCCGAGCGTGCGCCCTGGTGCCCGACGGCTCCCGGCGAGCCGGCTCCACGTGCGTGCCGTGCCCGCCGGGCTTCTACATCCACGCCGAGACCAACCGATGCGAGGAGTGCCCGCCCGGCACGCACCTGGCCGGACGCCACACCTACGGCCGCGAGGCCTGCGTGGCGTGCGGGCCCGCCAGCGTCAGCGACCGGGTGAGCGAGCGCTCTGCCGACACGCGGCGAGAGAAAGGAAAGAAAAAAAATCCATAAATGTGCCTTTTCTTCCAGGAACATTCCCGTTGCTACAGCGACTGCTCCTTTTCGCGCCCGCACAACAACCGCACGCTGACCTACGACCTGAGCGCGCTGAGCGACGTGGCCTCGCTCACCCTGAAGCCCAGCTTCACCACTAAGGGCACCAAGTACCTTCACCTTTTCAACATCAGCCTGTGTGGCCACCAGGTCAACTGAAAAACAACCTTTGACAAGGTGAGACATTTTCCAGGCGTAACCACGGCGACGCGTGTGCGTACAGGGCCGCAGAGCAGCAGTGTGCAGGAACAACCTGACCGACTTCAGCGGCGTGTTCAACAAAGACGAGCAGGGCAACGACGACGGCGCCGCCCGGCTGGCCAACGCGGTGGACGGCTTCATCTGCCAGTCCACCATCATCCCGGCCGACGGGCGCGGCTTCCGGACGCCCATTTCCTCGCAGTCCGTCCGCCTGGCCGACACGTTTCTCGGTAGGTCCGCTTTCGAACGGCGCCGTTCTGCTCGGCCGCCGCTCAGTGTTAGTTTGGCGCCCCCCCCCCCCCGCAGGAGCGACCGTGGACCGCTTCCTGGACGGCGTGAGGGCTGACCCAGGGCTCTTCCCGGAAAACACCAACAATGTTCCAGACCTCAACTTCTTCTACAGGTAGACAATCAAAAGATGCACCTTTGTGTTTTTTCTACCCACGTGACACATTTCTTCACGTCATTTTCATTTCAGGTCGACACAGGTGACGGCGTCCTGCGATCAAGGCCGCAGTTCGGTCATCGTGGTTCGCTGTAATCCCCGAAAATCTCAACGTGGCGAGCTCTCTGTGCCCAGGTCAGTCGAGCATGTGTGAAAATGTCGAGACATTTTTTTATTTTATACAAAGTTGTGAACATATTGCAAAAAAAAATCTTTTGTGGGGGGGTTTCTAGCTCCTGTCCTGCAGGAACCTGTGACGGCTGCGCCTTCCACTTCCTGTGGGAGAGCGCCAGTGCCTGCCCGCTCTGCACGCGAGACGACTACCACCAGCTGGATGGCGCCTGCAAAGGCGGCATCCAGGTTAGCCGCGTGCACCGCACACTCGTAATCATAACGTCACGTGTCATCCGCCCAATCTGTTTCCAGGAAACATTTTACTTGTGGAACGAGCCCAAGCTGTGCACCAAAGGCGTCCCGCTGCCTCCCAGGAGCTCCACCCCTTGCGAGTCTGTCGCCTTGTGGCTGAAGTTGGGCGTGAGCGGCGGAGGCTTTTCGGCCGCGCTGCTCGTCGTCCTCACCTGCTATTTTTGGAAGAAGAACAAGAGGTGTGTCTTCATACCTGTGACCACGTTTTGCCTTGGGTGATCACGTGACGTGACGTACTCGCCACAGGCTGGAGTACAAGTACTCCCGTCTGGTGATGTCGGCCAACAAGGAGTGCGAGCTGCCCGCCGCCGATAGCTGCGGCCTGGACGAGGGCGAAGACCCCGACGACGACACCGTCTACACCCGCAAGCCCTCCCTGCTACGGAAGCTCCGCTCCATTGCCAACAAGGTGTGTGTTTGCCACTTTAGGATGTTTTTAAACTTGTCATTTTTCCACTCAACCCAATGGTGTCTTTCAGCATGAGGGAGGAGACAGCAGTGAATCTGTGCAGCTCAACAGCTCTCAGGCGGATCGCTGGGTCATGGATTAGTCCTACTGGACTCACCTGCCATTTGATGCGCCTCGGTGTTTGGGGAGGAAAAAAACGGACCTCTTTCTATTGTTTTTATACATTTTTATTTGGGTTCTTTTAAGGGCCATGTATTTATATCAGTGTTGTTTATTTAATAAACTATTTTTCCCTGGAGTTAACACTACAATTTATGTTTGGCCCAGTATGTTTTTGGCCCAGTAAATGACGTCAGATGTTGGCATGTGCTCGTCTTCCCCCTGGCGGCACTGTGTGCCATTACAAGTGACAGGAGAGGTGGCTGCACTCGCGAGACTAACCTTTACAGACATGCGCACAACGCGGGGCAGTGTGCGCCGTCTTCCTCCGCCGCAAGCTCCGCCCTCCGCACATAGAACCTCCTCTTTCTCGTACTGTGGATGTACCTCGGCGGTGGCGTAAACTTTGACGGGCTTTCTGTCGTCTCCCAGCCTTCGTTTGTTGTTTTTAAATTAACTTTTCCCGCAGAAGCAGTATGTGAAAAACGAAGGCTGGCAAGCAATCTGCGGAATGACAAGCTTCAGTTCATAGCGCGGTAAGAAATAGTCCCTCTTTTTCCCTGTCTCCGCTTGTTGTGATTTATTTTTTTTTCCTGGCACAAAAATGGTCATGGCGTTGTAGAAAGCCCTCCAAAGTGGACTAAAAACTATTCTTTATCGTTCTTGTCTTGTAAGTGACCTTGTTGGTGGGAGTTAAAATGCAGCTGGTTATGTTTTTTGCAGCGCAAACTTCCAAACTTGTTAAAGCCTCATTTGAAGTTCACTCCCGTGACGTCACTTGGCAAACATTTGGCGTAACAATAAATGCAGTTCAACTATAATGATATTTATTTATTTATTTATTTATTTATTTATTTATTTATTTATTTATTTATTTATTTATTTGTTTGTTTGTTTGTTTGTTTGTTTGTTTGTTTGTTTGTTTGTTTGTTTGTTTGTTTGTGATTATTATTATATAATTACGAAGTTCCACTCCGTGTTAATGTTGATCTTTTCCAGATCGTCCTCGTTTCTCCTCCGTCATCGTATTCAAGTGGTAAGTTTGTTGTGATGTTACAATGCCAAAATAAAGATGGAGTAAATGAATTTTCTACTTCAGGTCCAGTAATCGGCAAAATGGCTCGCGGCTGCGTCTGTTGCGTCAAGTACATGCTCTTCCTCTTCAACCTGCTCTTTTGGGTAATGGCGTTTCCACGACTCAGCGGGAATGGAACTCTGAGTGAGCAGTATGTTTGTTGCAGCTGGGCGGCTGCGGGCTGCTGGGCGTGGGCGTGTGGCTGTCGGTGTCGCAGGGCAACTTCGCCGCGCTGTCGCCGTCCTTCCCGTCCATGTCGGCCGCCAACCTCATCGTGATGCTGGGCACCGTCGTCATGGTGACGGGCTTCCTGGGATGCCTGGGTGCCATCAAGGAGAACAAGTGCCTCCTGCTAAGTGTGAGTCAGCTGCCATCCAAACGCTAATTGATGGGCGCTACAGCTTGAATATTATTTGTGTTTTCCTTCCCCAAGTTTTTCATCGTCCTGTTGATCATCCTGCTGGCCGAGCTCATCCTCCTCATCCTCTTCTTCGTCTACACCGACAAGGTTGGACGCGCTCGTGTTTCCGCTGCCGAAGGACGCCGCCGCGAATGTGTCCATCTGTTTCCTCGCAGGTGAGCGAAAACGCCCGGCGGGATCTGAAGGACGGCCTGGTCCTGTACAACACGGACAACAACGCCGGTTTGAGGGACGCGTGGGACGCCATCCAGGGGGAGGTGAGACGCGTGGCGATGCGGCTGAAGAGCCAGAAAATGCTTTGTCGTGACGTCTCCATGTGGCAGTGGCACTGCTGCGGCGTGACGAGCTTCAGCGACTGGCGCGCGGCGCTTCAGGTGGACGCCGTTCCCGACAGCTGCTGTCAGCTCGTCCATTCGGGATGCGGACGCAACGCATCCGATGCCTTCTGGACGCGGGTCAGTTGATCAAGGCGGGTCAAGGCTGTTTGCATTGAGTTGACTTCTTCTTGGTTACAGGGCTGCTACGAGAAGATGGAGGAGTGGCTGGACGACAACAAGCACCTTCTGGGCACCATCGCCATGTGTGTCTTGGTCATTCAGGTGGGCAGCAGCCTTCAGCGGCCGCCGTTTTGTGACGTGACTGCGCTCTTTTAATGGTGTGTCGCTTTCAGCTCCTCGGCATGGCCTTCTCCATGACGCTGTACCAGCAGATCCACCGCGGCGGCATAAAATACCAAGCCTGACCCCGCCCGGTACATTCCACTACCACAAGGCGGTATACGCACACGGATCCATTTATTCCTTTTGAGCAGTTACTTTTATACCACAAGTATTTCTCGAGTGTCCTGACATGTTCAATAAAAGCACAACCATCTTCACAAGGCCAGCGTCTTGTCGTTGTCGTAGACGACGTCGCCCTTGACGACCACGAAGCGGATGAGCTCCTGATGCGCCCCCAGCTGGTAGATGAGATGCTCCCACCTGTGCAGAGCCGCTCTCATCTTTCCGTTTACGGTCACCGTGTGCGCCATTTTGAGTAAGAGCTATTTACCGCGGGGCGTTGATGACCAGCAGGTCGCCGTGTTTTCCCGCCTCCAGCGAGCCGTGCGTGTGCGAGCGTCCCAGGGCGTAGGCGGCGTTAATGGTGGCCGCCGCCAAGGCCTCGGGCATGGACATCCTCATGTTGACGCAGGCCAGGTGCATGACGATGGGCTTCGGGCGGGAGGGCAAGAAAAGCGGCATCGGCAAAGGCGCCTCACGGGAAGGCACGGGACTCACCATGGAGCAGCAGTACGCGTTGGGGTTAAAGTCGCTGCCCAGGGCCACGATCACGCCCGCGTCCAACATGGCGCGCGCCCGCGGTTGGGCTAGCCTGAGGATGTAAGCCGTGGTCGGCAGCAGGACGGCCGCCGTCTTGGCCCGGGCCATGGCGGCGATGCCCTGGTCCGTCGCTTCCTCCAGATGGCTGACGGCCAACGCTCCCAGCTCGGCCCCCAGCTGCGGGTGGGACGTGAGAAAGGCCGCTCCTGGACGGACGGCAAACGGAGGCCTACCTGAGCGGCGTTCATGGGATGCAGCTCGTCTCCGTGGAAGTTGGCGTTAAGACCCATCTCCATGCCCGCCCGCAGGATGGCGCGCGCGGAGGGCACGTCGAAGACTCCCTCCTCGCAGAACACGTCGATGTTGTCCACCCGCAGCGTCCCGGCCGCCATGCGCTCCTTCAATGCGGGAAGTTGAACCTGCAGGATGTCCTCCGTGGCTTCTGCCACACTTTTCCCTCTTCGGACACATTGAAGTAAGTTCACAGTCACTCCGGACAGATTTAGGAGGCAGAAAATCGAGGTGCAGCGTACTTGGGCACGGCATGGGCGCCGCAGTACGTGGCGGAGATGCTGATGGGCAGAGTGCGGCGGGCTTCCTCCATCACCTCCAGCATCTTCATCTCGGTGGGCAGATCCAGACCGTAGCCGCTCTTGACCTCCACCAGCGTGGTGCCGGCCCGCCGCATGCGCTCCAGCCTGCCGCTCAGCGAGGTCAGGAGGTCATCGGCGTCGGCCGCCCGTGTGCGCTCCACTGTGAAGTGGATGCCGCCCCCTGCTCGGTGCACGTCCATGTAGGTGGCGCCCGCCAGCTGAGGCGGAAATCAGTCCGTCTGAGAGGGTCACCGCGGCGACGTGGCGGCTTACCTTCATGGCAAACTCGTGCACGCGGTCGCCGGCCCAGATGGGGTGGGTGTGAGCGTCGACCAAGCCTGTCGACAGAATTCTACTCCTACTACTTTTTAAAAAATATTTGACTTTTTATTATGAAACTCACCAGGCAAGACACACATCCCCGTGGCGTCGATCACACGATCGAAGGAAGCATCCGAATACTCCGATTGGATCACATCGAGCGGGCCAACCGCTTTAATTAGCCCGTCGCTGAGCGGCACAAAGAGACATTAAAAATGTATTTCTAAAGCATAAAAGATTTCAATAATTCATCAAGAAAAATCCAGTTAACATCCACAAGTAAAATGCTGGGAAAGAAGAAGAAAAAAAATAGTTCTTTATGGTGACGCAGTGACTGGCATCAGCCGCTAGAGGGCGCTGTTGAAACGCGAGTAGTAGCGTTAACGACAGCAGAGATGGCCCTGATTTTGTGGCTAACCTGCCGACGACGACACTTGCACCGTGGATGACGTGGATGTCGATGTCCCTGTCGCCTTTTGTCAGGTATTTCTCGCCGTTGTTGCAAATCACGAGCACCTGCTGCGCGTTTTTCACCAGTAGTTTCAAACCACTTGTCGACATGTTGTCTCTTTCTCCAGATGACGCTGTGAGCTTTTACGCTTCGGAGAGCAACCTGGCTTTTTTTTTTTGCTCCTCATTCTGTTTGACAAATATTTGAGCAACAGAGGCTAAAGTGCACAAGGGGCGGGGCTTCCAAAAGACAACACAGGTCAGCCCGTTACTCGCGTCTTGTCTACACGTTACATGAAGCTTAACGGCTTGTTCCGTTACCGCGTTGTATTTGTTTTGCACATATGCATCCGTCTTCTTTCACATACCCAGAGATGCATGAGCCATCTTTATTCTAGTCTTGGGTTTATCATCATCCTAATCATATAACAAACTTGGATAGAATACATTTTTAATAAGCAGAGGTGTCCAGTTTAATAAAGAGCACAATGTTTTATTGTCTCCTAACAACTAAAGTTGGTCACAAACGGTACAAAAAAAAAAGAAATCAATCATCCGTTTAGTTTCACATGGTGAAAACACAAGCATACTTTTTGACTATAAATCACACACACACACACACGCCTTGATTGTTGGAATCACTCTCTCATTTCTCCATCCTCCTCCTCTTCTTCCACCCCTCGGATGTAGAGAACATTGTTGCACCTGGAGAAGAGGAAGTCTTTGAACCACTTGTTGCACGGCATTTACACCTGCTTTGAATTCCGATTCAATACCTGATGAGGACTTCACCCAGATGACCTGCCAACGCTCCGTCCACGTACTCCTCCGTGTTCGCCAGCTGCCGACAAGCACGACACAGCGTGAGGTCGACTTTTCATTTTTGATGGATGTGATTGTGGCGCTCACCTGCATGTTCATGTAACCATCCACAGAGACTAGGTAGCCTTTGTACTCCATGCCCCACTTGAGCTTCACCATCACTGGCTTGCCCGTCAGCCCGTTCAGGAAGGGCTTAGGGTTCAGTGGTAAACTCTGCAACAACAAAAAGATCAAACCTAGTTTTTAAAAATGCCCTTTGCTTAAGACAAATAAGTCGGTGACATTTTGTACGACGTTTAATATGTCGTACGAGCTTCCATAAGACTGTCTGCATGAGTGGAGGCGAAGCGCTTCATTCATTCCATTGGCGAGGGAGCTAACTGCTAACCAGCTAAACAACCCCGAGGAAAAACGCACAAATGACGAAACTTAATCCCGCACAAGCGCATTGATGAAAATAGATCATACGCACCATTTCGAACTGTTAGATGGATGGAACGTAGTAGCTGGAGTTTGCTAACTAGCTTGTCGTCACAATAGCGTTCGGTTACGCACACACGCTCTGCCCGCCAAACCGGAAGTACTAAGTGTTGACCTCCGTGGAGTCATGGTTTTTTTTCTTTCATACTGCCACGCATTGGTTGGAATGCTGTATTACATCAAAACCGTCTAATGAAAAGAAATGATTTAAAATTTGTTTTGCCAATGTTTTCACTTATTAATACTCATTTGATATTTAAATTTTACACGGTTCTTTTAATAGACTGTAGGAAAAAGAGCAAAAAGAAGGCTTAAATTATTATTAGCCATACAATTTGGGCGTTAATACATATTTCACTGCGTCGTTCCAATAGCGTTCTTTCAAAAGTCACCAAAATACTGTCTTTTGTCTTTGACAAATATGTAAAACACATTTTTTTTTTTACAATTTGTTTGAAATCCACTTGGCTGTGTCCTAGCAAATAGAGCAAGACGAGAAATGATTGTCATATTGAGGTCGTGGTGTCTGCTGGTGCTAAAATGTCTGACGGTGTTTTACGCAGCCAAGCGTTGCTGAGCCATGTGGCAAGTTTAAACCTGATCTTTTTTTTTTTTTACCCGCCAAAATGTCTGCGTTTCTCTCATAGATCAAGCTCCCCCGCAGTTGTTAACGCATTTTTGGAATACTGCTGCTCTTACATCACCTTGTGACTCGTTAATAAGCGCCATGTCCATCAGCGGCGAAGGCGTGGTGACCATGATGTGTCGACAGCTATGTTTGCGCAAAATATTAGCCCCAACTTGGGAGATTTTTTGCAGCAAGCCAGAGAGACATGCTGTGTCCACTGGAGCATGACCCAGACGGGAAGAGATGGAGAAATCTTGATGTACCATTTGTAGCCACTAGAGAGCGCCAGTTTCCCTTTTTCATAGCTCACACTGATTGGACACTACTTTAGGTACCCCAAATCGAATCCTTTGCCTTTTATAGAGATGGAAATGCTCAAGCTGGACGACACCATTTTTTATGGATTATACTAAAGGCTCAATTGAATGGGCAAAATATTAGGAACACCACTCAGGACCATCCATCACAGCATTCATGTAAAGATGTACCTCATCAATATTGTGCAGGTGAATCAACTGTATGGTTTTCAAAAGGACATACTTTTTCAGGTACTCTGGATGTGCGAGAGCTCCATCCCATTCCGGAATGTTCCTTTAAGTGAAGTGCAAGAGCGGAGGAGGAGGAGGAGCCGGCTTCCTCACACTACGTGAGTGTGTGTGTGCGTGTCCTCAGTTGGACTGGCGGGACGAAGCGCTGCGCGTGGAAATGAAAGACGCTGCAGGTTGCCGAGCGGCCGCACACGAGCTGGACTTTTGCTCGTCCTCCTCCTCGGCGCTCTTCCTCGCAAGATCATGCTTCCTCCTCCCGTCGCACTCTGCCACCTCCTGCTCCGCCGTGCACCTTCGCCTCAGCTGAGTGACAGACAGAGGCCGCAGCAGATTTGAAAGCACGCCGTTTTTTTGGGCTTATTTTTTGGGTGCAGAACATCCCTCTTGGTGGATTACCTCGGAGTGGAGTCAACATGCCGTTGCCGTTTGTGGTGGTGCTGCTGCTGCTGAGCGTGGCTGTGTTGTCAGGTGCAGGTCAGTGTTCAATGTTTCACTTTTGTTCTGCTGTGACCATAACATGATTCAGCAAATGTACACGGTAAACATGTTGGACTGTTCCTCGGATTCGGAATCAAGTCAAACGCGACGAGAGTTCCAAATGTTCCCTGAAAATGTTCCTCGTACATAATTGCCAACCTTTTGTCGCGCAATAACATGGGCCACCTCATCGTTGTTAATCTCAAGCTTCATCGAACGCGCCGGAGCGTCGTGGTTGAAAGACTGAAAAGATGCCGCCGGCCCCACAATGCTCCTAATTTGCCCCCCGGCGACCAGCACAATGCGTTCCTCGCCTGACCTCTCCCCACCTGCAGACGGTTACATAATTTGCCGGCGGCTCCTGTTGAAGGCAAAACACGGCCCCTGACAGCTCCCCGGCCCGCCCGGGCCTCATTTGCCATAACGGGCCAACGTGTGGAGCGGCTGACGCGCATAAAGGGGCACCAAACGGGAGCGGCCACCCCGAGGGAGGGAAGCGAGGCGTCCCAACGCCGCCGGCTGCCAAACTCCATCGGCGTCACGGCCGGCAGGTGCACAATGGCGCCATTATCCCCTTTTTGCGTCACGTTTCCGACCTCCTCGACTTTTTGGATTGACGGGGCCGGGCCGCCGTTTGTTCAATGACGTCATTCACATTTCAGACGTCAAGTTTCCAAAAAGTTGTGCGTGGGCTCAAATGTTTTTCTTTTTTTCCCAGGCGCGGCGCCGGAGGCAATGTCGCGAGCGGGCGTGGCCCCGCGCTGCGAGAGCCGCGCCTGCAACCCCCGCATGGGCAACCTGGCGCTGGGCCGCCGCGTCCTGACCCAGAGCGCGTGCGGCAACAACGGCACCGAGCCGTACTGCGCCTACGCCGAGCCGGGCCTGGCGTGCGGCCCCGCCAAGTGCGGCAAGTGCAACGCCGCCCTCCCCCACCTGTCGCACTTGGCGGGCGCCATGTCCGACTCGTCCTTCCGCCACCCCGACACCTGGTGGCAGTCGGCGGAGGGCGCCGACTCGGAGACGCTGCAACTGGACCTGGAGGCCGAGTTCTACTTCACGCACCTCATCGCCGTCTTCCGCTCGCCGCGGCCCGCCGCCATGACGCTGGAGCGCTCGCAGGACTTTGGCCGCACGTGGCGCACTCTGCAGTACTACGCCCGCAACTGCAGCGCCGCTTTCGGCGTCCCGGAGGGCAAGGCGCTCACGTCCGGCGTGGACGGCGCCACCTGCACGTCCAAGTACTCCGGGGCCTACCCGTGCACCCGAGGAGAGGTGAGCGCCGCTTTTGCCGAAGATTTCTTTGCCCCCACTTGAGTCTGACACGCATGTTGACGTGAGGCCATGAAAGCGATAGGCTTGGCACCTTCTCGGTTAGCAATGGCTGCCAAAGCAAGTGCCAGGCAAGTGTCAAAAAGCGCCACTCGATTTTGCCGCCATTGAATTCCAGCGACAATAGCGGCGCCCCCGCTCCACCCCTGCCGGACCGTTATCGATATGCCTTGAGTTATAGAAATGTAATCCGATGAGCGGAAAGGCCCCCCCCCCTCAAAGCGGGAATCTGACGTGATGGATGGCGAGGGGCGACGAGTTCAGACGCCCTGAGCGGGCGGCCGGCTTGTCACCTGCGTTGTATTATTTACAAGAATGCGAGCGTTGCGAAACCGAGCTCCACGTCCGTATCGACGCTGGGCAAAATATCTGGCGGGAAGGAAGCGCTGCCGTCGGCCCCGACGGATCTTGTGGGCCAGACGCCCTCCCGGACCGACTCTCCCTTTAATGCCCATTGTGCTTGTTTACCAGGTTACAGTCCAGCATGCTTTGATGGAATTAGCCGCCTCAAAGCCAGACTTGCCGGCTTTTTTCGCCGGCCGGAACTCAGGCGAGGAAGATTACGAGTGGCCCGCCGTGAACCTGCTCGCTTCCTTCCCTCAGGCTTCAGTGCAGATATGGATCACGCTCAGTCAAACGTTCTCACCCTGAGCGCTAATCATTAATACGCTAAGACGGTGCAAAGGTTCTGTTTTGCTTAGACGGACGCGGCCGTAATAACAACAACGGTGGCAGAGTCCAGATGCCTTGTTTGGCTAACCTCAGACTAGTCCAGTAGGAGGGAAATGTCATTTGGGTCCCTGTTGGAATGCTTCAAAAAAACATCTCGTGCAATTGTGTCGTTTTGGGAACCGATCCGTGCGTGTGTGCGTGTGTGTGTCAGTTGCTGTGCGATGGACGCGCTGTCTCGATCCTTTTGTGGCGCCCTGAGTTATGTGCGTCTGCGTCTCTGTCCCCCGTCTTTGTTTCTCTGTACCCTCCCGCCGACCAGCGCCCCATAACCGCCCCCCCCACCCCCCGCCTCGGCCCCTCCCTCCTCGTCCCCCTCGTTTGCGGCGTTCCCTTCACCGTGCGCCACAAAGCCGCGACCCCGCCAACTTTTGCAACGAGCAGGAAATTAATCGCTCTCCTCCCATCGCACTTGAGCAGCCCAATCGGGGGAAGGCGCGCACACACACACACACACACACAAAACAATGTCAAGAGACACACTGCAAACACACACTTTCTTCGGGGGCGCTGGTTACCAGCGGCAGCCGTCGCCATGGCGACATAATAAAGGGGCATCTTCAATTTTCAACTGTCCGACACCCTCGTGGTATCGTTGTCACGGCGACCGGACGGGACGTTCCGAGCGCCGGAACAACAAGCGAGGTGGCAACAAAGTGAAAATGTGCACGCCAACGCACGAGATGTTTCTCCAACCGCCGTCTGATGGATTTATTGACTTTGAAATCTCCCCCCGAAGGTGATCTACCGGACGCTGCCCAAGTGGGAGTCTCTGGACCCGTTCGGCCCGGAGGGCCAGCAGCAGCTGCGGGTGACCAACGTGCGCATCCGGCTGCTGGAGCGCCAGCCGTGCCCGTGCCAGGCCAAAGACGCCGCTGTCGCCGCTGAGACTCCGCCCACACGCCACTTTGCCATCTACGACCTGATGGTCAAGGGCAGCTGCTTCTGCAACGGGCACGCCGAGCAGTGCGTGCCCGCGCCGGGCTACCAGCCCGTCCGGGATCGGACCAACCACGTGGTAAGCCGATGTTTGTTCAGGGAGGGGGGGGGGGTTATGATTAATGATGGACCCCCATCATCAAGCCAGTCAACTCTTTTGGCCCCGCCGGACATGGTTGTCACGCATAATGGTGGCTTGATGAAGGTGCGAACACACACACACACATATCCATCTTCTCTTTCGCAATCAGCGGTGGGAAGCAAACCCGTTTAGCCATTTCCTCTTTTCACTCAGACAGCTCGGCCGTTTGTTTGCTTTTCTAGTTGGCGGCGGCCGATGTTGAAAAACAAAACGTAGCGAGCGTGTCGGAGGGGTGCGGCGACAAATGCGGACTTTCCCTTTTCTGCGCTTTGAGCCACTGGCGGACAAGGAATGCATGAGAAGGATATCCAGGGCCATGTAGGGAAATCAAAATGGAGGACGGCGCTGATATTTGGAATGCGGCTCCACCCGAAAGAAAATTTGGGAGCCGACCCAAAACAATTTGCTGTTTTCTCGCAACGTTGCAGGGCGAGATTCCGACGCCGTCTTTGTTTGCAATATTGCTTGCAAATATTTGCACAGCGCCGCAGCTTTGAACACCAAATCCTCTCTCGAGGGCGGGCGGGCCGGCGGGCCGGCGGGCCGGCGAGCGGCACCTGGACAGCTTTTTGGACAAACACGTTTACATAAGCGGCGCTCGTCGGCGGATGAGGGAACGCGTCACGTCGGGAAGGATTGGGGTTGGGCTTGACTTGCTGTAGAGGATCAATGCAAAATTGAAGACACAGCATTGGCTGAAGTGCTAAGCCGGGACAGGTTCTGCTTCTGACCCGGCCAAGTCCCGGGAAATGAACGGAACACGCTGTAATATCCTGTGGTGGCTTTGGAGCGCACGTCCAAATGACAAGTGGAGAATGTGTTTTGGTTTGGCCAAGTGTGTGTGTTGGCGTCATTAGAGTCCAGACAGTGTGTGTGTGTGTGTGAGTGTTTGGATGAAGGGAACTCTGTTCGGAGTGATTACACCGTCTGCTAGTTAGCCACAAAGCTAACACTCATACACGCGCTCATAATAACCTTCCCCGGACAGCAGACACACACACACACGTACACACGCACACTAATTGGTCCAATCTTGCTTCCGCTCACTCTTTTTTTTTTTTTTGCCCGGCTCATCCAATAATATGAATTATGTAACCTCGACAGCTTGTGTGTGTGTGTTCACCGCATTAGAGTGCCTTATTGTCACCACACATCCAATTTTTAAATCGTAAAAGTTGTATTTGAGAGTTGACAGAGTGTTTTGAATTAATATTTGTTTTGAATTCTTTCAAAGTTAAGGCCACTCTCGAACTTGCCGACTTTGGGATGCGTACATTCCATACAAAACACCTTTCCCACTGTGTGTGTGTGTGTGTGTTTGTGGCAGGCTGATCCGAGGTCAGTTCAGCCGGAGGACACGTTGGGCCCGTCACGTGTTGGGCTCGAGTTGGCAACATGTCTCACACACATGCACACGCACGCACGTACACACACCGTGGGAAACAATTTAGCAAACATACTTTGTGTTGGCATGTAGCGTGTTGTATAACCCAACGTCTGTCCCACATAGCAATGGCACGGTGCAACGCAAACAAATAAAGAGCTTCCTCAGATGCCTTGCCCCCCCCCCTCCCCTACCTCCCCCCCCTCCCCCCATTCAATCATTATCCAGCATACATGGCATTCCAGCACTCAGGAATGACAAGGAGATTGTTATTGTGCTCTCTGTGCTGCATACTTGCACTCTCCTCATGCACGCACACGCACACACACGCGTGCACGCAGGCCTTTCAGACCCAAGCCCCACTTTTATTGTTTCCAGCGATGAAGCCAAACAATCAATCCGCATTCACTCATTTCAGTCGGCCAGGGAAAGCGATGGAGCGGGGGAATGTTCGGGAAGTTATTAGAGGTGGAGAAGACGGAAAAGGAGAAGCATTTTGAAATGTGTGGCTAACGGCGTGGCGATGTGTGCGGCAGGTGCACGGCAAGTGCGTGTGTCGACACAACACGGCCGGCGACCACTGCGAGCGCTGCGCCGCCCTCTACAACGACCGACCCTGGCAGCCCGCCGACGGCCTGACGGGGGCGCCGCACGAGTGTCGCAGTGAGTGCCCACGCATTTCTCCTTCCTTAGCCATTTGGGCGCCCGGCACGCCATTCGCAAGCTTCCGATGTTTTATACATTCAAACCGAACAAAATTGTCTTTTTTTATGTGAGCTCCTATCAATTTAATCGACCGTGCAAAAATCTGCCACCTAGTGGACAAGCATGCGCGTGTTGGGCAGCCATGTTGGTAAGGTACAAGCGTGAGGCTTCAAGTGTGGTTGCCTAGCAACGCTGCTTGTTGATTAGCTAATAGCAACCGTAGCTATAACGATCAAGTCTTATTGTTTTGAATCTCGTCATGACGGCGTCCTGGCGGCCATTGTCTCTTTCCGGCAGAGTGCAAGTGTAACGGCCACGCTCACAGCTGCCGTTTCGATTGGTCGGCGTGGCGGGACTCGGGCCAGCGCAGCGGCGGCGTGTGCGACTGTCTGCACAACACCGAGGGGCGCCAGTGTCAGAACTGCAGGGCCGGTTCCTTCCGGGACCCCGGACGCCCCCTCACCGCCCCTGACTCTTGCAAGCGTAAGACACACACACACACACACTCAGTTTGATTAAAAAGGGATTAGATGGGGTCAAGGACAAATAAGCGATGATGTCACATCCTTGCGGGAAGGTCACGAATCGCTCGACTAGTTGAGACAGCAAAATGTCCGCCAATCCGACGAGCGTTGAGTAAACACCAGATAGTCATCTGTCAACACGCGGCGCTGGCTACATTCTCGCCAGCGATTATCTGTCAGATGCGACCGTCGTCGTGAGCTCGACCCCGCAGGTACGAGCCACGTGTGCGAAAGCAACTGTCCAAACGCACCAGACCGTCTCAAAACACGCCGTGTTTACCCGCAATCAATTGGCTGCTCTGTAACCACGGCAACCAAGCCGCCTCACAAGTGTTTACCGTAAGTAGCGACGCAAACCATATGGGTGACGTCAATAGATTTGGAATCTTCAGCTCAAAACGATGCGCACAGCAGGCGTACCTAATGAAAGGTCCCAGACGAGGGGCCTGCGTGCGTGCGTGCGTGCGTGCGTGCGGCTGAGGATCGAAAAGATTGAGCTGGCGGAATTTTTTTACCTCCCTGGCGAAGAACATTTTGATCATACCAGAGTCGGTGGGGGGTAAAGAAAACAATCTAGTCATGTGCCGCCACGCAAGCTGGTACACACCAAAACAGCCACGGGAGGACAGGAAGCCAGTCTTTGGACTTGCCGTCACGTACGTGAGATCTTTTTCTTCCAGCGTGCAGCTGTCACCCTGTGGGCTCGGCGCCGTGCGACCCGACCAGCGGCGAGTGCGTGTGCAAGCCCGGCGTGGGCGGCGCCCACTGCGACGGGTGCCTGCCGGGCTACTGGGGCTTCCACCCGTACGGCTGCCGGCCGTGCGACTGCGCCGGGGACTGCGACCCCTTGACGGGCGACTGCGTGCTGGGGTGAGCCCAAAAGTATTCGGCGGCCCGCTCCGGCTTCATTTGCACGAAGCCGCCCCCGATTTCCCCAATGTCCCAATACTTTTGACCGAAACCGCCGCCCGCTGTGTTGCAGGTCGGACTTGTACAACCTGGAGGGAAACTCCAGCGAGCCCGTCAGGATCTTCAGAGTGGACGAGCTCTTCTCTGCCCTCCACTACTCAGGTGTGTGTCCACTTATGAAAATCAGACAATGAGTCAGACCCCACCGCTAGCTTGCGTAGGCGCATTCCTCAGTGGACACACACTAGGAATGAAGACGACACACACACACACATACATGCAATAACGGGTGCTGTGATTGCCCCCCGCAGAGAAGTGCGAGTGCAAAGAGCAGCCGCTGACCAACAGCAAACTGTTCTGCACCATGAACTACGCCTACGGTGAGCCATTTGGATGACATCATCTCTCATTTTTGGTTCACTAAAATTGGGGGGAAAGAATTTTTTTTGTTACGCTACGAATGTTTGTGCGCGTCTTTCAGTTCTAAAGGCGAAGGTGCTGTCGGCCCACGACAAGGGCTCGCACGCCGAGGTGGAGGTGAAGGTCCAGAAGGTGCTGAGTCAGAAGGTGAAGCTCCAGCGAGGCCGCGTCACGCTCTACCCCGAGTCGTGGACGGCCAGAGGCTGCACCTGCCCCATCCTCAACCCAGGTCAGGTCGCAAGCTCGCAGGCCGGGTTTGTTTTGCCCAATATGTTGATTTTTCTTGATTGACAGGTGTGGAGTACCTGGTGGCGGGTCACGCCGACCGGAAGCGGGGCCACCTGCTGGTCAACATGAAGAGCTTCGTCAAGCCCTGGACGGCCACTTTGGGCCGCAAAGTGCTGGCGCTGCTCAAGAAGGACTGCAACTGGTAGACGTTTTCCCCCCCGGAGACGACCTCCGCGCCCGGATTATTCAAACTCGGATTATCGTTTTGACCTCGTTACCTGGATTGATGATGGAGGGGGAGGAAAAAAAAAAAAAAAAACCTCTCTGCGCACTTTAACCAGCAAGATGGACTGGAACGGAACACGGACGCTCAAAGATGCATGCACGCAGTCGAGTGAGAGAGAAGAAGCCATAAAAGCCACGACAGGTGGTTGAGTCCTTGCCAGTCAGTCGTTGCAGCCTGTGCGGAAATGGCGCCCGCTCCCCCCCCCCCTCCCCCGAACGTGAATGTATAAGCCCGAATGCCAATCGAACGAGGACGTTTAAGCACGAGCCCGATCTTCCTTTCTTTGTACAGTGTTATTTGTGTATGGATTATTGTTCCTGTCACGTGACGGCAATTTTTTTCAGCTTTATGATAGTTTTTGCCCGTACGCTGTTTTTAGCATCCCGTCACCACGGAAACGACCGCTGTTTGCCACCGCCGATGGCTTTTTCAATGCAACGATAATACAATTATCAACGCACCTTGTGGGGTGTTTTTTTTTCCTTTCTTCTTGACAACAACATTGAAGCCACCTGACAAATTTTTTGTCACACAATTTTCCCCATTCTCTCGCCTTGCGTGTTGTTTTTTTGTTAATCTTGTTTTCCAGCGGTGGCCACGCAGACCTTGAAATTCTTCACACAGCTTTGTGGAAAATATCCTTATCGGCCGTGACGTTCTCTCCGTCGGTGCGGCTCCCAAAACAGGCGAGCCGGCCGTTCGCACGGCGCCGCAGAATGTCGACCGTCGGCGCTGTTTGGGTTTGGGCCCCCCACTGGCCGACGCATTCTTGGCTCACCTGTTTGACGGCCGGAGGTGGTCGGAAGCTCTGCAGTCTTTTTCAGGAGCGCGCAGGAACCATCGCATTCATTTTGTCTCCTGAGATGTGCTTGTTCTAAAAATAGCTAAGCAGTCGTGGGTCATTGAGATTTGTGAACATTTGTTTTTTTTGGATGGCTTTCCTGCCTCCTCTTGATCGTATTGAGTTGTGGGCTTTTGTTGAAGGAGCCAATCCCTGGGCTGGGAATCGTCCTTGGCGTGAAGACACAACAACTCAACTGAGCCAAGGACCTTCCTTCTCTCGGAGCTGAGCTGAGCTGAGCTGTCACTTCTCTAGCGCGTCTCGCTCAAGGACACTTTGACGGCCACGAGGTGCTTCGCTGCGGTTTGTGTGTGGCTGCATGCCGGCCGACTGTGCGGCCGAAAAGCGCACAATGGGCCGCTTGTGCTGCCGTACGAGCCAGTTATGGCCTTTTGTCCCGTCAGCATTCTTGCGTCGTGGCAGCTCCCTGCAGACATGCCCCTGTCATGTTGGTGTTTTTTTTTACCAAAACATAACGGTAATATTGATTTATATTTATTGTCTTCTGTGAGACAATGTTCGGTGTTTTCCTGGTCGTCTTAGCCAAATCAAATCTTTCTCCTTGAAATGGATCAGCGAGTCATGTGCTGGGAATTATCCCGTCAGCAGGGATTGGCTCCCAGGGCAAAGGAGAAGATTGAGGCGAAGCAGAGAAGGCCTGGTAGCCTAAAAATACCCCGCTGAGGTGCCTCCTCCCTCCAGGGAGCGACCACGCGCTACTTAATTACACCGAAACACACACACACACACACGCATGCATGCCGACACACGCGCATCAGGAATGCTTCAGTAGCATGAGAGCAAGCCAGAACAGGGAGGGCCCATGTTGACATTGAGACACTCGCTGATTATTATTACTCAAGGGCCTGATGTCATATGCCCACTCACTCACATTTTTTCAAAAGATGAGCCAACATCACATCGAGAGGCCGGCTGAAGAAATTACAGGTGATGTGCTAGCGGAGCAGACAGCACCTGTGTCAATACCACCATGTCGACACCTTTCACTTCAACTCAAGATTGGCTAACACAAAACATTAGGGTACTCGGGACGGATCCTTGGGGTCTTCCTGAGGCACCCCAAATGACAAGTTATACTGTAGAAAGAAATGCCCACCAGTGGACATAAAACCAATAGTTCCGTTCACCCTCAATTGGGCTGTCTCACAATTGGAAAATGGCTTCAGCAAACAGGTCAGAAGTGTCAAGCGTACATTTAATCGGTCGTTAACGCGACACAAAAATGTGTTTGGGAAGAGGGGGAGCAAGAGCTGGCGTGTACCGACACGAAGGCCCGCGAGACACGCAGCCAGAAAAACATTACGAGTCATTCACAGGCATCGCATGGCACATCAACACATACCTCTTACCCGACTCACACACTCTCACACACACATATTCGAACGCACGTCTGTGTGCGTGTTGAATTAGAGTCCAATTAAAAAGTAGCGACAGTATCCAAGTCTTCACTCGGGCCCAAACTGAGGCCAAGAAAAGTTGTCAACAGGCGGGTGTCAATCCCCGCTGAGGGGATTATTCCCAGCTCATGACTTGTTTATCTGCTGTGCCACCAGCAGCCCCCATTCAGCCTGCATGAGCTGCTCCACCTGCATCCACTGCCTGCACACACACTCGCACACAGTCCACCCTCAGCGACACCGGCCTGATAACATCCACGCATGCCGTGATCCGTAATAAGGTTTGTATTAAAAATGTAAATTCACTTTGTGATACAATGAGAGCACATTTAGTCGGCCATTTTGCTTCTTCTAACTCATTAAGAATGCCAATAATACATCTATATATATATTTATATATATATAAAGGTTTACATTATATGTGCAATGATAAATGTTAATTGTAAATTTCCATTCTCCCTCACTTCCTTTGTTTCCATTCTGGGATCTTTCACTCCATACAATCTGTATTATCCTCTCTAAACTAAGTATTTTTTTTTAGTGTCTGTACGTTTGGCCCACATTCCATATATTAAACAGTAAGGTGGCACCATCTAGTGTTCAGAAACGTTACTGCATGTTTTGTGTTAGTTCAGGGACGAGAGTTTGTTTGAACTTATTTTTATTTCGTGTTTAATATTGGTAAAGATAATGAATGATTGAGTTGCACCAATATGGACACTCGTGATTGTCAATGTGATTTACAGCGATTGTAACATCTTTCGTTTAACATGAATCTATACTCCAGTCCACTTGAGGGCGGTAAAACGACATTGCGATAGTATACACCATCGAAGAAGAAAAGCCACCACAAAAGAAGAAGAAAAAACATGGCTACCCTCCGAGTAGGAAAAACAACAGCACATAAATGAAATAAAGAAGGAAGGTACGTATGTTGTTGCTGTGTTTGTAATTATTTAGTAAAATGAACTTCTTTGAAAACGTTGTGATGTCGATATTTAATTCAATTTTGATAACGGGAAGTCCACCAACTGGCAGGTTTTACAGCGATAACAAGCAGGAAGCCTACTTAACTTATTGCTCCAAATCCATTACAATTGCGAAAAGCAGATGTTGTATTTATTTGTTTTGTATTCTTTATTTTAATGGTTTAATTCAGGATTTAAACAATAAATGAAATGGAGCTCTCCGATTGGTCAAGGACGCACTTCCGGGAGCAGCAGCAACTGGTTCTCGGCGGCAGCGCCCCAGGTGTTCGAAAGAGCGCACTACAGGCAGAAGTCCATGTTGGAAGGTGGAGGAGGTGAGCTCACGATAAAATGTAACTATTAATGTTTGCAACAAGATATTGGCTGTGTTTGTGTTACTAGTTCGGAGAGAGAAAAGCTGATAACATCTTTATTTTCGCATGGTTTTATTCTTGAGCTTGACACACTGCAATGTAAAATGTTGTGTCATTTTATATATCATTTATAGTACAAACAAATCATCATTCATCCCAAAATCACACACAAACTGTAAATTATAAGCATAGTCCCCTCTGGAGGCTTCTGGCATATTCACTCACCATTAGTCGACTCCATCCTTGGTCTGAGGGCGCGGTTGCCGTGGCAATGTGTACCAAGACCATCCGAGGGTGTCCGATAAGGATCGCAAAGATTCCATTTGATTCCTTGTAAGGTCCGGCCGGCTGTTGAAGCCGAGGGAGTGTGCGCGCTGACGCTCTGGCGGGTGCTGACACAGGAAGCAACGCTTTTCACAATAAGGGTGTCGAAAGGGCCCCGGTGAGAGTGTGGGGGGGGGGGGGGGTCTTTCAAAGAGGCTGAAGCCATTTGTCACTGTGCACTTTGAGTCCATGAGGAAGAACCACAGCGCCTTGCCGCTCATCTTCGTGACAGAGGTAGTGTTGTTTTGTTGACTCTTGAGCCGGTCTGTCTTCTACGGAAAATATCAAGATGGTTGGATGCGAGTTGCGGCATGTACTTGCGGCTCGTAGACGAGTTCCGCCACGTTTGGGGTGACGCTCAGAACCGCTGCTGACCTTTGCTTGCTTGTGTCACGCTTCAAGAATGTCAAAAGGTGCAAAGGGCGGGCGGGCGGCCACACCTTTTTTATGATTTCTAAGTTAAAAACTCACACACGGAGACGTCACGTGTTGTGTGTTTCGCGAGTCGTAGAATAATAGCAGTTGTGTTGCTACGCCTGGGGCAAATGCATGTTTTAAAATCCGTGTCGGTTTTACATTTAGTCCCTCTTTCTCTTGCTTGACAACTTGGATGCACGCAAGAGTGCAGTCCACGCTTCTGGTTGGAAACACAAACTGCTACGGCCTCATTGATGTGGCTTCATGCAAGTAAACAGCGTTTAAAAAAAAAAAAAAAAAAAGCGACAAATGTTGTGTAACTGCTCCGGTTTAATGGGGCACTTCCTGTTTTCCCACCTCCCCCAACAAGGACATGCTCAAAAAGGGCGATGACCTCAAATAAAAAATGTTATGGTGCCACGGTGGCATAGCCATGCTATGTTAGCGATTAGCATGCTGATTAAACACGCCCCCTCGATGATGATGACCTTGTGGATGATGAAGCTGGTCGTGAAGTAAATAGATTCCGCCGACCCCTCATCTTCATTATGCATGGCATACTCAATTTGTCACCATGGTAACCGGAGAGAAGCCCCCCCCCCCCACACACACACACTTCCTCATTAATGAGCATTCGACACACACATTGATTCTAATGATAAGCCAAGACGTTTTTCACCATAAATGTAAATCCATCACAAATGGACCTCATGTGACCTCCGTAATGAGAGTCGATCTAATTTTGTGACGCTCCTGAAAGCTAACAAATGTAACGCATTAACATATTTGCCGGCGCAATGAATTCGTCTTATCGTTGCCTCGCTCTTCTGTTTTCCTGATAATGGCAGCCAGCGTGGGCCGCGTCCCCGCCGCTGTTGTCCTTTAGCCCGGCGAAAACTTCAAAACACTCAAACCAAGACAAAAGGCCTGAAAGGTCACGGGCACCATGAGTGTGTGTGCCAGGTGACGCATAAAAGACACCCACGCATGCGCTGAAAGCAACTAACATCTTTTCAATAGACTTTGCGACCATTTTGCAGTTCTGTATGCGGCCGAGATTGTTTTTCGAAGGTGCCGCTCGGCCTTGGAGGAGGTCTTGTCGGCCGCAGATGTTCACCGCCACGCTGAATGGCTCCATCTGCGTGCCACAATCGAGTCCGAAAAGCGGTGTAAAAGGCCAACGTGTCAGCGTGTGATATGCGCCAACAGCGCCGCATCTGCTGGACGCCCGGCCCCGCCTTCGTTTTATCGCCGCGAGATGTGCTCCGGCCTTGCTGGGTCCATTCATGCCGCCCGGTGATTTAGTTCCCCTGCCAGGAAGGTACAAAAGAGGCGACCCTCGGGAGGGGGGGGGGTGGAGCCCAGGCACCAAAATGCTCACATTGTTACTTGTGGTCAGATGAGAAAGCTCACGAATTGATAAGGAGCGTCGCGCGTTCCCCTCAGGACACGCGTCAAGTGTCGCCGAGCGACATGATGGACGCTTGTATTAAAAAAGTAGCAAAGATTCATTGGCTCCCTCCTCGGAGCATCTGTGAGCGAGGAGGTCGTGTCACTCGGTCGACCTTTCGCCGTCTGTCACTTCCTCCGCACAGGGCGTCACGTTATATCCAGCGACTCTCAAACCGACTGGACCCGACGAATGTGACCAAAGGGACCCCAACATCATCGTGCAAGTCATTAACCGTATTCGCATGTCCCACGGGAACATTCTGACCCCCCCCCCCACACACACCTCCTTCTCCTAAACATTGGAGGACGCTCCCATAAGTTTGCATCCTCCCTCCAACATTCCAGCCCAGAAGGGTCCCGCTCGTGGCCTAAACATCCCCCTCGGCTCCGCCCCGCTATCAGCGTCCGCTAGACGGGAAGTGGGCCAGGAAGTCCGTAAAGAACACAAACAGGAGCACTCGCAGAGAAGAACAATGGTGTCATGTGGGGAGCTTACATCTCTGCTGGCTCTTGACGCACATCGACAAGAGGCATAATTACGTCCGCAATGAATAACAATTAAACCTCTCCCTTGTCTCTGTTTCACACACGTGTGTCGATCACGCTAATCGATACGTGGCTGAAATGGACTGGAAAGTGTGTGAAGTTATTAGTATTGATCATAGCTGGGAGGCTGGCCATCCATCAAACACACGTAACAGTTTCATCAGCCCGACTCCAATAACGGAGCTTCAGGCAAAGACCTCACGGGGCTCCGTGCCGTCAGCGCCGACACTTGTCATGGCGATCCATATCCTGCAGAGTGTCCTCCTAAGGTGGATTTGGGGATTGGGGTCAAAGTTCACTTAAGAAGTACAACATAGCCAGCTTTTTCCACATACTTCAGGTGACAAAATAGCCAGATTAGATGAATAATTAACCAAGAGTGGGCCCTGAGAGATCACGTTACACTAAGCAGACTAATTAGCTTCATTATTGTTGGGCTCGCATGTTTGAATGATTGATGACACAACGCCTGCGGCGGTAAAGCAGCCCGACGTTTGTGGAAACTTTTGTGTTCAGGACCACATTGGATTCATTCTAATAATTATTAAAAGACCACATTGGATTTTTAATTCATAATGATTTTAAGTAATAATAATTAAAATAATTAATAATTCAAATAAATTCTTAAAATATCATTTATACCAATATTTAATGTTATTTATTGTTTTGTTTTTTTATGTATTTATTTTCTGCGAAATGTTAAGGGGCGCGCTCGATATTGTATTTTTCTGCGCCAGGCCACGCCTCCTCGTCTTAGACGCGGCGGGCGGTGCTCAACAGCCTCTCAGTCGTTTGACGAGTTGCTGGCGGCGTTTCGAACGTGTCAGTGGCGCCGGGCTGCCACGGTGGGCGAAACTCACCATCGTCACTGGAGGAGTCGATGTAGTGTGTTGTGGTGCAGTCCGGTGTCTCGGAACCGGGCGATGTTTTCGTGTTGTAGCCACTAACGGATTACTTTAGAGGCGAAGACTGGAACCCAGTCGAGCCGGGGACTATGTCCGGAGCCGGTGGAGCAGTTGCGGGGCAAAGTTTACCACAAGTCGGGCTGCGGTTACGCCGTCGACGCTAAAATGGTAAACGCGTTCATGTTGTTCTGCTGTCTTATCGATACTTCACCGAACGGCACTTTGTAACTCTGCAATAGTCGATGACAATTGCACAATGTCACAATGTGCATTGCACGTTTGCACGCCACGCTGATGAAAACCAATCAGGTAACTTGTCACCTACTTGGCAGCAACAAGCGATTCTGCTATGAAATAAAAAATGGCCATGAAATGGAAACAAACTATCTTTTGTGTAACCACAAACATCTGTCATCTACTCTTGGGAACGCGCCAGACCTCATTGTAAAAAAATGTAATCGTGGATGAATGATGTTTGGCTGTGGCACTCATTATACAGTATGAACTCGACTTACTGTCATGGAGGTTGTGCATAGGGCAGAGTGGAACAGGTTTGTTCAGTCTTCACCTTCTGACTCAAATAGTTTCTTTGCTGGATGTTGTTTTCCCTCGGGTTGATGCTGTGCTTTGTTGACATGCACGCTGACCTCGAGTGGTCCTCCATTTAAAGGTCACCACTACGAGAGATGAGCAAAACATGGTCCCGCTCTCGTTTTCAACCAGACGAGCTCCTCCGGGAACGTTCGAGTGATACTATGCGCCGTCATGCTCGGACACGTTGGCTCCAGGGCGTCTCATTTACCGAGCGGCCGTTTTTCCATGTCGACAAGTCCCGGAGATGCGATTGTAACGCTCCATCTCACTCTGAATACTTGATTACGTTTTGGAGGCCAGAGGTTCCCTTTGACATTTGCTGCGTTCGGCCTCATCCACTCCTCGCTAACCATTCCGAAAGGATTTTTGTATGTTTCAATATTGTTCGATAAATGCCTGTATTTTGTGTTTCGGGAATCAGATGCACGATTTTGACTGCAGATTGAGACACAAACTACGAATATTACTGCAATTTACTGAGTTAGCAGGTGTCTTTTTATTGTATACTGCCCTCAGGTGGCCAAGGTGAGCGTTACAGATACACTGTTGATTTTTTTTTGGTGCCATAATGGGGTGGAAGGAAATCTCACTTTCTGACATCAAGCTTGTTTAGACCGATGTCACACTTTGTGCTTTTCTGCATCGAGAGGCAAAGAAAAATAAAAAAAGAGGCGAGTGATTGCAACTGGCGGCTTCACCGCTGCCTCTCTTCAGTCATCTCTGTTGTCATGGCAACCGGCATCATGTTTTTCCAGGCCAGCGGCGGACGGACGCCGCGTCGGCGACGGCGACCGTACGCGGGTTCGACGACGGATTAGCAAGATAATGCGAGCTAATCCCGCCGCGCAGAGACGCTCACGCACCACTGGCAGCCGTGTCGGGTGTGTGAGTAACACGCTGTGGATTAAGCCAGCCGCAAATACTCTCCCTATTAAAGTGAGAGTGACACGTACACACGTACGTTTGTCATACACACACATCTGATCCAGCGTCGGTGTTGGAAGCACAAATATGATCTCAAAATGGCCTCCGTGGGATGATCCAAAATGTTAGGAAGAGGAAAAGTGTGTGTATGAAACTTCCTGTTTGTGTGTGTGTTTTTTTTTTTTTTTTTTACGACATCTTGGTGTTCTTCCAAGAACCGAGGTGAGATGCATTGTCCTTCCAAAAACATCCCGGACGCTTTGACGCCAAAGTCTCAGCATATCAAATCCCTTTTTTTTTTTTTTTTTTCAAAAGACTTGCCGAGTAATCTTTTGGAGATTAAACTGTTGGGATTACAAGAGTAGAGAAGAGGAGGGATTACCACTTTTTTTTTTTTTGTTATCATTATTATTATTTTATTATCTTTTTTATCCCACGTGTGGCATAGAAACCCAAAGCGAGGCCTTGAAACTTTTCTCGTGTGTTGTCCGTGTGTGTGTGCGTTCAACCCACACCCGCCAGGATGTTCTTCTCCGAAGCCCTAGGGCCTCATTTTGCATTTCACCTTAACATGTCCTTTTCCCTTTGCGAGTGAACTTTCGCAACGTTCCCAACTGTTTGCCTCGTTGTGTACGCGAACGTGCTCCGGATTTCAATGCGGCCCTAATTTAGACGTTGACATTTTTACGTGCACGCTCATTTAAGAGAAGAGCTTCTTCTATCTGTCGCCTTTCTTTTTGGCACCGGCGTGGATGTGGGTTTTTTTTTTTTTTTGCCTTGCTTAATGAAGTGAGCCAGCTGAGCTGCGTGGCTTCCTCCAGCGCCGCGTTAGCAACGGGGCCCACTTCCCTAAAAGGGCCATTAGCACCAAAACACACATTATGTTCTTTGAGTGTCCATTACGGGGAAATGAAGCTGCTGCAGGTTATCTGTGTGATGCGTTGGCCCCGTTTATGTTCATGTAACCGCATCAGTGTGTGTGTTTGTGTGGCAGAGAGTCCTTGGCAAAACCGGCAGTGTGATGGATTAAAGGCTGCTGAAGTCCAGTGTTAAATTTCCATATTTGCCCCGGGAGTAGAGCGACTAATGCACTGAATTAACTTGACGTTGTGCTTAGTTTGGGGAAAATAAAAAAATCTGTGGAACGACGACATCGCCCCCCTGTCAGCTAACGTTGACTTGGGTGTCCAGGCGGAGCGCAGCGGCTGCGATGTCCTCAGCATCCCGGTGCCCATGCGGCGCGGCGGCTCCGAGTCCAACCTGGACGTGGTGGACGGCGTGGGCCTGGACTTCAACAAGGGGGCGCTGGGCATCGACAGCCTGCAGCAGAAGATTGTCAAGGTCAGCGGCGCTCGCCTATAGATGCTGCGAAATGGCGGCAAAGCGCAACGTTTGTCTCAATGTCGCTTCTCGCTATGCGCCGCTTTAGGTGACGGAGCAGATCAAGGTGGAGCAGACGGCCCGGGACCAAAACGTGGCCGAGTACCTGAAGCTGGTCAATAACGCCGACAAGCAGCAGGTGGGGAAAATAAACTCGGAGATAGGCGCACCCTGCAGTGGCGACTTAGGGGACCAGTTCTGGGTTTTTGCCACCGCAGATGGTTCGCATCCGCCAGGTGTTTGAGAAGAAGAACCAGAAGTCGGCGCACTCCATCGCCAAGCTGCAGAGGAAGCTGGAGCAGTACCACCGCCGCGCCAGGGACGGCGAGGCCAACGGCAAGCACGGCCACAAGAACGACACCCGGGACGCGTCGGGGGGGCACGGCAAAGAGGGCGGCCTGCCTCACTCGGTGCGCCACCTCGCGCTGGACAAGGTCAAGACCATCGGGCCGGGCGTGTCGCTCTCGCCGCCGTTCTTCTTCAACAAGTCGCGCGGATTCGCCAACCTCATCCGCAACAAGTACGGCAGCGCCGACAACATCACGCATCTCAAGAGCATGGAGGCCGGCGCCGGGCTGCGGGGCGAGGCCGGCGGCCGGGGCCTGAGCGGCAGCGCCACCACCGTAGCCAAGCCCGCCAAGTACCACAGCGACGACGAGTGCTCCTCCGGCACCTCGGCCTCCGCCGACTCCAACGGCAACCCCGTTGGCGGCAGGCTGGCAGAAGTCCTGGAGACGGTGCGGGACATCCGCGAGTCGCAGACGCGGCTGGGCCACGACATTGAGGCGCTCAACGCGCAGTTCAAGCGCGACTACGGATACTTCACTCAGGTGCTGCAGGAGGAGCGCTACAGGTGACTACTGCACGCACGCCACAAGCTAAGCAGAGCCGCGGCCTGACCCTGCTCTCCGTCGGTTTTGGGCGTCAGGTACGAGCGTCTGGAGGACCAGCTGAACGACCTGACGGAGCTCCACCAGCACGAGACCGGCAACCTGAAGCAGGAGCTGGCCAGCATCGAGGAGAAGGTGGCCTACCAGGCCTACGAGAGGGCCAGGGACATCCAGGTAACAGCGCCCGCCCGCCCGACTGGGCAAACCAGACAGTCACGTGATGGCGTGCCCGTTCAGGAGGTGCTGGAGTCGTGCCAGACGCGCGTGTCCAAGCTGGAGCTGCAGCAGCAGCAGCAGCAAACGGTGCAGCTGGAGAGCGCCGACGCCAAGGTGCTGCTGGGCAAGTGCATCAACATCATGCTGGCCTTCGCCACCGTCATCCTGGTGTGCGTGTCCACGGCGGCCAAGTTCGCCGCCCCGCTCCTCCGCAGCCGCCTCCGCCTGGCGCTCACCTGCGTGGCCGTGTCCCTCCTGGCGCTGCTTTGGAAGAACTGGGAGCATTTGCCGTCCGCCTTGGAGCGACTGTGACGTCCGCCGTGATACGATGCCATGCATCTGCCATCTTCGGTGAATGTTACCCAAATGCACGTTGTGTCAATTTGACACATTTTCCAGTGTTTATCAGTCTCTCAACTGCCTTCTATGATGTTCTGTGCTGCGTTTAAGCACAGTTCAAAGCATTCCCAATGGTTTCTGAATATTTCCTTCTTGGCTTTTTTTTTTTTCTTTTAACCACTCGACTTGAAGAGCGTCCAACGAACGCGCAAAGGAGCAACTCGGAGGAGGACGTTTGTTGTAAAGTGGTGCCGCTTCAGTAATTCCGAGTTCACCACTTAAAAAGTTGAGTTGCAACTCGAGTGTGACCTGAATAATGGAGGTGGACTGTCGTGCTCGCACCAAATATCACTGTGAAGAAACAAAAATTTGGTTTTGTCAAAGCCAAATATTAAGAAAATATGTGGGATTTGAAGAAGGCATTTACTTTTTAGTTGAGCTTTTTTCTTTCACCCGCATTGTCACAAAAGGTTATCTTTTTTTTTTTTTTTCTGTCTCTGTTGGTAACCTACAGCATGTCTTTTTTTTTTTTTTTTTTCTAAATGAGGAAATGTGTGTTTTTTAAAAAATATATTTGATGTATTTTTGGTAACGTGCACTGCAAGCATTATTAGGAATTGAAAAAATAAAATGACAACTCGTGCCCTTTAATGCCAGCATGGTCTGTCTCCGAATGAAAAAAGAGAGCAAATAGTTTTCATGCATCATCCATCATTCATGGGGCTGGCCACACATGCATTATTCACACTTATTTTCTGCAGCTTTTTTCTCCCTTCTCTCTTTTTCTGCCTTCCTTTCATCTCGTCCTGCTAATGTGCACGACTGGCTCCTGGAGGACAGATGAAGCAACTGCGAGTTATAAAAAATGAATTCATACATTTCAATTATTTAATTAACCACTTTGTGAGGAAGCAATATTTCTAGATTCCGTGTAAGTGAGGGGCAGTGTGTCATCCACACCACAAGGCGGCACTGTTTCTTGTCTGTTGGAAGGCCAAACCGGAAGCCATGAAAATAAAAAAAGTTGAAAGAAAATTTATTCCAACCTTCTTCACGGGCAGGAACACTTGTTACAGCGCGAACGCTATGTTTACGTATCATTTATACTTTTAAAATAATTTTAGTGTCCAAAGTGGGTTTTGACCACTCTCGTCCTCTGTTAGCTATGTTGTAATGTTAGCTAATTGACGCCAATTTCGCTTTGTTTTGTTTTTTATCAATATTACTTATTTTTGCTTATGAACACAAATGGAGGAGCACAAGGAAAATATTCACGGCGAGGACGTGAACGTCAAGTCAAACGGAGACAATGACGATAAGGTGGGTAAAGTCCGCTTCTTTCGCTATATGTACAATTACGAGATGTATTTATATCAATAATGTCTGTCAGTTTAATGTAGAAACAATACCACAGCTTTGACGGCGAAGCAAAAAAAAAATAGAGGGCTTTGAAGCCGATGCTGCTTGTGCTGTGCTTTGATCACAAAGTTAGAAAGACGTGGAGAGAAAAAAAAAACACGTCAGTTCTTTCATCTATTTTAGGAAAATCATTATTTTACAAGACATGTCCTACAAGCTAAAAACCAAAAGGTTTCAGGTATTTTTCTGAAAAATCAGATGTTCCTGCTTTAAGAAACAATTCATAATAATTTAGGAGGGAGTGAAAGCGCAATTGTAGATAAAAATGACACCAAACCAGAGAAGAACCATTTTTACGATGTTAGCTGATCCGGAGATGTCTACCTCCAAAATTGCTCTGCAGGAAAAACCCTGTACTGTCACGATGAAATTACGAGTCGACTAATTGTGTTTGTACATCTTTTGGTGAAGCCTGACAGCACCAAATGTCCCAAAGGAGGAGAAGCCCCTCCTCAGGCATCCAACAGCAACTTCAGCCACCCCGTGTACAAGGAGATCGCCTTGGCCAACGGTCACATCAACCGCATGTCCAAGGAGGAGCTCCGGACCAAGCTGTCTCAGCTCAAGCTGGACACCAGGTAAGAACAAGCGACTGGCGGCATCTCCGCGGAAGAGGCGCCGCCGCTCACGCCAACCACTTTGGACAGAGGCGTAAAGGACGTGATGAAGAAGCGACTGAAGAGCCACTACAAGAAGCAGAAGCTGACGCAGTCGGCGGGCGACTCCGACTCCGACCCGGGAGGCTTCCCTTACGACTACATCTGCGTGGTGGATTTTGAGGCCACGTGCGAGGAGGACAACCCGCCGGACTTCCTGCACGAGATCATTGAGTTCCCCATGGTGCTCATCAGCACGCGCACCTTGGAGATTGTAAGAGAAAAATATATGATATAATATATAATTCCTCCAGCACTCGGTACCTAAGAACGTCTTTTTATCTTCTCAGGTTGGAACATTTCAGGAATACGTCAAACCACAGTTGTACCCGACGCTGTCTGACTTCTGTGTGAACCTTACGGGAATTACACAGGTAAATTTTTTTTTTTTCTTCCTTTTCTCCAATCCTCTTATTGTGCCACATGAAGGTTTAAATGGAATTTTCCAAAACAAATAGTTGTGAGCCCGTATCTAATCAGTGAAGAAGCGCTGTTAAATTGATAGTGATTGTATTTTGACGCCACAGGACAAGGTAGACGCGGCCAAGCCATTCCCGGCGGTCCTGAAGCAAGTTGTGAAGTGGCTTGCGGAGCGGGAGCTGGGCACCAAGTACAAATACACTTTCCTCACGGATGGGTGAGTGGCATGCTTCTTCTCATTTCGCCCAAGCTGGTTGGAAGCCTGACATCCTTTTGCCACCTTGCGCAGCGCGTGGGACATGAGCAAGTTCCTCAACATCCAGTGCCGCGTCAGCCAGCTCCGATACCCAAAGTTTGCCAGGAAGTGGATCAACATCCGCAAGGCCTACGGCAACTTCTACAAGGTTAGAATTTTGCATTTTAGCACAGACCTCCACTGGGGACAAATAGTGGAGCACGTGCAAGCTCGTTTTTAGTTGACAGTAAGTGGCAAAATACTTTTTTCTTTTTTTAAAAAGTCCTCAAAATAATGACATGCAAAATAATTTTACTGCTAAAAAGATGCAGACCTTTTAAAAGCGTAGCAGTACGTCGAACGGCCAGCAGAGGGAGACACATTCATGGGCAAATACTTGATTTATGTTTTGCTGCAGTTAAAAAAAAAAAAAAAAAGCACTTTCCCCTCCCTCCTGCTTTTGCTACGGTTTAAAAAAAAAAAGAAAAGAAAAAGCACTTTCCCCTCCCTCCTTTTGAGAGTAAGTCAAGCCCAAAACCGTCCGTTTTCCTCGCCTGAAGGTGCCGCGCACGCAGACCAAGTTGAGCACCATGCTGGACAATCTGGGCCTGCAGTACGAAGGTCGCCCCCACTCGGGCCTGGACGACTCGCGCAACATCGCCCGCGTGGCGCTGCGCATGCTGCAAGACGGCTGCCAGCTGCGCGTCAACGAGCAGTTGCACGGCGGCCAGCTGCTCACCGTGCCCAGCTGGGCGCCCGCCGAGGGAGCCCCGCCTCCTTGCTGGCCGGGCAGCCGCAAGTAGGGGCGGGGAGGTCCACGGTGCCATAGCGAGCTTCTGTTGGCAATGCCATCTCGCGGGACTACTTGTCCACAAATGGCTGTTAGTTTGAGAATGTGAGATGTAAACATTTTTCTATGATCGAGTTAAAACAGGAATAAACACTGCTGCCAAAGTGGTTGTGGCTCAAAGTTTATTTTATAAACAAAAACAAAGGGGAAGCCAAGCCCAACATTTTCATGACAACAATGTGATTAGGAGCAAAAATGTATACTTTTTATTTTGCTTGGAACAGAAAATACATGTTTTTGGTTAAGTAGGATTCCACAAAGTTAGTCGAGGAGACTTCAAAAAAGATTTGGTCGGTAATCTAATATTGTACACAAAATTGTACTTTGAGCTAAAATAGATTTAAAAAAAAAACCTTCATTTGAATGTTCAGTGTTTCAGGACTTGAACGAACAGCAAGTGTCACCCCAAAGTCCAATCTCCCTAACTTTGTGTAAGTGGTGGATGCTCAAATGAGGTCCGTTTGGCGTCTAGTGGTTTCCTTCTCACGATGGACGGGATGTCGACTCGCGCCTGCTCCTCTCACAGGCAGGTGCTGAAGAGCATCACCTTGCGGCTGATGTCGTCCAGGATGCGGCGGGCGGCCTCCTCCAGCTCGGCCACCTCCGTGGCTTTCGCCTCGAGGATTTCTTGGTTGTCCGCGTAGGAACTCTCCAGCTCTGTGAGCACAACACGGTGAACTTTGTGGACTCTGCAAGCGTGACTACAAACATACCTTGTAGTGTCTTCAGCTTGACGCTGCTCTGAGCCAGCAGGTCCCTGGCCTCCTGCTGCAGCTCGTCCGCTCGTCTCCTCGCTTGCAGCACCGACTCCCCTTTGTCCTCCAGTAGGTCCTCCACCTGCTCCAGTTTGTCCTTCACCTCTGCGTCAAACTCCTTCACGGGCGCAAAATCGCCCGTCACGCACCGAGAGACTTTTACGTGTCGGGCGGCGCGGTTGCACCTGCTGGGCCTCGTCGGCCGCCTTCGCGGCGCGTTGGCTGACGTGATCGGCGGTCTCCGCCACGCTGTTGACCTCCAGCTCGTTCTGCCGTAGGAAGCCCACCTCTAGCTCCAGCTGCAGCAGCCGCCCCGTGGTATTGCTCAGACGCTGCTCTGACGCGGCCGTCTCCGTATCCGCCTGGAACCACGTCCGTCTACGTCACGACCGAAACGTGCGGCCGCCACATACGGGGGGGGAAATGACGCTCACGGAAAGTAGAAGGTCCAGAGTTCCCTCTGTGTTGTTCCGGGCCAGTCGGATAGCACCCAGGGCAAGGTTCTGAGCACGCTCGGTTTCATCCAGCGCCATCTTCACCGTTTCCGAGCGCTCCTTCAGGTCTGACGCGTCCTTGCTGGAGGACAAACAAGCAGTTTAATGTCGCGTTCGGGCCACTCGGGATCGGGGGTCTTCTTACTTGGCGGCCTCGGCCTGCTTCAAGAGCTTCTCCGCAGCTTTCATGTCATTTGCACTCTGGCTGAGGATGCTCTCCACGTTGGTCAAAGCGTTGACCTTCTCCTTGATTTCCCTGGTCAGCTCCTGCAGCTTCGCGCTGGACGCGGGCATCTCCAGGGCTAAGACCTCGTTGGCGACCGCCTCGATGACGGATGCGTTGGCCTTGTCGTCTGCACGGCGAAGCACGCGCGAGAACTTTTGCTTTCGCTTGACGGCGAAGCGGCATGACTCACTGGTGAGAAGGTCTCGTATGTCTTTAATGAGGCCGCGCAGTTGCTGGTTGCTCTGCTCCACTCGCTCTTTGCTCTGGTTGGATTTGATCAGCACCTGCTGAGCGTTGACTTTGGCCTCCCTCGCTCGATTGCTCGCCTCCCACACCTGGAACCAAACGCTGGCCTTCCAGAACGCTCCGCGGCCAAAAACGTGACATCCCGCCGACGTGTGCACTCACCATCCTGGAGAGCTGGTTCACCTCTCGCATGGCTGCCAGGATTTCTTCGTCCAGCTCCTTGGCTGACTTGAGAGCATTTCCGGAGGTGACGACGAGGCCTCCGCATCCTTGGCCGCCACACCGGGAGCCGCCATCCCCGCAGCCCAAGCCGCCGCAAGGAGATCCGGCGCACTCGTCGCCTTCGGCCGAACCGCCGCACATCTTCAGAAAGACATATGAGCGACTCGTCCCCGACAACCCTCTGAGTTCTTCTCACCTTCTCGCTGAGAGGTGCCAGATCCAGTTTCTCCAGATCGCTCTTGAGCTTGTCCAGCTTCTGAGTGTTTCGCTGGTGCTTGCGATCAAAGTCCTTGTGACTTCCACTCAGCTTCTCCTCGGTGACTTTCCGAAGCGCCGCCGACTGCTCCACGGAGCTCCCGCGATCGCTGCTGGAGGCATTGACTCGGATTTCCGCTCTCAGCGACTCCTCCTTTGCCTCTAAGATGGTGTCCATGGCACCTATTTTTTTTGGGGAACAGGAGAACATCAAGGGAATTTTTTTGACAAGTTCAAGCGTTGAATTAAGTCGAATCTTCACCCTGGAAGTTTGCATTCTTGGCATCATACACCTGCTGCCTGAGCTCCTGAACACGGCGCTCCAACCCGTTTGCCCGCTCCGTCAGCTCATCCAAGTTGGTGTCGGTGACGTTGGCGTCACTTTGGAGGACATTTAAGGTCTCCTCTGATGTGTTGAGCTTCCCGTCCACGTAGGACATGACCCCACTGAGGAGGAGGAGACCTCAATTAAAGGACTCAACGGATTTGAAATGTGTTTGAGGACGTACGTAATCTGGTGCATCAGGTCCTGGATCTCTTCCAGCTTCATCGCCGCAGGGTTGGTCTCCACAATCTCCTTGATTGCCTTGATGTTGCTTTCCAGGCTGCTCACCAAGTCTTTGTACGGCGCTGTTACGCCGCTAGTCTGAAGCTCGGCCACCTTCGCCTCCAGTCGCCGCGTTTGGTTGCTCAGCTCCTCGACCACCCCGTCCCAGGTGGCAAAGCACTGATGACAAGGCTGGCAGTCCGGGAACTCTCCTTGGTAACCCCTGGCGCATTTGTCACAACGAGGGCCCGCCACGCTCTCCACGCACGTGCAGTGTCCGGTCACGCGGTCACACTGCTGGCTGGAAATCCCGCGGCTGTCGCAGTCGCAGGCTGCGAGAAAGGAAGACAAATGTCATGGAGACGTCTCCTCGGGGAAGGGAATGGACTTTCAGCTTTTCCTGTAAACAAACGACCTCATCCTGACCTCGGGGGTCACAACTACCTCCCAAGCATAGTCAAGAGCGAGGGAACGCCGGCCCCTTTCTGCTCCGACCAAAGGCATTTGAGGTGAAATAGGTTTGGAACGTATGCGGGGGCGCTGGTAAATCACAACGGACGGATAAGTTGGAGACTTTGGCAGCCAGCGTTTCTCAGCTGTGGAGGCTTCAACTGTCTGAAGTGACAACTTCTCCCACTTAAGCATCTGCGGCTCGCCTCGGAGATTTAACAGCTGCCGCAAATGCTTAAGGATTCCTGGCTGAAGGAAAAAAAAAAAAAAAAACTGGGAGTTGTGGAACATCTGGTTCTCATGAGCAGAGAACACGAGGTCGGTCATGCCTGTCTCATGAGACTACTTTGCTCCTCAAGGGGGCGCCAGTGAGTCTGTCAACAACTCTTGGTTGAAAATAGAGATGCTGGAAAATACGACGTGGGATCGCTCTTGTCGTACCGTGACATTTGACTTCCGGATCCCCCCAGAAGAGCTCCCTGCATTCCCGACACGTCCTGCCGCCAAAACCGGGTTTACACGAGCACCGTCCCGTCACCTAGAAGTCAAAGCAAACTTTTACAAAAAATGTCTTTGCAGCAACACAAACCACAATGGACCTTTGTACTGTGGATTATTTGCGGGACCTCCTTCCTCTGATGGCAGACAGCCATTACCAAGAAAGAGTTTTGATGTTTGTGCTGCCTTGCGTTCCCACGATATGTTTGAGAGAAACAGTACAAAGCCAGAGCTGCAATTCCCAACCAGCTGGACTCATCGCTCACCACGCTACTTGACCGTCACGGATACTCATCACGACTGACCTCATCACAAGAAGACCCAAATGAATGGAGCGGGTCGCAGTCGCACGCCTGGCAGCCCGTCCCGCTCGCCATGTTCCACGTGTCCTCCGCGCAGCGCTCGCAGTTCTGGCCCACCACGTTGGGCAGGCAGGCGCATTGCCCACTGTGCTGGTCGCACTGGCACTCATCCGGCGAGGAACATGCGTGCGGCGCCGTGCCCGTCGGCCGGCACATGCACTCTGCGAGACAAACCCGAGTCAACCTCGACTTCAGTGAAGCGACCGTAAATGACTCCACTCACTTCTGCAGCTTTGAGCGGCGGCATTGCCGTAGTAGCCGCTTTTGCAGTGCTGGCAGGCGTAGCCGTCCGTGTGGTACAGACACTTAAGACACGAGCCCGTGCGGACGTCGCAGGAGCCGGGGTCTTGCGTGTTGATGTTTCCGTTGCACTGGCACGCCAAGCAACGCCCGGCGGGCAGCAGCGGGTTACCGAAGTGACCTGGGGCACACTCGTCGCACCTGGCACCTGAAGGAAGCCAAAAGAGGGAATTGCGGACGAAGCGAATGACACAAACACGGATGTCCCGAATGGCGGCACCTCTGTAGCCGGAGCTGCACACGCACACCAGCGCGTTTGTATCGGCTTCTACGTAGCAGCTGTCGGCAAACTGACGTGCCGAACCAGGGCCGTCGGGGCACAGACAGGGTCGACAGTGGCTGTCGGATCCCAGCTCAGGGTCACCGTGGTAACCGTCCAGACATCTGCGAGGTTAAGGCGACAATCAAATGAGATCCGGGGGGAAAAAAGGAACCGGTCCCGTACCTCTCGCAGTAGTGCCCGGCGGTTAGGTCTCGGCAGCCTTGGCACTCCCCCGTCTCGGGGTGGCAGACTTCGCTGTGGCCGTTACATTGGCACGGTCTGCAATGAGGGAAGCCCCAAAATCCCGGTAGACAGTGAGCGCATTGGCGCCCCGTGGCGCCGGGAACACACGTGCACTGGCCGGTGGATTGGTGGCAAAGTGCGCCGATGGCGCCTCGAGGGTCGCATTCGCAGACTGCCGCGAGAAATCGTAAAATGTCAACAAACAAGCAAGCGGGAGGACCTCCCCGACTTCTGGCAAACACTTACGCCTGCATCCGGACGGACTGAAGAGGAAGGTGTCAGGGGCGCAGTGGTCGCAGTTCCTCCCGACCACTTTGGGTCGGCATTGACATTGGCCTCCGTGGGGTTCGCACACGGAGCTGACGGAACCTTGCGGGTCACACTGGCACGCTGGGAAACAAAAAGAGTTAAGACCATCGACCGAGGTGACTTCATTCGAAGAGGTTTGGGCTGGAACGTACGCATGGCCCCTTTGTGCAGCAACGCCGAGACGCTGAAAATGTATTCGTTGCAGATGTCCGTCATTGGGCTCTTGACCACGCTCTGGCTGCTTTCCAAGCAACGGTAGCGCTGGAACGTGTCCCACGCTACTTCGCCCTCTGCGCCCAGGAATATTTCCAGCTCCCGGACACGAGGCATCAGTACCAGCTACGCGGGGAAACAGAACACGGGAGGCATAACTAAACGTTCCGCAACACGTGTCAATCGACGCTTTTGGTGCCACCCACAGAATCGACGAGGGTGTAGGGGTTCTGCGTGTCGCTGTAGGACGAGTAGAGCGGCAGGCCGAGGTGGACGGTGTGGTTCTGTCCCTTCTCGAAACAAACGGAGGTGGGCAATAACACGTGTCTGCGGGAAAGGCGCGGTCAGGAGGAGGACCGTTTTGAACTTTGAGGCGGACCCACGGGTTGAGTTACCTCGAGCCGGGCGGCAGGGAGACGTACTGCTCGTCGCCGTCGCCGATGGAACCGCCGCAGTGGGCGGAGTAGTCGGGAGGGTTGAAAACGGCACGCTGGACTCGGAAGTCCACCTGCTCCCACTGCTCTGGAAGCTGTCGTCGAACGTCACTTCTCGGTCACTCGTTGATTTAAAAAAAGTAGGTCGAAGAAAATCGAAGCTAACCTGCGGCTCGTAGCGGATGAGAACATCGTAGTCCATGGAGTCCGGGATGTCGTCTATGATAAACTCTAAAGAGGCTCCCTCTGGTACGTTGGCAAACCCCATCCCGGTCCACGTGGGGGTGCGATCCAGAGGGTACGGTCGATGGACCGTCGTCGCACCCTGTCAGGCAGGCACTTGTTTTTAAAACCTTCTTCCTACGTGAGGTCGGAGGGTCGGGCGTTGGGCTCACGGGTCCGAGTATGGCCTCTTCGGCTTCGTAGGTGTAATGGTCCAAAGCGATGAAGTAGTAACCGGACTCCAGTTGGTTGCAGCGCCGGCCGAACATGTGCTCCCTGCATTCGCACTGTCCGGACACCGGGTCGCAGCTGCGGAATTTTTACAACCAGGTTTTGTTTTTAACCTTTTTTAACCACTGTAACTAAGAATAAACAAACATACTTGTTGTTGAGGGCCCCGCCCTTGTCGCAGTCACATGGTCTACATCCATCCATGTCATTGGATAGACCCCAGTGTTGTGGCTGAGGTTGAGCGCATGTTTGTTAGGATAAGAAGGCGAGTGACAGACGGAGAGTTCCTACCGGACACTGGTCGCATTCGTGTCCGGTGACCAGCCGCTTGCAGAAGCACCTTCCTGAATCGGGGTCGCAGGAGTCGCTTCCCGGCAGCGTTCCCAGGGGGCTGCAGGAACAGGCTGTCAAGGCGCAAAGTCTAATCACTCTTGTGTAAAAGTCAGAATGGGAAAACATTTCAAGTCGTAGGAAGTTCTCTCTTTGGAGTAGGACAGATTGTCTTTACTTGGAAGTCCCATGCAATGATTTGGCGTTCCTACCCAGGCATCCGTCCGGTCCCTTTCCCAGTCCGTAGTGTCCGCGTCTGCAGTGGTCGCAGCGGATCCCCTCAACGTGGGCTTTGCAGCGACACTGGCCCGAGATGAGTCCGGCCCCCACGTCGGTCCTGGCGTCACAAAGCCCTCCTTCCAGGGATCCCACCGGGTCACAGTTACAAGCTGCGGAGAAAGTTCTGATCAGAGAATGACTTGAAGAAGTCACGTGGCGCTTTTTCAACGTACGCTCGCAGACGTTGGGGTCCCGCAGGTCCCGGTTGGGGTGCTGATAGAAGAAGGGGGCGCACTGCTCGCACTGGCGCCCCACCGTGTTGTGCTGGCAGTCGTCGCACACTCCACCGCTGACGTTACCCGTCGTCGTGTAGACGGCCATGTCGAAGTGGCAGGAACCCGAGTGGCGGTTGCACTCGCACCCTGGGGAGAGCGGGCAGAGGGTGTGTCCAGGTTTCTGGGGAAGCTTCTTAGAGGTGAATCTTACTCTTGCAAGCGTGCGCGTTGCGGCCCTCGGCGGGCCTCCAGGGGAGGTCGTGATGGAAGTCCCGGCATCGCTGGCAGTTCAGGCCCTCGGTGTTGTGGGTGCACACGCAACGCCCGTGAACCTACGCAAGGCACTCGTCAGAAGATGTCCTCGGCGCCGGGGCGCGGCCCGACGCGCTCGCCCACCATTCCCTCGGCCCCAGTGGGGGCTCCCTCGATGGGGGCGCATTCGGAGGCGTGTCCGTAGCAGAAGCAGTTTCCCCGGACCACCATGTCGTAGAGGGCGTAGTAGTACTTCTGTGTCACCTCCTCGCGCTTGTCCAGCAGGTTGTCTCCCAGCGTGTGCAGCTTCAGGAAGTTGACACGCAGGTTGGTGATCTTCAGCATGTCTGAATGGAAACGCACGGACCAGCTTTACGTTAGAGCTAGACGTTGTCATGTTGACTGAGATTTTTTATCCCACCCCCCAATCGCTTTGGACAAAGATTGTTCTGACTGGGGGGAAAAGTCTTGTGTACACGGACATATCCGCCTCCACGTGCGAAATTCCTTCCCAGCGTTTTCTTCCCGTCTGACCTCATTTCCCAGACTGCATTTTGCTAGCATTTTCCAATCCCTTCCTGGAGGGGCTTAGCAGGAAGCGGCCCGCTCTCCACTGGGGTCAGCGCATCTCAACAACATCTTACTCTGAATCCTCAAGCTGTACGGGTCCTCAATCTCAAAGGCGGGGTCCAGCACCCGGAAGATCACCTGGTGAAGGTACGTAAACATCCGTTGGGTTCCGTCGCGTGTTTTATTTGACCTGGTTTCATTGAACAGACCTCTCCCTCGGTGGAGGGTTCGATGTCGGAGTAGTGCGAGTCGCAGATGATGTCGTCCACCTTAAGCATGGGCCCCGGGGACACGCCGGGGAACGCCGAGCGGCAATCGTAGGCAAAGTAGCGGTACACCTGCCACGTCGTCCCAAAGTCCATGGAACGCTCGATCACCATGGCGGCCGGCCGGAACGTCTGGAGGTAAGCGGCAGAATTTCGGGCCATGTCACGGGCAGCTGGCTAAACGTGCGAGCAGCGCCACCTTAAAAGTCATGATGAGATGCGTGAAATGGAACTCGGCTTCCAGGTCCAGCTTGATGGTCACGTTCTCCACACCTGCACGCAGGAAATGAATGATGACGCAGCTGCCTCGCTCACATTAACACGCTGGGTGGATGTCCAACACATCTGCGCGTTCAAATCTAAACACGTCCGAGTGATTAAGTGCCTCCGCCGAGGGGGCTCGATGATGATGTCTCCACTATTTGGAGTTTTTTTTTCTTTTTTCTAAATAATAGGGAATGAGGAAATCCCAAAGCATAGCACGATATCGCCATGCGCGGCTTCCTGCTGATTCTTGGCCATCTGCTGCGCTGGCTGCTGAGCTTCCTTCACCCCCCCGAAAAAAAAAAAAAAAACAGATGAGGGGATTCCTCCTTTAGACATGCAGCGTAAATCCCACATCCGTTCCCACACCCCGTTTAGGATTGATGGATTGATCAGCTGCCATTCGCCATCTTCTCACGGGAAGGCCGACTCACCGTTTTGCGACTGCCACCACGTCTTGAGGCGGTTGGGGCCGAAGGTGGTGACCACGTGCTCGATGGTGTGGCTCAGCGGGTTGACGTCCTTGTCGTACGGGTGCCTGGAGTCGCACACAAAGCAGTTGGTCTCCTCCTGAGGGCGTTCAAAATGCCAGTGGAGATGTGAAAAAGAATTGGCCAACTCCCAATCAAAGTTTTGAAATCGGACGTCGAATAAATCCCTAATTAAAGCGAACCGCGTGCGGCAGCCATATTGGAAAGGTACAAATGCGCCACATCCGCTCGCAATTCATTCAATGTTTACGACCTCACGTCAGCCCGAACGATCCGCACTTGCGTGTTTACATGGTTGTGCTGAAAAGTGTGACGAGACTCCGAGGCCTTCCTGCTCTCATTTATTGCGCATACTTGAAGGCTGCGCTCATCCCGAGGCACAAAGACACCCCACAGCGTGAGACTTAATAAGGACGCCTTTCACCCAAGCAAAAAGCCGCCAGGGCCACTTTGACGGGTACAGGCGGACATTTGTGTCACCGCATAGAGCTTTTTATTGTTGGCGCGAGAATGTCTGCGCTCCCACTCGTCACTACAGCCCGCGCCCACGTAGGCGTCGTGATCGGTATTACTGTCCTGGAAGTGCATCAACTCAAAGATCCATCAACTTCCTGCAAGAATTCCCCAGCGCGGAATTCTTGTCATAGTTTTCTCAGGTTGCAACATCTCGACACACTAACAAACCGTCAAGATGATCCGTTTGGCGTCCGGATCGCCTCACCTCCAAGTGTCCCACGATGCAGAAAGTTTCGCCTCCGCCGAGGCCGCAGGTGGACGAGGCGTTGAGCTTGTGAGCCCGACCGATCAGTAGGTTACCTGTGGCCGGGTAGCAGCTTCCTTCCGTGCACCCGTCTGATAAGTCGGGTGCCTGCGTCCAGGCGGGGCACCACAGCAACGCTACAAGCAGCAGAGAGAACCTCCTCAACATCATCATCACACACTTGCAGCTCACTTGGAATTCAACTTAAGCTCCCGAACATCCCGGCTACTGTCAAGACAAGGAAAAGTGAGTGGCATGTGGCTTCTATTAAGAGACATGTTGTTGTTTCCTTTTTTGGCAGCAATGAACAAAACACGAGCTTCTCCTCACTGAGCTGATACTAATGTTTTTCTCGTAAAACTCACCCAGAGTGGTCCAAATGTGGATGAGGAGCGACATTTCGGAGCTCTGACAGCTTGTCCGAAGTCTTGACGGCTCCTGTCTGTGTGTCTTCTGGAAGTTTGTGTGTGTCTGTGCGTGTGTGAGCACAGGAGAAATTCTGAGGCGTGGGAGTTTTCCTTGGAGTAGTCCGCATCCCACTACCAACAGCTCCTCCCAGATGTTAGTGATGCGCCCTCTGCTGGGGACGAAATGTATTGCGAAACATCAAAATTGCGCAATCGCAACATTAGCATGCACACACATTAAGGTAAAGATATTTCACTTTGCTACGAAAGGGAATAGTGGTAGGCCTGGGTTCGAATTATTTGTTGAGGTTGGAACGGTGAGAATCGGTTTATTTTATTATTATTATTTTTACATCAAATGCCAAAAAAATGTAAGGAACAAAATAGAGAAGTTAATGATGTAGAATAACATAAGAGTGAAGGCCACTAGCCGTCACATAATGATGTAAAAAAAAAAAAAAAAAGCTGCATAGTTTGCGGGTGCGGAACTTTAGTCGCCACCTTTTCGGTCGGGGGAACCTTTTCGCTGACGGACTCGGAAGCGCGAGGTTACCTCGGTAAGTTTCGAACTTAGACTAGTCGTTTTTCTACACATCTCGTGTTCTACACCACTTTGTGTTTTTTTGAAAATAACCCGCATTACTAGTAGGGTTTTAATATGCGATAGTCAAATATTTAGTTTTCATTCAATGGTGGTAGACTGCGGGTACCTCGTACAGTACGACCAGCTTTCATTGTGGGCGGGCTTCTCGTTGGAATATTAATCTTACACATTTTCTGTTTGCAGGTTTAACATCTAAAAGTGAAACATCATGAACATGTTCAGGAGATCTTCAACACAGGTAGGACAGCAAACACAACCGCCCTGAGAAAAATGGTGTTTCAAATGTGGACTGGACCAATTTGAAGAAATTGATGCAAAAGTAGCAATTGGATATTGCACACACATCAATTAATTGCATTTGTAATGTTTTGAATTAAAAAGATCTGATCTTCTGAAACGGTTTTCAGGTGTTCAGGCAGCTGATTAGAAACAGCACCACTGACTCCAGCCTCATTTTGGAGAGATGTGAGTACAAGTCATTCTTTCATTTCTGTTTGAATCGCAAAGGTTTCTCTTGAACCTGATTCCACTGTTTCTTTGGTAGCAATCAATCGTGTCCAACTACTGGGCCGGGTGGGCCAGGAGCCTGTGATGAGACAAGTGGAGGGCCGCAACCCCGTCACCATCTTCTCCATGGCCACCAACGAAATGTGGCGTTCAGGGGATGGCGAGACCAGCCCATCAGGTAACCAGTGCTTGACTTCCTCGCTCATGGTATCAGACTGGCGTGACTTTCTCTAAATGACCACTAGAGGGTGCTGCTACACATGCTAGATCTCCCTCCACTTGAATGCAGAAAATGAGTAAATCCTTCAAGTATTTCATATGAAGTATAATCCGCACATTTGTTATTTACATTTCCTGTAAAACACAGACACATTTTCACTCTGGTTTTGTTTTAACACTCCAGGCGACATCAGCCAAAAGACGACGTGGCACAGAGTGTCCGTCTTCAAACCCGGTTTAAGGGATGTAGCCTACCAGTACATCAAAAAAGGGTATGGACAAGTGCTTTGTCGTGACAACTAATCTCAACGGCCATTTACAACACAAATTGCATCCTCCAGGGCCAGGATTCTTGTGGAAGGGAAGCTGGATTACGGCGAGTATGTGGACAAGAACCAAGTGAGACGCCAGGCAACGACCATCATCGCAGGTTTGGAAAACCGCCAGCAAAGGCCCATCTTGCCTACTTGACTAAAAAGTTGCCTTTTGTTTTCTCAGACAACATCGTTTTCCTGAGCGACAATGTTCGCGACAGAACATGAAGGCCTGGTGTTTCAACACGCAGACAACGCAGTGACTGTTTTCACGACACAAAGGCGTGTTGGACTGTACCGCACTCGATGGGTGCCAAAAGTCATCCAGTCAGTTCTCGAAGAGAAAACTGTTGTATTCTTGTTTTTGTAGTATCGTTCGTGTAACAGGTGTCCTTGTAATAGAGAAAGAAACTGACAATAATCCATCCTGCTTTAAGAGACCTGTATGTGGGTGGTTTAAAAGCTATTTTTGAAACATTCGAAGCACACATTTGCATTCTTTTGTTCCTGCTTCATTTTTCACTTGTAAGCAGATTGCGTGTTGCTTTTCTTTGCTACAAAGTCTGCTGGTTTCACCATTTGCTATGAAAGATGTAAATAAATAAATAAACTTTTGTGTTAATTTCACAAGTTTGCCCACGTTTACAAATGCAATGGACTGTAATTAGGTGTGGACAGTTATGGCGTACCTAATGTAGTGTCTAAGAGTGACGTCACAAACTAAACAGCCAATCAGGAAGTGGTCTGCTATTAGGTACACCTGAATATGGCATTGATATTTGCCGATATTTTAAAGTCTGCTGTGATTCATTCGCGATACATCACGATATAGTGCTCTACTATCGATATAGAACAATATCCTGATTTATAACAATCCATACACAAAATCAACAAGGTACTGCAAACTATTTAGGAAATTAGAAAGTGCTTCCAAACGCATGACTTGAAGCCCAAAGGCGAGCGAATTGCCTCGTCTTCTTGGACACTAGCCATAGCACCAGCCCAGGAGCCGCGTAGTTGTGGCTCGCTCCCCTTTTACGTGCCTGCTCTGCTCACAGCACAACACGGCGCGGACTGCTCCCGGAAAGAGGAAGCAAGCAACAATGAACTGGATTTCAAAATAAAGTCGCGTCTAATGTCCGAGGTCAAAAACGGGCGATATAGATCGATGTTTACGTTTAGCATCGGTGCCAACAAATCGTAGTGCATTATATCGATTAATCGATGTGTATCGATGGATCGTTACACCCCTAGTTTCAACGTATAGAGTCCGAAGCAACCCTTTCTACGACAGGCGGTGACCACCTGGTGGCGCCAGTGTGCCAAGCGCCGTTAGACGATCAGGAGAAGAAGATTTGAATTGACGGATGTGACGTCAGGTCAATTGGTGAATTGAAGACAGGTGTGCTCAAGGGGAGTTATCAAATGCAGGTGGCACCGAGCGCGTGGCGGCGGCCGCGGGCGGTTTCTCAGGTAAGCTAGCATCCTGGCAAATGTGTGTCGTCTCCTGCCGTTTTTCACGACGGGCGCCATGTTGGTTGCAGGATTTTCGAGCTCTCGAATGCAGGTGCCACCGAGTGCGTGCGTGGCATTTTCTCAGGTAAGGGAGCAAACGTTTGTCGTTTCTTGTCGTCTCTCACGACGGACGCCATGTTGGTTCGTTGCAGGATTCTTACACGGCGACTGTAGGCGTTGACGTGAACTGGAGGACGGCCGCAAGGAGAGTTTTCAAGTAAGCCCCAAAATGTGCGCTTTGTTGCCTTTTCCCACAAGCCTTTTTTAATCTGTTTGTTGCAGGATTGTCGTACTCGCGTGACTCGGCAACGAACGTCACGTCCACCGCGACGGTGGGCCTGGAGGTAAATTGTCGGCCGCAAGCAATTTAGCTCGCGAGCAAATGTTTGCCGTTTCTTACGATGCCATTTAATATTTCTTGCAGAATTTTCCGCTGTCTCGGGAGTGTTTGAGGTTTGGCCACGGCACGCCACAATCGACTTTGCGTCGTTGATGTATGATAAAATTAAAATCGGAATTATAATCCTGATATATTGACATAATTTACTACAATATAATCTATTTTTTCAAATGTAAAAGTCCACTTGGTATGTGTAAAAATACTATTAATTATAATTTTGATAAATTACCCTACTTTACTACAATATAATGATAATTATATATTTTTTCAAATGTAAAACTTAGTATGTATAATTGTTGCCAAAATATCATGCCATTGGCATTCTACTCAATGTTTATATTTGTTGCAATAATTTGTTTGTCTTTCGTAGCACTAAAAAATGCCGCCCAGCCAGCATCCTTCTATACAAAGCAAGCAGGAGGCTCTTGAGGAGCCATTTCAGTGATGTTGAGGACACTGAGTAGTCCTGAATCAGGTGAAAACCTGTTTTTGTAAACTTTTAGCTTCCAACACACAATTAATGGCTGCCTGTGTCGCGTTTTAGCTTCCCAGCACACAATTAATGGCTGTATGTGTTTTTGCAGGCTGCAAGAGAAGCCAAATGGGATGAGGAATAGTATCATTCAGTATCCAAAGGCGCAATGGCCTAGCCAAAGGAGCAATGGCCTAGCCAAAGGAGCAATGGCCTAATCCAAAGGAGCAATGGCCTAATCCAAAGGAGCAATGGCCTAATCCAAAGGAGCAATGGCCTAATCCAAAGGAGCAATGGCCTAATCCAAAGGAGCAATGGCCTAATCCAAAGGAGCAATGGCCATATCCAAAGGAGCAATGGCCATATCCAAAGGAGCAATGGCCATATCCAAAGGAGCAATGCCATATCAAGTCCAGAATCTTGAGCAGCGCGCTGCAAAAGTCAACGTGTGGGGATCATGTGGCCAGGAGGGGGCAGTGTGGTTGCCTTTGGTTATGGGTGCACGACGGAAAGGTTGCAGGTGTGGACAGACCGTGTTTGGGGGTCTGATGGTTGCTCTTGCTTAAGAGGTGTGCTGTGGTTGTGGCTTGTCTGGATCCAGCGTTGTCTTGCGCTTGGTTGCCATTGAGGACTCACTTGGGGAAGGTTGTGGTTACGTGGATGGACACAAAACGAAACTTTGCCATATGACTTGTACTATTTTGTGTCTTTTTCTAACCTGCCACTGTGGTACTTGCTGCGTTCTTTGTTCTCCCCCCCCCTCGGTGTAGGGTGGTGTTGGAGAGAGGCGATCCCGAATGTCCAGTTTTGCAATATGACTTGTGACCTTTTGTCTTTTTCTAACGTACCACTGTTGCACTTGATCTAACCCTAAGCTACCACCACTGTGGTACTTGCGTACTTTGTTCTCCCCTAGGTGTTGGAGCGAGAGTCTCATTTTGTCTTTTTCTAACCTACCACTGTCGTGCTTGATCTAACCCTAACGTACCACTGCGCGTGCTTTGTTCTCTAGGTGTAGGTTGTTGGGACGAGCCGGTCCACGAGGAAGCCATAATGATGCGAGCAACGCCCAACTCATGGCATGTTCTACCTTTTGCAGGCCGGACGCAAAAGGGGGGGCGCACGGCCCGATCCGACCCGGCGACGGTCACCAAGAGCCGCTGTGATCAAGTAAGCAAGTGACCTACAAGTTGGGGTGCTCTTTAGGTGTCTATCTTTTGTTTCTGTATTTGCAGATGGCGACCGGGACGCGACACGATCTGATCAGAGGTGGACGGACGGCTGTGGCATCGCTCTGAAGTAGCCGAGTTCTGAGGGAGGCCCGCTTCCCTGGAGAAGTCGACCTGCGCAGCTTCAATGTGTGAAATGGATTTTTATTTTTTTCTCCTAAATTTCACACCAGCGGTGTCCAAATGTCTGTTTGAGGGCTGCATACTGAAACAAATTAAGAATTCTTTGACACAGATTAAATCAATCACGAAATGTTGCCATTCATATGTTGCCATTCATATTTTGTGCTCCTGCTACAAAGGTGTGTTGTGTTGATAAAGTTGCCCCGAAGCTGCCATTTGGACACCTATGGTGACATGTGTAGGGCTGCACGTGTATTGGAACACTGCCACATGGTGGTCTAGGTTATTGACATGCACTTTAAGAAAGCAAAGATTTCTTTTTTTAATGTGGCAAATGAAACCTGTTTTCTTGCTAACTATTTTTAATGAGTTTCGAAGATGACAAGTCATTGATGCAAGTTAGTTAACGGATCTCATTGCGATCGAAATGTTCATCTCCATCCCAGAATTTTGCACAGCTGCTCAATGCAGTAGTCTGGCCCAGTACTGCCATTTCACTGATTTTCCAATATGTCGTGCAGCCCTGATTGAGTGCCAAACGCGCAGCGACGGCTAGCGCAAGCGACGGCAAGCGACCGCGCAAGCGACGGCAAGCGCAAGCGACGGCAAGCGCAAGCGACCGCGCTAGCGACGGCAAGCGCAAGCGACCGCGCTAGCGACGGCAAGCGCAAGCGACCGCGCTAGCGACGGCAAGCGCAAGCGACCGCGCTAGCGACGGCAAGCGCAAGCGACCGCGCTAGCGACGGCAAGCGCAAGCGACCGCGCTAGCGACGGCAAGCGCAAGCGACCGCGCTAGCGACGGCAAGCGCAAGCGACCGCGCTAGCGACGGCAAGCGCAAGCGAGACTTTTGTGCTTGTCTTGCAAGGTGGAAGAGACAATACACGAAACAAAGAGCCGGCGGACTGAATCACCCAAAGAAAGCAGTCGGCAAGTGATGAAGAAGAGCCTGATGCGTGACTGGCCAAGGCTGGCCAGAGGTGACATGGCAATCCAATACGCAAGGGTAGTGTACGCACTTGTTGGTTTTAATTTGGTTTCCTTATTTGTCTGCCTTTCAGGGTTGCAGGGGATGGGACGAGCGCCACCCGGCACAGAGAGGGACCGGGCCGCACCGACAAGACCAGGGAGGGGGCAGGTAATGAGTACGTCGACACCAGTGAACCGCATGCAACTGAGTGCTGTTTGTCTTTTCGCACTTGTGCGAGGCGGAAGACAAGTCCAACATCGGCCGGAGCAGACCCGGACCTTGGCCCGTGACGAGCGGAGATTCGGCGAGGCCGGGAGGGCAAGGCGCCCAGCCAGCGTTGAGGGGGAGTATGACTGTTTTTTCTTTTGCGCTCTCCCTCCCTGTCTGTTTGAATAGGGTAACTAGCAGCACGCACGGGCAATTGGGTTGCCGTGACCCTCTAGATACGAATTGGCAAAGTAGACACCCCTCCCTCCCTCCCCCCCACTCTCTCGCTCTCTTTCTCCGAAGGGCCCGGCAGTACCTGCATGGCCTGGTGCACTCAGGGGGGAACGTGGCTATACCTTGCCCTTTGTGGAATACCAGGGTATAATGTCTGCCCGACTGGGTCCCAGTGTCGTCGACGGTGTCGAGGTCGAAGAGATTCTCCGTGACGCCCTCCGCGACGTCACGTTTTCCTTTTTTTCCCCCCTCGGGGCCAAGCCAGCTCTCCTCAGGAGGAACTGGCCGGTTGTGCTTAAGTGCGCACCAAAGCCTCTTCTCATCTCCCCTCGCTTTCTCCCTCCCTCCCTCCCTCCCTCCCTCCCTCCCTCCCTTTTTGTAAGGGGTTAAACTTTTCATAACCCGGATCGCTCCAATGCGGGAGGGCCGTATGAGACGTGCGCCAGGTGCCTGATTCAAACTTAACTCAGTCAAGTTTGCTAGTGGAAATGTTCCTCTTGCCAAAAGCACCACAATATGTCTGCCTTTCAGGATTGCCGAGGCAGCGGATTGGACGAGTGGCTGCACAGAGAGGGACTGGACTGGACCGGACCGCGAGACCAGAGGGTAATAATAATAGTAAACTTTAGTTGTATAGCACCTTTCATACAAGAAATGCAGCTCAAAGCGCTTTACAACAAAGAAAGAAATGATAAGCATTGAATGCTTCACATAGGAACAGACATAAAAAGAACATGAACACATTAAAACAAAAACATTAATGAATGCATCCACAATTAATAGTGAGTTTAAAATAGGAGCAAACTTGGATAAATAGGTAACGAGTACGTCCACAGAAGCGAACCGCATGCAACTGAGTGCCGTTTATCCTTTTTGCAGTTGCGCGAGGCGGAGGATGAGTCCAAACGGTGAATACCGGCCAGGAGGGGAGCAGAACCAGCGGCCGACCTTTGCCCGTGACGAGCGACCGACACGACACGGACGGACGGGTGCAGATGCGGCGAGGGCAAAGCGCCCCGCCAGCATTTAAGGAGAGTATGACTTTGTTTTTCCTTTGGTGCTTTCTTTCTTTCTTTCCTTCCCTCCACTTTTTCACTGGGTGTGCACACTGGCTGTCTGCATGATGCCTCTTTCTTTCTCAGCGCAGCGTCATTTTGCAATATTGTTGTTTTTTTTTAATACATGAAGTGAACTGTTTGGACTGTAATTGTGTGTGTGTACCTCTGAACCTGAATTAAACTGTGAACTGAATTCAAGTGGTCCATTTTAAACATTGGCATGAGCACTATAGTGCGTAATCAGAGTTAAATGACAATATACAAACTGGAATCATTTGAGACATTCTCAATGATAAGGCAATTGTAAAGTTAGTCTCAAACAAAATTGCCTTGTTAATTATGCAGTGTCAGGCTTTTTATTTTTACTACACAAAAAAGCTGAATGCATTCTAAATGGTTGACAAAAGCCAAATAGCCTGACACCCATAGATGCAAACGACAAGCGTTGCCATCGATAAGTCATCTTTTGCAACCCTGCTTTAAGATGGCCACCGAACTCAATCTTGCTTTGTTTGTGCATTTTTCTGTACGAGTAAAAGTCAATTTTAATCAAGTCTGAGGCTTTTTTTTTTAATCATGCGTCATGTGGGCATTCTTGTGAATAAAGTTCACGTTGGTGTGTTTTCTTCCTGTTTGTGGTCTTGTAAATAAAGTCGACTTTGGTGTCCGTCATCATTCACGATGCGCCTCAATTGATGCTGCATCTCTTAAATATGAGCCTTATTGCATGTTTTGTTACAGGGCTTGGTTTCATTTGCTGGCTGACTACAAAGAAGGCTGTTGCTGTACAGTCCAGGGCGTTGCTAAAGTAAATTGAATTTATAAAGCCAGCATGTAACGTCCAGGGCCTTGGCTTTCAATTCAAAGCGCAGTTGCGTGTTGCGGCCAGCCTTTGTGCATGTACTGGGTGCCACCACCCAGTTCAGAGTTAAGTGAAGGCCACACAGTTGAGGCACTCTGATCAGACAGGCGAGATGAATTCCAAGTGCTGCCACCTAGTGGCGGCGTATTTGCCTCAACCTGTCCAACGCTCCATTTAGCTGAATGCAATCATTTTTATCTTTAAACAACTACATTACAAATGATAGGTGCCCTAATTAGACAGCTGGGTCAATGCGACCCGTTTTTTGCGGTTTGTTTTGCCCAAAGCAAGCTAACAAATACACACAATGCACACTTGCTCCATTTTTGCTCTTATTTATTTTGTTTTATTTATTTATTCATCACTCATTTATTCATTGCGCCTTGTTTTTATTTCTTTGTGTTTACTTGTATGTTTATTGTGTACTATGTCTTGTCACCGTGGGATAGTGGGAACGTTATTTCGATTTCTTTGTGTCTTGGCATGTGAAGAAATTGACAATAAAGCAGACTTTGACAAGTATTGCCGCTATCTCGCCAATGTGCATGTGTCTGAAAAGTACAAATCATCAAATTTATTTGCACGATCAACTTCTAAACCACATACTAGAAAACATTCACCTGATGCAGAATGTCGTCTTCTGTAGCTAGCTAAGATTTGCCAAATTCAACATTGCCGTACTCCAACGCGAGGTTGTCCTCAGCACTGCAAACCTTTGTGCCGGTACACCATATGAAGTAAATGACGGGAATTTATTTTTACACCTCATCTAATATGTATCAAGCATACCAGATGGTGTTTTAGAACAGCCTACAATAGTCAATTACGAAAATAAAAAAAATAAAAAAACTTGGCAAAGTACTAAAAAATGTAATGTTTTTATCTCTTCAAACGCTGCAAAGTGGGAGTATTGGTAAGCGCTAGCTCGTTCATGGCCAGCGCAGAGCAGTATATGTTGCAGCGCGGCGTCGGAGGCAGCATGGGGTGCAGGCAGTGTGGGGGGCCGGCGGAGCAGCGGGAGCAGGGGGCGCAGGCAGCATGGAGAGCAGGGGGCGCAGGCAGCATGGAGAGCAGGGGGCGCAGGCAGCATGGAGAGCAGGGGGCGCAGGCAGCATGGGGAGCAGGGGGCGCAGGCAGCATGGGGAGCAGGGGGCGCAGGCAGCAGGGGTGGGGAATCGAACCCTGGATCTCAGGTGTTCAAGCGCAGCGACAGAGCCACTCACCAAGCGTGGTGAGCTCGGCAATCACCCCGCTTCCACTTCGAGTCATTCTCGTCTGCTTAGTGGTGCGTCCCGCGCGCGTAGGGTGAGTACAAAAAAGTACAGACCGCCGAGAGCTGCCAGGTCGAAACAGCCGACCGGTTAGTGACACGGCCTCTTGCCCCGTAAGAACCTGGTTCGATCCCAGGAGGGAGCGCACTCTCAGAGTTCCTTTTGCAAGTGTGTGCATACAGCTTGCATATATAAGTATTTATTTATTGGTAAACGCCCAGTGTGGCCCCGCCCACAAGTGGGCGGAGCGATGCAGCTGGGCCCGCCCCCAGCACACTGGCCCCGCCCCTGGGGAAAAAAAAATTCAGTAGCCCCGCCCCCTGCCCTACTATGTTACAGTAGCGCAGGGGGCGGGGCTTCGCCCCGCCCCCTGCGCTACTATGCTACAGTAGCGTAGGGGGCGGGGCTTCGCCCCGCCCCCTGCGCTACTATGTTACAGTACGTAGGGGGCGGGGCGAAGCCCCGCCCCCTACCCTACTGTCTTTCAGTAGGGTAGGGGGCGGGGCGAAGCCCCGCCCCCTACTCTACTGAAAGACAATTAAAAGTGTATTGAAAGACAGTAGGGTAGGGGGCGGGGCGAAGCCCCGCCCCCTACCCTACTGTCTTTCAATACACTTTTAATACACTATTAAAATTAAAAGTAAAAGTAAAAGTAAAAGTAAAAGTAAAAGTAAAAGTAAAAGTAAAAGCAAAAGCAAAAGTAAAAGTAAAAGTAAAAGTAAAAGTAAAAGTAAAAGTAAAAGTAAAAGTAAAAGTAAAAGTAAAAGTAAAAGTAAAAGTAAAAGTAAAAGTAAAAGTAAAAAAAAAAATATATATATATATATATATATATATATATATATATATATATATATATTTTTTTTTTTTTACTTTTACTTTTACTTTTAATAGTGTATTAAAAGTGTATTGAAAGACAGTAGGGTAGGGGGCGGGGCTTCGCCCCGCCCCCTACCCTACTGTCTTTCAATACACTTTTAATTGTCTTTCAGTAGGGTAGGGGGCGGGGCTTCGCCCCGCCCCCTACCCTACTGAAAGACAGTAGGGTAGGGGGCGGGGCTTCGCCCCGCCCCCTACGCTACTGTAACATAGTAGCGCAGGGGGCGGGGCTTCGCCCCGCCCCCTACGCTACTGTAACATAGTAGCGCAGGGGGCGGGGCTACTGATTTTTTTTCCCCAGGGGCGGGGCCAGTGTGCTGGGGGCGGGGCTACTGGATTTTTTCCCCCCAGGGGCGGGGCCAGTGTACCGGGGGCGGGCCCAGCTGCATCGCTCCGCCCACTTGTGGGCGGGGCCACACTGGGCGTTTACCAATAAATAAATACTTATATATGCAAGCTGTATGCACACACTTGCAAAAGGAGCTCTGAGAGTGCGCTCCCTCCTGGGATCGAACCAGGTTCTTACGGGGCAAGAGACCGTGTCACCAACCGGTCGGCTGTTTCGACCTGGCAGCTCTCGGCGGTCTCTACTCTTTTGTACTCACCCGGCGCGCGCGGGACGCACCACTAGGCAGATGAGAATGACTCGAAGTGGAAGCGGGGTGATTGCCGAGCTCACCACGCTTGGCGAGTGGCTCCGTCGCTGCGTTCGAACACCTGAGATCCAGGGTTCGATTCCCCTCCCCTGCTGCTTGCGCCCCCTGCTCCCCCTGCTGCCCATGCTGCTTGCGCCCCCTGCTCCCCATGCTGCTTGCGCCCCCTGCTCCCCATGCTGCTTGCTCCCCATGCTGCTTGCTCCCCATGCTGCTTGCTCCCCATGCTGCTTGCTCCCCATGCTGCTTGCTCCCCATGCTGCTTGCTCCCCATGCTGCTTGCTCCCCATGCTGCTTGCTCCCCATGCTGCTTGCTCCCCATGCTGCCTGCGCCTCCCGCTGCCTGCGTCTCCGCACTGCAAAATATACTGCTCTGCGCTGACTATGAACGGGCTAACGCTTACCAATGCTCCCTCCTTGCACTAATTAAAGAAATATATCTTTTTAGGACTTTGAGGTTTTTTTTTGTTTTCCTTTTCGTAATTGACTATTGTAGGCTGTTCTAAAACACCATCTGGTATGCTTGATACATATTAGAAAAGGTGTAAAAAAAAAAGTCCCATCATTTACTTCATATGGTGTACCGGCACAAAGGTTTGCAGTGCTGAGGACAGCCTCGCGTTGGAGTACGGCAATGTTGAATTTGGCAAGCTACAGAAGAAGACATTCGGCATCACGTGAATGTCTTTTAGCATGTAGTTTAGAAGTTATTCGTGCAAATGAATTTGATGCTTTGTACTTTTTAGACACATGCACATTGGCGAGATAGCGGCAGTATTTGTCAGTCTGCTTTATTGTCAATTTCTTCACATGCCAAGATACACAAAGAAATCGAAATAACGTTCCCACTATCCCACGGTGACAAGACATAGTACACAATATACATACAAGTAAACACAAAAAAGTAAAAAGAAGGCACAAACAATGAAGGAGTGATGAATAAATAAACAAATAACACAATAAATAAGAGGAGCAAAAATGGAGCAAGTGTGCATTTGTTAGGTAGCTTTGGGCAAAACACACCGCAAAAGACGGGTCGCATTGACCAGGTTGTCTAATTAGGGCACCTATCATTTGTCATGTAGTTGTTTCAAGTTAAAAATGATTGCATACACTTAAATGGAGCGTTAGACAGGTTGAGGCAAATACGCCGCCACAAGGTGGCAGCACTTGGAATTCATCGCGCCTGTCTGAACAGGTCAATTTAATAAAGATGCCGGTATTAAGAGTGCCTCACTGGCGTGCCACCTAAGCAGGTTGCGGGGTGGCCTTTACTGAACTGGGTGGTAGCACCCAGTACATGCACCAAGGCTGGCCGCAACATGCAACTGTGCCTTGAATTGAAAGCCAAGGTCCTGGACGTTACACGCTAGGTTTATAGATTCAATTTACTTTGGCAACGCCCTGGACTGTACGGCAACAGCCTTCTTTGTAGTCAGCCAGCAAATGAAGCCAAGCCCTGTAACAAAACATGCAATAAGGTTCATATTTAAGAGATGCAGCATCAATTGAGGCGCATCATGAATGATGACGGACACCAAAGTTGACTTTATTTACAAGACCACCAACAGGAAGAAAACACACCAACGTGGTTTTTATTCACAAAAATGCCCACAAGCATGATTAAAAAAAAAAAAAGGCTCAGACTCGATTAAAATAGACTTACTCTTACAGAAAAATGCACCAACATAAAGGGAGATTCTGAGTTCGGTGGCCATTTTAAAGCAGGCTTGCCAAAGATGACTTATTTATCACAACAGACACTGTACGCTTACGCTTGTCGTTTGAATCTATGGCTATTTGGCTTTTGTCAACCATTTAGAATGCATACAGCTTTTCTTTGTGTAGTAAAAATAAAAAGCCTGACACTGCATAATTAACAAGGCAATTTTGTTTGAGACTAACTTTACAATTGCCTTATCATTGAGAATGTCTCAAATGATTCCAGTTTGTATATTGTCATTTAACTCTGATTACGCACTATAGTGCTCATGCCAATGTTTAAAATGGACCACTTGAATTCAGTTCACAGTTTAATTCAGGTTCAGAGGTACACACACACAATTACAGTCCAAACAGTTCACTTCATGTATTAAAAAAAAACAACAATATTGCAAAATGACGCTGCGCTGAGAAAGAAAGAGGCATCATGCAGACAGCCAGTGTGTACACCCAGTGAAAAAGTGGAGGGAGGGAGGGAGGGAAAGAAAGAAAGCACCAAAGGAAAAACAAAGTCATACTCTCCTTAAATGCTGGCTGGGCACTTTGCCCTCGCCGCATCTGCACCCGTCCGTCCGTTGTAAGCCGCTCGTCACGGGCGAAAGTCGGCCGATGGTCGGGTCCCCTCTCGGCCGGTGCTCGACGTTTGGACTCATCCTCCGCCTCGCGCAACTGCAAAAATGAAAACGGCACCCGGTCGCATGCGGTTCACTTCTGTGGACGTACTCGTTACCTATTTATCCAAGTTTGCTCCTATTTTAAGCTCACTTTATTAATTGTGTATGCATACATTATTTTTTTTTGTTTTAATGTCTTCATGTTTCTATGTGAAGCATTCAACGCTTATGTCTTTCTTTGTTGTAAAGCGCTTTAAGCTGCATTTCTTGGATGAAAGGTGCTATACAAATAAAGTTTACTATTATTATTACCCTCTGGTCTCGCGGTCCAGTCCAGTTCCTCTCGGTGCAGGCACTCGTCCGATCCGCTGCCCTGGCAATCCTGAAGGGCAGACATATTGTGGTGCTTTTGGCAAGAGGAACATTTCCACTAGCAAACTTGACTGAGTTAAGTTTGAATCAGGCAACTGGCGCACGTCTCATACGGCCCTCCCGCATTGGAGCGATCCAGGTTATGAAAGGTTTAACCCCTTACACGGAGGGACGGAGGGAGGGAGGGCGGGAGAAAGCGAGGGGAGATGAGAAGAGGCTTTGGTGCGCACTTAAGCACAACCGGCCAGTTCCTCCTGAGGAGAGCTGGCTTGGCCCCGAGGGGGAAAAAAGGAAAACGTGACGTCGCGGAGGGCGTCACGGAGAATCTCTTCGACCTCGACACCGTCGACGACACTGGGACCCAGTCGGGCAGACATTATACCCTGGTATTCCGCAAAGGGCAAGGTATAGCCACGTTCCCCCCTGAGTGCACCAGGCCATGCAGGTACTGCCGGGCGCATCCGAGAAAGAGAGCGAGAGCGAGAGGGGGGGAGGGAGGTAGGGAGGGGTTGTCTACTTAGCCAATTCGTATCTAGAGGGTCACGGCAACCCAATTGCCCGTGCGTGCTGCTAGTTACCCTATTCAAACAGACAGGGAGGGAGAGCGCAAAAGAAAAAACAGTCATACTCCCCCTCAACGCTGGCTGGGCGCCTTGCCCTCCCGGCCTCGCCGAATCTCCGCTCGTCACGGGCCAAGGTCCGGGTCTGCTCCGGCCGATGTTGGACTTGTCTTCCGCCTCGCACAAGTGCGAAAAGACAAACAGCACTCAGTTGCATGCGGTTCACTGGTGTCGACGTACTCATTACCTGCCCCCTCCCTGGTCTTGTCGGTGCGGCCCGGTCCCTCTCGGTGCCGGGTGGCGCTCGTCCCATCCCCTGCAACCCTGAAAGGCAGACAAATAAGGAAACCAAATTAAAACCAACAAGTGCGTACACTACCCTTGCGTATTGGATTGCCATGTCACCTCTGGCCAGCCTTGGCCAGTCACGCATCAGGCTCTTCTTCATCACTTGCCGACTGCTTTCTTTGGGTGATTCAGTCCGCCGGCTCTTTGTTTCGTGTATTGTCTCTTCCACCTTGCAAGACAAGCACAAAAGTCTCGCTTGCGCTTGCCGTCGCTAGCGCGGTCGCTTGCGCTTGCCGTCGCTAGCGCGGTCGCTTGCGCTTGCCGTCGCTAGCGCGGTCGCTTGCGCTTGCCGTCGCTAGCGCGGTCGCTTGCGCTTGCCGTCGCTAGCGCGGTCGCTTGCGCTTGCCGTCGCTAGCGCGGTCGCTTGCGCTTGCCGTCGCTAGCGCGGTCGCTTGCGCTTGCCGTCGCTAGCGCGGTCGCTTGCGCTTGCCGTCGCTAGCGCGGTCGCTTGCGCTTGCCGTCGCTAGCGCGGTCGCTTGCGCTTGCCGTCGCTTGCGCTTGCCGTCGCTTGCGCGGTCGCTTGCGCGGGCGCTTGCGCTAGCCGTCGCTGCGCGTTTGGCACTCAATCAGGGCTGCACGACATATTGGAAAATCAGTGAAATGGCAGTACTGGGCCAGACCACTGCATTGAGCAGCTGTGCAAAATTCTGGGAACGAGATGAACATTTCGATCGCAATGAGATCCGTTAACTAACTTGCATCAATGACTTGTCATCTTCGAAACTCATTAAAAATAGTTAGCAAGAAAACAGGTTTCATTTGCCACATTAAAAAAAAGAAGTCTTTGCTTTCTTAAAGTGCATGTCAATAACCTAGACCACCATGTGGCAGTGTTCCAATACACGTGCAGCCCTACACATGTCACCATGGGTGTCCAAATGGCAGCTTCGGGGCAACTTTATCAACACAACACACCTTTGTAGCAGGAGCACAACATATGAATGGCAACATATGAATGGCAACATTTCGTGATTGATTTAATCTGTGTCAAAGAATTCTTAATTTGTTTCAGTATGCAGCCCTCAAACAGACATTTGGACACCGCTGGTGTGAAATTTAGAAAAAAAAAAAATCCATTTCACACATTGAAGCTGCGCAGGTCGACGTCTCCAGGGAAGCGGGCCTCCCTCAGAACTCGGCTACTTCAGAGCGATGCCACAGCCGTCCGTCCACCTCTGATCAGATCGTGTCGCGTCCCGGTCGCCATCTGCAAATACAGAAACAAAAGTTAGACACTCAAAGAGCACCCCAACTTGTAGGTCACTTGCTTACTTGATCACAGCGGCTAGCTACTCTTGGTGACCGTCGCCGGGTCGGATCGGGCCGTGCGCCCCCGCCCCCCCTTTTGCATCCGGCCTGCAAAAGGCAGAACATGCCATGAGTTGGGCGCTGCTCGCATCATTATGTCTTCCTCGTGGACCGGCTCGTCCCAACAACCTACACCTAGAGAACAAAGGACACGCAGTGGTACGTTAGGGTTAGATCAAGCACAATAGTGGTAGGTTAGAAAAAGACACAAAAGGTGACTGTCTCGCTCGCGCCAACACCTAGGGGAGAACAAAGTACGCAAGTACCACAGTGGTGGTAGCTTAGGGTTAGATCAAGTGCAACAGTGGACAACAAAGAACAAAGAACGCAGCAAGTATGACAGTTAGAAAAAGACAAAATGGTACAAGCCATATGGCAGTTTCGTTTTGTGTGTCCATCCACGTAACCACGTCCTCCCCCAAGTGAGCCGTCAACGGCAACCAAGCGCAAGACAACGCTGGATCCAGACAAGCCACAACCACAGCACACCTCTTAAGCAAGAGCAACCATCAGAGCCCCAAACACGGTCTGTCCACACCTGCAACCTTTCCGTCGTGCACCCATAACCAAACGCAACCACACTGCCCCCTCCTGGCCACATGATCCCCACACGTTGACTTTTGCAGCGCGCTGCTTGAGATTCTGGACTTGATAGGCCATTGCTCCTTTGGATATGGCCATTGCTCCTTTGGATATGGCCATTGCTCCTTTGGATATGGCCATTGCTCCTTTGGATAGGCCATTGCTCCTTTGGATATGGCATTGCTCCTTTGGATATGGCCATTGCTCCTTTGGATAGGCCATTGCTCCTTTGGATATGGCCATTTCTCCTTTGCCTTGGCCATTGCTCCTTTGGCTAGGCCATAGCTCCTTTGGCTAGGCCATTGCGCCTTTGGCTAGGCCATTGCTCCTTTGGATATGGGATGATACTTTTCCTCATCCCATTCGGCTTCTCTTGCAGCCTGCAAAAACACATACAGCCATTAATTGTGTGCTGGGAAGCTAAAACGCAACACAGGCAGCCATTAATAGTGTGTTGGGAAGCTAAAAGCTGATTTAGGACTACTCAGTGTCCTCAACATCACTGAAATGGCTCCTCAAGAGCCTCCTGCTTGCTGGCTGGGCGGCCTTTTTTAGTGCTACAAAAGACAAACAAATTATTGCAACAAATATAAACATTGAGTAGAATGCCAATGGCATGATATTTTAGCAACAATTATACATAGTTTTACATTTGAAAAAATATATTATCATATTGTAGTAAAGTAGGGTAATTTATCAGAATTATAATATAGTATTTTTACACATACTAAGCTGACTTTTACATTTGTAAAATAGGTCATTATATTGTAGTAAATTATGATCCTTTATCAGGATTATAATTCATATTTTAATTTTATCCTTATCAACTCACCTCACATCGGAACCAGGTTAGCAGGGTCCAAAACGGGAGAAAATGACCCGCACAAATGTTTGTCGCGTAACGGAACGAGGGCGGGCGGGCGCCATCTTGGAATAGATTTAGTCTCATTTGGACATAAATTGACCAATTCGTTACATTCTTCAGTTTGCATAACACCTAAATGGCACACGCACAATATAAAATTAATAAAGAATGGTTGAATTGACTAGAGTCAAACTAACATTTCCTACGGTCAGACAAACACGCGCTTATCGGCGGCGTCCTTTACGAACCTTCAACAAACGAATGAAAAAATGCTTTCATTAACAGAAATAAACAAATGCCAAAGACATTTGAAATACCGTAGCGGCAAAACGACCAAAACGCGCAACGACGCGACGCAAAGTCGATTGTGGCGTGCCGTGGCCAAACCTCAAACACTCCCTAGACAGCGGAAAACCCTGCAAGAAATATTAAATGGCATCGTAAGAAGCGGCAAACATTTGCTCGCGAGCTTAATTGCCTGCGGCCGACAATTTACCTCCAGGCCCACCGTCGCGGTGGACGTGACGTTCGTTGCCGAGTCACGAGAGTACGACAATCCTGCAACAAGATAAAAAAGACTTGTGGGAAAAGGCAATAAAGCGCACATTCTGGGGCTTATTTGAAAACTCTCCTTGCAGCCAGCCTCCAGTTCACGTCAACGCCTACAGTCGCCGCGTAAGAATCCTGCAACGAACCAACATGGCGTCCGTCGTGAGAGACGGCAAGAAACGACAAACGTTTGCTCCCTTACCTGAGAAAATGTCACGCACTCGGTGGCACCTGCATTCGAGAGCTCGAAAATCCTGCAACCAACATGGCGCTCGTCGTGAAAAACGGCAGGAGACGACAAACATTTGCCAGCATGCTAGCTTAGCTGAGAAGCCGCCACGCGCTCGGTGCCACCTGCATTTGATAACTCCCTTTGAGCACACCTGTCTTCAATTCACCAATTGACCTGACGTCACATCCGTCAATTCAAATCTTCTTCTCCTGATCGTCTAACGGCGCTTGGCACACTGGCGCCACCAGGTGGTCACCATCTGTCGTGGAAAGGGTTGCTTCGGACTCTATACGTTGAAAACTAACACGAAACTATCAATTTAGAAACCCTCTATTGGTGTCTCGTGTATTGCAACAACTCGCTGTCATTTTGCTGGGATGGGAAGGAACCCGTGTTCTCTCCACTTTTGTTTCCCAGGGAGCCAGAGGACGCACGTCGCGGATCAGGATCGCTCTAGACAACGTCTCCAAGGCAGTAGGAAGCACCGACATCATCTCCAAATTCTCCCGTTTCAAGCCGGGCTACCCTGTGGTGGATAGCGACCATGCTGAAAAGCCTCTGGTGAAAAAGCCCAGAAGGTCTCATCGACTCAGCCGGATGGATGGCTGGCTTGCTGCCTACCAAAGCCACCCTAGAAGATCCAGATTGTGAAAAATGTGAAGCACGAGATGAGAACATAGAGCAAGCTGCAGAAAAGCCCTTCAAGAACTCCAAGACAACTAACTTGGATGAGACCTACGAGACTTTAGACCAGCACAGCAACTTGGACAACATTTTGGAACGCGGCCCCCAGGACTAGAGCTTGACTCCTGTGACCTTTGACCATGATATTTCCCTAATAAAGTGGCCTGTTATTAGGTACACTTGAAAACGGCGCTGTACCTAATAGAGTGTCCGAATATGACGTCAAAGCCCATGATAAAATATTTTGGGTTCCACTGGTACACTAACCACTACACTATATCTGAAGTCTCAGCCTATCTGGCCTTTCTTTCAATAGCTTGTACTATTTTTCTATACCTCCGCCCTTTTTTCTTTTGTTTTTCGCCTCTTCACCTTTCTTGTTGGATGAAAGATAATATCAGAATTTACAAGTGCAACTATTCTAAAGATTGCATTGCAATACTAATACACGTGAAGAAGTAATGGACAATAAAGCAGACTTTGACTAATGTATAAGGTTTGCTGACCCCTAGTGGCCAAAAGGGGACGCTGCATTACAGTAAGCCGTGCTACATCCATTTCACTTATATTCCTTTCATGATTAACACACATTACACATTCAACAAAAACAGGATCGCTTAGGCATATGCACTTTTTGGGCCAATTTATTGAGAAACTGTTGAGGTACACAGTGTGTGTGTGTGTGTGGGAAGAAGGGGGGGCAAGGGGAAGGATCACAACAAACATTCAAGGGGAGTATGTCAAAAATAAACATTTCCAAAATACACACTTTGGTCTTGAGGAGATGCATTCACTGTTGACAAAACATATCTTTGCTTTGCTAACAACAATTTGGAATCTAGCTCCTCACTCTTTTGTGATACAGTACAGGGCATGTTTGGAGTAGCACCACACACATGAAATGTTGCTTCTTTTTTTTTTTCTTTAGCCAGTTAAAGCACAGTGGACTCTGATTTGAAAGGGGGGGGGGTGACATGAGGTAACGCTCGATCTGTCCAAATTAACCTGAGGTACACAAACACAGTACAAGGAAGCAGCAAGAGTGACACCGATGACACACACAAAATATTTTATAAACACGAGTACTTCCAGTCCCGCATCAAACTCTGACCATCCCTCCGGTACGCTCACAAAAATGATAACTATGAAAAAAAGCAAGAGACTTAAAAGGTATACACAATAATAAAATCATATCATAGCAGCAAACAGGTGAATCACAATTTAAGACGAGAGAAGGACACAAAAAAAAATAGAAGCTTTTGGTAGCAGCAAAGGAAAATGACATCCGCCAACTTGTGTTTTCTTTTCGGAATTAGCTCGTTCACGCAAACATTTCGTTTTGTGGAAATGGGGGGCGCAAAACCGATGAGTCTCTTGGGAAGACCACCTGTTTTTTTTGCTCTTCTTACTTGGATGTACACACTTTCACACTGTGAAACCCCAAAACACGCACGTACACGCACAAACGGCAAACTTGCAAGAGTCCAATACAAACACTTTATTCAGCTTCAGGATAACTGGAAAAGGAAGCTTTGGCTATGACGATTCAAGTACGATTAAATAAAACACGCACGGGAAAACAACATCGTCTACGCAACATCCTTTGTTGGTCAATTTAATCACCAGCTTTCATCACCCCGTGTGGGAATCCAGCCCAAAAAACAAAAACCCTAAATAACTTATAAAGGGGAGGGGGGGGTGTAAAAAAAAAAAAGACCCTATGAACCAAAACGATTGCTCCGTGACCAGGTGTCTTCTTTTTCGCAAAGTGCATCAACAATGTTTTTCTGTCACGCCCTCCCAAACTTATCGCTCACCCGAACAGCATCTCGGAACCTCCTGAGCCCCCGCCGGCTAGCCTGAGAGAACTTAGCTTATATTCCCGCTAACTTAGCAACACCTGCGTCTGTCCCGCTCGCTCGCAACCTCCGCCGGACCCCCCCCCCGCACTCGTCATCGCCTTTCGCCATCCTCGCCACTTCCCTTACGAGCGGGCCCAGCCCACTCCTCCCTTCCGCTAGTACCCGCCCCCACTGGCTGGCAGCACGACAGGCGTCAGCCAACACGGCTAGCGGCTAATGCCAACAACTAGCATAACACCCACCCACGGTTAAACTGAATAACTGCAAAGATGCTAAAAGAGTAACTAAATATTCGCTAAATGTACAAAAGAATATATTTTTTAAGCTATTTCTCTTCAAGTATGAAAATATATTCAGGCTTCCGTTCAGGTGGGGGGGGGGGGGGGGGGGGCGGAAACCTAAGGCACTATCAAGTTTCAACAGCCTTAAATACCTTATTTGATTAACTGCGGCACGTACAAAAACCGTTCCGAGGGCTAACGAACCAAAAAGGAGGGTAAAAAAACGGGACTTTCTTAACTGCCAGACATTGTCGGATTGTCGGACCGTGGCCGTTTGCGGAAGGGCGCTTCATAAGTTGACATCACGCACGTCAGTCGGGGTGCTGGACTGGTCCTGCTGCTGCTCTTGGGATTTGCTGCTAGCGTTGGCGCTGCCCGCGCGGTTTTCTTGCTGCAGGCTGGCGGCCAGGACGCGCTCGATCTGCTCCTGGCAGGCGCGCAAACAATCCTGGAAACGAGGAAAGCCTCACGTCAACTTCACGCAGACATTTCGCATCAATCAGGGAGTTTTCATATGATTGCACGACACTGCCCCCTGGTGGCCAAAGTGCACACCAACATGAGGGGCGCAATCAAAACCACCACAATGCGCCACTGTTGGAATTCTTGCCATTTTATCTTTTTAAAAAAAAAAAAAAAAACATCTCGGCAGGTCTTCGCATAGACGTGGGAGGTCGGTCGGTCGGTCGGCGGCTCGCTGCCGAGCGAGCGGCTGGCAAACAAAAGGGGAAAGCGGGGGCCGGCATTCCTTTGAAATGTTGTCTAATTGGAACCCGATGGGCCGCCGTTGTGGCGGCGGGGGTCGCCGTGGCAACGCGCACCGCAAACGCCGGAGGGGGGCGGCCAATGACGGCGGCCCACAACGGGGGAGAGCGCGTGGACTTTTTTGGGGTTGCTTTTTCATCTAGGGGGGTTGGGGGCGGAGCAGCAGCGGGGGCAGCACGTGCTGGGTGGCGGAAGGCTAGCTAGCACGCCGCCATCTTGTCACAAAGATCACTGGAGAAGCCATTGAGGACTTGCAAGCACCTTTTTGACCGACAATAGGGTTGCTCTGCTTCGACCTTGGCTCCTAATAAATCATGTAACCTCATCTACACAAACTTTACTATACTTTTTTTTTTTAGTAATGGTACCACTGCTTTGTATACTTAATTACATTAGTAAACAGACGTTTGCTGTATTAAAATGAAATGCTGGTGTTTATTTAAGAATGCTCTTTATGGCACTCACCACTTCCGTGTTGGTGATCTTGGCCAGCAGTTCGGTCAGGTTGTCTCTCGTTAGCCTCTTGTCCTTGTGGTCCAGATGTAGGCCGCAGACGGCGGCCCCCATGCTGCCGCTGGCGATCATGGAGGGGGGGTTCATCGCCAGACCGTCATCTGACGACAACAAAGAGATAAGGCGTGTAAGAATGGCGACGTCTGCTTAACACATGTGCAAGCTCCTCCGCTCCATTTTTCCCAGGCTCTGAATTTCTCTTTGCACTCCCCCCCCCCCAACCCAACAGAGGAAAAAGTAATTGGAAAAGCAGAGCAGGAATCCTCCTACTCGTCTTCACCGACGACTCCCCGCGGTCCCCGTCTGGACTGCCCCAGCAGCGCGTTGGTTAAATGTGCCGCCAGCATTGTTCGAATCGCTCCAAAAAAGGCGACGAGCCAAGAAGAGGCAGACATGACAAAAAGACAACAAGAAAACGATCCGGCCAATTGCGCACACACACACATTCGCGTCACTTCACTCACCGGCCAGTCACACATGCTACGCTACAACCCCACTAGCATCTCAATTCATTTTGGCATTACATACTTGAGTGCTACTACATTCCTTACATCAAAGTCTGGAGGAGAGAACAATATGGCTGCACATTGAATAAGTGACAGCTAAGCAAATGTGACTTTACAATGCAGGTGACACCGACCAATAGGATCACTGGCATTCTAGAAATGGCACCATAACTTCTCGGCATGTAGGCGGAATGCGGCGAAAGCCGGGGCAATGCAACAAAGTGTGGGAAGAACCCAAGGTCCACAAGTAGCAGTGCTGAGAAAGAGCTTATTGTGCTTTTACTGCACTCAAGTAACCTCCTTCTCCTCCGTTTCCTGCCATTGAACGAGCGGCGGGCACATGAAACAAGCTCCTCGTTTAACGCCGTCCAGGATATGAAAATATTTAAGCCGAATTGTCAGGCAGAGAGGAGACCAGGCCTACGGGGGGGGGGGGAGGAAGGAAGATCACAGGATTGTCGCCCTGACTTTTTCAACCTGGAGGCTTCCCTGTCTGCACACAACGCCGGTGTGATTGATTGGCGACGGCCATTTCCAGGCCTGCCGCACGCAACTCATCCATGTGGGATAAGACGGCTGGAAAATGGGTCACATGAGTCAGCGATGACTCATGACGGGAGAATGCTGGCCGGGCCGGGCGTGTGCGCGTGGGAATCGGGGGGGGGAGCACTGGGGGGTGTTTACCTGTAGCGCACAAGGCGATGAAGGTCTGCGTGTGCTTGCGGATCATGGGCATTTTGTCTTCGGGGAGGGGAAGCCGACGCATGATGAGCTCCAGAAAGTCGTTGGGGATGACGGCCGCCATGTTCCACCTCAACTTGCCCAGCACCACCACCTCCCAGTCCTAATAAAGAAATCCAGGTCAGGAGGGTCACATCAAATACAAATGATCATACATTCCATGACATACCTTCGGTCGGCACTACCTCCATCGCCTGGCACGCTTTTATCTTATCACCTTGCGCGCCAGGTCACATTCTTTGTGTGCACAACGGCGGCGGCGGGTGACGCTAGCATTAGCAAACCAAAGAGCGCTTCCCATCCCGTCACAAGCGGAGACATGCCGGAAAGCTTCTAACTCCAACAACTGACGTCTAAATTGTAACACCTTTTCTCCTTTTCACTGTGGAAATCAGATCCTCAACATCTGTGCAATGCACACTATCGCCACCCATTGAACTGGAGTGGAACTGCAACTTAGCCAAGTATCGTACAACGCAATGTGCAACGGCTCAATTGTTTGTTGTCCGCTAACCATTTAGCAACATTTGGAAGCAGAAAGGGTCTCGGGTATTTCATGTTTTCGATTTATTCATTTATATCTACATTTTTATGCTTTGCCACCATTTTGTGGCATCTATAGGCGGGTGGTGATTTCTGCTATTTGCAACAGGTCTTTACAATCATTCTTTGCATTGACCTACTTTCACTGCCAACATGGACATATGTATGCATTTAACATGGCTTCGCCTATGACAAAGTTGGGCAGGAACCCCAACTCTGCCCAAAAAAACACCGCCCCAAAGCACATTTGCGTCAAACATTGAAAGTCATTCCACTTTGAATACGATCCATACTTTGTTATATCTCCTATAAATGCTTAGAAGTCCACAGATAAGCCAGGGTGGAAACTTCCTGTTATCACGGGCTAATATTTACATTGGTGTGCTTTGATGTTAGCGGAACCTGTTGGCCCGCGTGCAAAAAAGCTTCTCCGCCGGACGACATCAATAGGCGCTCTATCAAAACGCCTTCAAGTTATGTTTGGACCCTTAACAACTGGAGCAGCTGGTACGAGCAAATGATTGACAGCGGCCGCACACATGCTAGCATTTAACACCGTTTATCCCCCGTGGAGGCCGTTTGGAGCCCATGCGCTCACTTCCTGGACAGATGTCCCACCCTCCCCTGGCCGCTCTTCCAGCTGAAGCCGCCGCCATCGCCGTCGCCGCTTCCCTCTGCCCATCCTGTGAGGATATCCAGGAATACGCTGCAGCTAGCAGCATCACAACAACATGTCTAACAGCAACCCCAATGTTCAAACGCATTATTTAGCATACAACTTTCAGAACCACATCTCATGCTAATTTTATTTCCTCTGCCGCAACTTAAAAATGTCTGGGAGCTTCAGTGTGAACACTAGATGGCATCGCTCTGCACGACAGGCTCGGAAGAATTGGAAACTTCCTGTGAAACCATTAGCACGACAATGTGAGGCCCTCGTGCACGTGTGTGTGTGTGTGTGGGGGGGGGGGGGGGTCTTACCAGCAGCTCCGGTGGCGAGATGGAGTTGTCGGTGTACATGCACAGCTTCTCGGCGGACATGGGCCTGCTATCCTTCAGTTTGGACGCCAGGAACATGCACACGGCCGCCAGCAGCTGCAGATAGTTCTTCCTGGTGGGCATCACAGCAAGGAATCGGTCCAAGTAATTGATGGCCAGCGGAAAGATGTCCTCTTCACTGTTTTCAGCTTCACACACCTGGAGAGGAGAGGAAAGGGGGCAAAACAAGAAAGCGCATTTTAGCAGGGACATCATGTTCTTACAAGTAGCCAATAAAAACACTCATTTGGGTGCATAAGTTGCAGAAATGCAGAATTTGGGCAAAAAGCATTACTTTGAGTGATTAAAATAAAATAAAAAAGCAGAGCAAAATGTTCGCAATACTTTGCTCGCGCGACAAAAACTTGCGCTTCGCCATGCTGTCGGCCTGCCTGCCTTGTGCCCGAGGACTTTTGAAAAATTAATAATAATTCGTGCGCTGGGTAAAATAGCTTCTTTTTTGGCTGTAAATTAAGACCAACTCGTCGTGTACCGTTCGGCCGAACTATTCGACGCAATGATGCCATTTGAACCCAAGTAGCACAAGTAAATATCAAGCTAGGCCACAGTCTTGACGAAGCTGAATTGTCTTCGTGGTGGAATTTCCGACGCTCCCACGCCTTTTGGTGACTCATCTCCACTCAATTGTCACCCAAGTCCGGTCGAAAAACATCCAAGTCGAGCTTGTAAATGCGTGCCATCGTGCAATTATAACCCAAAAATGAGCTCATTTGCAAGCGTTAGCATAGTCGGGGAAAAATACAAAAAAAAAAACAACGAGCTACCAACCTCGAGCATCCAACCCGCGACGACTCTCCTCATGTACGGCTTAATATCCTTCTGGACCCGCTGGAAGTAGGAGCACTGAGGCAAGAAGCGATCCTCCACGGTCAGCAGGCTTTGCAAAACCCGATCGTCGTGGAGGATGTTGGGGTCCACCGGGGCTTTCACCTCCACGACCGGCTCCAAGCAGTAAAGCTCCATAACTTGGCTTCTTCCTACTTGCTGACTCAAATATGAAGCTGCTTAAAGTGTCACAGTTTGCAGGAGGAGGCGACGCGTCCCTGGTCGAAGCATGAGGCTGAGCTTGCAACTTTTTGTTTCAAGTCTTGCTCGCCCGGCTCGCCTCGTCGTCTCCTGCTTCTTCTTCTCCTTCTTCTTCTGCTGACAGTGCTCGGTTGTCAAGACGGCGTCAACGGAGATGGGGAACATCCGGTCATTGCTTTCAAAGTAGAAGCGAGATAACTTTCATTACATTAAAAGCACCCACAAAGAAAAAGTCGCAATTAAATGATAAAAAGAAAAACAGTCAATCCTCACGTCGGAAATAATGAAACACATTTATATCTTTTAAAGCAGAAATGAGCTAACTGGCTAGCATGACACAAAAATAAAGGCACTTAAACACATAACACTAAGGATTCTTTTTTTTTTTTTTGCAGGAAAAAAAATCATTACTTTCTACATAATAGTCAATGAGGAAACAAACTGTGGTCACAATGAATTCCTTTGTCATTCCCTAGCCACACATTCTACTGCACTTAATGGAGGGTTAAAAACTAGAAGTTCTTGCACGTTATTGTGTCAATTATTACTACTGCGTTTAAAACATTCAACGAGATCAATGGTGCACAATAATAAGAAAATACTGTCTCATCAAAATGAAGGCCATTGAAAGAAAAGAAAAGACCAAACCGCTATGAGGCTGTCTAGTTGCTGCCGTGTTATGGTGGCAATAAATTCCTTTGTCATTCACTGGCCACAAATACTCAACAGCTTGGTGGAGGTGTTCCAAAATAATTCTAAAGAAAAGTGGGGGACGCGCTATGTGTCTGAGTCAATCATTCACCGGTGAACACAAGGAATGGAAGGAGCAGCACAGTTAGCGTATGTGCTAAATTATAGTCAATACACTTTTGTTTTTTTTTTTAATTACAACATCATACAAAATAGGTCCAAATCCATGTGACACGTCCTCATCATGGGTTTGCACTTTTTTTCCCCCTTTCATTCCACAACATCTTTCATGCTCAACTGTGTAAACGAATGAAAAATGGCAAAAATGTGCAGTTGACTACGTCATCCCTGCAACAAAGTGACCCAAAAATGACATCCGGATGGGAAGTCATGTGCTCCTTTAATTGCCACGCCAGCCACATGTCTCTCTTATCGTTAAAAAACATTCCTGAGCTGCTTCCGATCATGTGGGAAAACTTTTGAATGACAGCTGAACTTCTTTTCACAACCCCACCTCCCCCCCCCACCACCACCTCACCGCCTCGCTTGCTTCCCCTCCCCCCCGCAACCAAAGAACTGAATGAGCAGTTTCATTGAGAAAAAGAAAAAAAAAAAAAAACACACACACACACACACTGTGGGAGCTATTATGAGAGGCTAGCCTGGGAAGGGAATGTCAAGGATAGCCAGATTAGCACAACTTCAAAGAAAACATGGCCTGTTTTTCCTCATCAGATTTATTATATATTTTTTTTTAAGGGCACGCCAACCAAATATATACATCCCAAACGCAGACACTTGGGGGGGGGGCCGACAAAAGAAGCGATGCTGAGACTTTGAGCTGCTTGTGCACGTGTGCATGCACGCGCAGAGGTAACCGAGAGCGCTGGGAAAGCGTGGAGGAGCGTGAAATCACCTTGATCCAAAGATTCCCGCCGCATACCAGCCCAGTCGACCTACGAGAGGCCCGCACATGGGCAGAGGAGAAACAAAAGTCGGGCCTTTGAAGAGCAGGAGCGCAACTCACAACAAGTGAAATGTGAAGAAAGTTAGCAGCTCACATTTCTCTGGATCTACGTTCGGGCCCAAAATGGCCGACGCCTTACCAGGACGACTTAGCTAGCATCCCTCCAAACATAAATCCCAGCCCTGCTACGGCTGCGTCGCTAACCCCCTAGGGTGTCAAATTGGGAGGCCAAAGTGGAACTTCCCCTCAGCAAGCTTCTGGAAGTGGGCCCATCAGATGAAAGGAAAGACGGAAGCGCCAAAAAAGGAGGCACGGGCCGACGGTTTCGTGCGCCAAGTTGCTTGATTACAGCTTAGGAAAGGGACAGTAGCGCCCAAGATGCTATGGTTGGAATGCCGCGGCCGGGACTCCCGCCGAGCAATGGCCGACATGGGGAGGAAACGCGAGTGTCACATGCTGGCCTGCTCCCCAAACGTGAACGGCACTTGATAAAAATGTCTCCGGGTACAGTCACATGGCCGCCGGGCTATTCCGAGCGTGGAAAAGTGGAAAGAAGGTGCTTTCCCGCAATGGGCCGTGCCACCGGCTATCGTTTCCTCCATCGAGACGTCATTAATGCATCACGTAGGCAGCCGCCGTTCGTTTCCTCACACTGTGCCTTCGGAATGTTTTGGCTATTCCCAAAGTCATCATTCAAAGTCAAACGGCAACATTTGGAGGCCAGACAATGCGGGGACAGATAGCAACATCCGGGGCCGGCCCTGCCTTCTCGTCTGGCGCTTTGGAACACAAGAGGGGTTCTCTTCTCGGCGCCGGGGACCTCGGGTCACGCCCCCCCCCCCCCCCTACCTCAACCATGAAGTGTGTATACAAGCGTGACATGGAGCAGCTTGCCCGGCTCACTCCTAGACGCTCCGCAGAACATTGGGCCATTCTCCACGGCGCCCTTCAGAACCAATACTTCCATTGAGTTCAAAGGTCAGGGCCCGAGAGATGAAAACTACAGATGTCAACGTTCTGGAAACATTACAAGGTCCAAAACCAAAAGGCCACTAAAGAGCACGCTTTTTTTTTCTTTTTCTTTGTGGATGAAGTCATCAAGCGACATATGCGTGTGACATCACTTCCTCGCTTTTGAACAGTTGAAGCGACTCCTTGTTCGCCCCAACCATCGGATTAGACGCGCTCCAAACGGGGCACAAAGCCACGTCGAGCGTGTCGGCCACGGAGCTCGACGGCTTTTAGCTCGGCGTCTGGATGTGCGTTATGCAACTCCGACTGAAGGCGGGGGGGGGGGGGTCGGGGGGGGGCACATGTGGCGCAGCGGACGGAGCCAAAAGCCGGCGGCCGCCTGTCGCAAGTGAACAAGTGTGTATGTGGTCACAGATTAGGAAAGGGGGGGGGGGGGGGGGGAATTCTGGCAGAGGGGCTCGGGTGGCAGCTGTTGACAACTGGAAGCAGATGATTGGCTAAGGCCAATGAGAGCCTGCCTGTGTCACGACAGGCCATCAGGGAGACAAGAGCATTGCAGCTGGAAGAAAAAATTTTTTTTTTACAGTTTGCAAGGCAGAACTTCCAAATTGAACAGTAAAAAGTGCTCACAGGGTTAACTGACGGACTCGGAGGTTATGTTCCCGAGCCGTAAAGAGTCACGGGGACCAGACAGGGTACCCCTGAAAAACACTTCTTTTTTTTTTCTCCTCCCTCTCTAAAGGGCTTCATTGTTCCGCAAATAGCTCGGCTTTCTTCGTGCCTTGGCTTCCCGTTGCGCACACGGCAACGTTTCCACTCCTGCACGCTTACATTTCCCTCCTGAGAGAAAAGGCGGAGGAAATGGGGAGGGAGGGTGGAACGGAATGGGGGGGGGGGGGGCTCGCAATTTGGAGGCTTTCAAAGCGATACGCGGCTTCCAAACGTGCAGCAAAGGGGAGGGATTGTGTCTGGGAGCTGCTCGGTGTTTTCCTGTGCGCCATGCGTGCTAGCCTCCAGTGGCGGCATAAAGGGGCCCTCTGTCAGGGCCCCGGTCGGATCCGGACCCAAATCGCCTCATTGCCTGATTACATTCAGCAGTGAGAAGACCTTCAAAGACGCAAGCGTGCTCTGAGGAGTCGTGCCTGGCTAAACAGGTGACCCCAAGAGGCGAGGTCATGGAAGGTACACAAGCAGCGTAACGAGCCTGGAAATGCTGGGATAATTTAGCTTAGCCACATCGTGCTAACAGTCAGGGGGGCGGGGGTGGGGGGGGGGGCATGAATGACGTGCAAACACAGATTTCAGGAAGCAAAGATAGACAAAGAATGAGATGAACTCAAAATTTCAAGGCACACAGGTCCAACGGTTTCAGGCTACTGTTATTCTTTTACCACCGCGTATCGAATTTCTCTCCATTTATTTGTTGCGGTCGTTTGTTTTGGGTCGGGCCGCTTGGATCCCACACTGACAAATCCAGTTGAGCAGGCACAATGACACAAAAGCAGCGCAAAAACACACAGGCGTCAAATTAAATAACGAGCTTGACGGACCAGCTAAGGTTTTGTCTCGAGGTAGATCGTGACAGGACACGACTGTTCCCACAAGCCCATTCCCACGTCGCATTCAAGCGTATTGGGAAGACACTTGTCAAAAAGAAAGAGGCGGGGCCTAAGATGGAGGACGGCGCTGTGAGAAAGAGGTCACAGCGCCCGAGTGTCGTGGAGCCACCACGGGCCGCTCGGTCGCAGGCCGGCGCTTCCCAGGACCGAGACCGCGTCCCCAGGGGGGAAGGCCGAGGAAAGTTCCGGCGGGGCTTCTTTGCGACCTCAGCAAATAAGGACAAAACGACACAAGCCCAAGTAGCTCGTTTTCAATCACACGGCTTTGTGGGCAAATTTTGACTTGGTCTTAAATAATGGCCGCCAACAGGAAGTTGTTAGGACCCATGTTATGGTTGGACCTACGGGCCAGAGCTCGGAGCCCTCGGTCAGGATTCCCACCGTCAGCGAGGAAATGAAAGCGCAGGGAGGCTTTCTTTTTATGGTTAGCCCATCGAGACATAAATAATCCCGCTCAACGGCGGAAAGGGGGAAAAAAAAGCCATGACGGCGCAAAAAATAAATGCAGAAGAAACGCGTACCAAAACACTAGCGACAAAAGAGACGTCAAGTGTGTTGACCTGGAAAAAAAAAAAAAAAAAAGCTAACATCGCTGAGGAATGTGTGAAATGTGAAGCGTGGGAGGAACGCTTCCACACATGTGGCTGTTCGCTAGAACCGCCGAGGCTCTCAAGGTGCGGCCGCTCTCACTCTACCTACCCCGATTGGGAGGGGGGGGGGGGGCATTTCACAGACTATTGCTTGCTAGCAACAATGCTAAGCTAAAGCCCGGTACTATCGCGCAACCGAGCGGAAACATCTGACATTTTCGCCAAGCTCAACGGGTCCAATCGGAAAGGCGGATTTGTAAAGAATCGGGAAAAATCGGGCTCGTGTTTACTTGACGTGTGGGAAAGTTTTTATGTCACAAGGCATCATCAAGTCCTATGAACATTGACAGCTGATCTTGGGACGCGTGTCCGGGTGGTGCTGATCGCGGCACCACCGGATTTCCAAAGCGTTGTCAAATGTGCCTTTCTCTCACGGCTGATAAGAAAAATATGTGACAGCCAGGGAAAGGCACACAAGAGTGAGAAAGTGATAAAATTCCCTTCCGCTTCAATCATTTCCTCCCCGCCGAGCGCTAACTAACCCGCCACCGCCACAGTTCTAGCAAAACATCCCGTTTACGTTTTCTTACGGGACGTGGGTTGCTACTTTTCAAAGGCAAGTCTAGGACGACGGAGAAAAGGCCATAAAGCAAGTATGTGGCCGGCACGACTCGACGGCCAGGTTGGATTCTTGAGTGACACGCCTGGCGCCGACCCGCTGACAAGACGTGGGAAACCCGGCAACATCCCAGCTGATTGCGCAGCCGTGGAATTGCGCAACTTTTACTGAGAGCGCCGCTTCTCCAAAAGTTTGCCTTTGTGCTGACTCGGGCCCTGTTCACAGAGACGAGACGCTGAGTTGCACGCGGCCCGCCCGCACGACCCCGCCCGCCCCAAACAAAGCGGCCCAACGACGGCTAGCGACACCCGTTTGAGCGGCAGCCCCGACGGGCACGCGCCAACACGTCCGGCGCTGCGCCTGTTGGGAACCAGAATTTGTTCTCACAACCCCGGCAGGCATTATCAAACGATCTGTTGTCGCGCATGGCGGCAAATACGCCGCGAAAACGTGGCGGGTTGGACCTTTGCCGACAAAGTGGAGCGGTGGGGTACCGGAGTGTGCATTGGAATTTCCCAGTTTCATGGAAGGCAGCGTCAAGCCACGTAACGTCTTTCCAAAGCATTTCAATATTACAAAGAATGGCCAAACGGAACATTGCGTGGGCCGAGAGGACTTGAGCATATTTATTTTTTTGAAATCACGGCAGAGAAAGGAGGCAAGTGACGCGACGTTCGCCAGCGACCAATTGTCGTACACATCAAACACGTTCGCCCGGGGCGCACTTGATTTGAGTTGAGGCTCTTCATTCATTTCGGACATTTCCAGTCGACCGCCCACCGGCCCCCCCGCTCGCCCCTGCGCCGAGGCCCCCGCCAGCCGCGCTGGAAAAACCCCGTGCATCTGACTCGCATGGCCTGGCTCCACTTGTGTGTTCTGCTTGGCCCGCGCCGCTCACTCTGGAGGAGGAGAGCTGGCCAATTATCCGCCGCCGCCGCCGCGAGACCGGTATGATGTCATCCCCCTGCTCCGCCATAACAGGCTGCAGATGAGGAGGCCTAACGAGAAGCAGGGCCGCGTCAAAGACGTTGCGTTGCGCGGCCCTCAACTCGCCGCAAAATCCGAGCGTCACTATTGGCGACGGCGCTACAATCTGACCTATTAGCTTAGCTTTTAGCAATAGCGCTGAACGCGAGGCACCCGGCAAGACGGCCTATACGTGCCTTGAGCAAAAATACCTGCGACACTCCCCGGAGAGGCCGGTGGAGGTACATTGGTTCTCACACGCTCGGGCGCCGGGCCGCCCGCTTCCTCCGGGGCGGGAATACGGACGCCACATCAGAGAGGGCGCGAAGCGAGCCTGCGGGCCGCCGTTCATCTCCTCCCGCGGCCGCCGGCGCTTCCCACAAAACCGAGCGCCGCATATAGACGGCGGACACGACGCGTAGGCTCGGCGACGGGCCGCAGTGTAAACAAAAGGCGCCTTTCGCGCCGACGGCACGCCTGCCGCTTTGTGACTTCTTTTTTTAGATTCCCGAGTCAAAAGAGGCCAAAGTGCGAGGCGGGCCTGCCTTCATTTATCAGCCGGGACAGATGAAGGCTTTTATTTTTTTTCCCCCCCCCCACATCAATTGAATCAGCAAGGTGGCTAAATGTGACAGGAAATGACATCACATCTGGGGGAAGCCCCTCTTTTCTGCTCCAGCGAGGTCCGTAAACGCGTGCTAACTTTGGCTATATGGCAAAAGTGCAGACGCCGTGTAATGAAAGACCTGCCATTTTTTATTTTTAGCCCAAAAACAACACAAATGCTTGCATTGAAAATGTAGATGACGTGGAAAATAGTCACAACGTCAAGAGCTTTTTCTTAATCGGATACGGCAGATAGACGTGAAATGTTGCTATACGGTAGAAGTTAATTTACGGCGGAAAATCTGGCTCCATGACATCAGCCCGCAAACGCGCAAATAAAGTGCACGGAGCATGACAAGCATGTGCAAACAGCACGGCTCCATCAAAGCGTGTTATCGGCCTCCAAAGGAGACCTCCCCCTCTGTCTTGTCAGCGCATCTCCCACAGAACATTCCACCCGCCGTCCCACCTCGGCCCGACGCTGGACTTTCCCACAGAACCCTAAACCCGATGAATGAGAGCGGGTCATTGTTCCGTCGCCATCGCAGCACCTTCCCCGTGGAGGAATGCTTGAGGAATGCCGGCTACCTGGCATTAGAGGAGCTTTGTGAAGGGGGTCAAAGAGCTCCCACGATGGACCTCAAGAAAAATCCCATTTGATTTTTGCCGCTCGGCAGAACAATAAGCGTGCGGCGGCGGCGGCGGCGGTTAGCGCTTGTGCGGTCCCAAATGCCAAAGAGCAATTTGGCCCGGAGGTGGAATTGCACTCATTCCTCCTTACGGGAGATTTTAATTGAAGGTGCGCCAGGCGAGGATTTATTAGGCTACGTTCCGATCGTGTCCGGATGAGTCTTCCTTGCGACAAGTCGCAACCGGACCACGTGTTTTGTTCACAACGATTTTTGTTTGGCCGCCGTGGGAACCAAACGGCGAGGGCAGGTGGTGCAAAGGTTTGAAGATGGCTGTTAGGACAGGAAGCAATTTGACAGTAACCCGACCTTCAAATACTTGCCGACGCGATAAGGAGCGCAGATAAGGCGCTGACTGAAGGGGGAACGACGGGCGGGGCACCGCCAATGACAAGGGGGCGCTCATTCCGTTTCACACCGCAAAATTGTCGACTCAGCTCCCCCCCCCCCCTCCACCCTGAACGCACATCATGGAATCGCAGCGAGAGCCGCCCAAAAGTCACGTCAAGCTCCAAACCAAACCGCCGCCCCACATGGCTGGATTTTTTTTTTCCTCCTGACTCCCTCCCTCCCTCCCTCCCTCCCTCACAACAATGTTTTATTTACAACACCCTTCCAAGAATCGCAACCCAGGGAAAAATGTTCGCTGGAATTCCAACCGTTCACGATAAGAAGCAGACTTGAGTCAGGGATTCCCAAGTATTGACATTCAGGGCTGGATGATGATAATGTCGAGAAAGGTTTCTTGGACTTACCCCAATGAAGGCTTTTGGCCTTTTGTCTTTGAGCACATGGGGTGCGGCGGTGCCCTAAGGGGACATCAAGAGCAGTATTTAGTGATTACTCAGTGACTACACAAAGCGTTAAGTGAAAGTGATATGGTTTAATGACCGCCTTATCGACATCAAAAGGAGAGCATGAAAGTGCCCGACTTTTATTTCCGACATCACCGTGGTTACCAGAAAGGTGTGGAGGAAAAGTGAAACGTTCTCGACTTCTAATCTTACACAATACACAATAAGCTCAACAAATGACATTTGTCCATGTTCCGGTCCGGCGGCCATTTTGCCGCTCGTTCTATTTCATCAACAATTAAGTGGCGATTTTCAAAATGGCCGCCGTTTGCGTCTGCTTTCAAGTCAAATCCCGCAAAGCTGATGGAGGTGACGTCAGCTCTATGGTTGGAATAAATAATAATAAATAACACCAACAATCTGGTGGCCGTGCTTGAGGCGGATTTTTTCCCATGCTGTTACGACATTAAGCGGCGTTATTGATGACGCTAGTGAAATGTCTGGAATGCGTCGCGAGTGGGGAGATGGAGGGATCTCTTGGAAAGCCAACACTTTTTCTCCAGCGCACGCTCACCTAGCAACGAGCTAAACACGCGTCAACATTGGCGACGTGACGGCGACGCGTCGCCGCAGGGCCTGGCGGAGCGCGCCGGCGGCCATTGGGATTCATTTACACGCGTGCGGTTCGCTCCAATTACAATAACCGTGCCATTAGCCTCCAACTGCAAAATAACACCATTTCGCTACAAATACTACACAATGCGATCCAATTACTTTTTTTTTCCCCCCCTTTAGCAGTGAATCAGTGCGGCTCAACTTGAAAAGACCCAGGAAAATCGCAGACGTAGGCTCAACTCACTTTATTGTCTTTATTATGACGCAGATGCTGAGACCAGGAAACCAAAACAAATGCTTATTAATACTATATACAGGTCCATCAACTTCCGGGGACTTCAATCGCCTAAGAGTCTTGCATATTAGACAGCCCAATGAACTGACCTAAATGAAATGGAGGCTTTTAAAGCCATGCTACTCACCGGTGCATGTTTGCCCAACCCATTGAGCACCGGTCTCAACCAGACAGCCAGACAGCCAGACAGCCCACCTCAAGGCCTGCCTGCCTGCCTGCCTGCCTGGCTACCTGGTGGAAGCTGCACACAGGTGATTACTGCTCACAGAACCAAGGCTATGGCACCCTCTTGTGGCCAAATGAAACACTGCAGCTTATTGCCGTCGTCAGCCATGTCTTTTGTTTACTTTCAACCATGTCAGGCTCTTTCATAGAAACAGCCATGTTGAGCGTGAGCTCCTACTGACTCTTGAGCAACACCTAAACACAAGTGCATGACATTGCCGCATTTACGTGTTGGACTATTAATAAATATAGGTGGGGGAAAATGGTAAATCCAAAGTACTGACCTTTGCTGCGTCACCTGGCTCCTCGTCGTTGCTCCTACGGGAGGAAGAAAAAATAACTACATGTAACCTACATGTTTCGAAACGCAATGCGAGCAAACATGTTCCAAAAGAAAAAAAAGGGAATGAGCACGACTCACCGTCCAGCGTGAGTTGAAATGCGCATTCGCAGATCTGTCGGGGAATGCAAAACGAATGCCGACCACAGCCACATTGTACGGCCGCTGCGGCGGCGACGAAAACACAAATCACCTGTCAAATCAGGCCAAACGGGCAGCGAGGACTGGAGTGATAAATTCGATAAGTTCGAGTGATAAATATTTCTTCATCACTGATGGCTAACACATAAGAAATCAACTTTAATATTGCTTTCATATTGTAAGAGGTCATTTATCTCTTGCGTGAGCCGGTGCAGAATGACATTAAAAAAGGGAAATTACGACAAAGTCCGCGTTCAGTCTTTCTGAGCTCGATAATACGGAGCCGCCGTGAAGTTCCACATCTGTCGAAGAAGCTCGTGTAGTTTAGAAATCCACATGAAGGAAGACGGAAGCGCTGCAGGACAGACAGAGGGGAAAAAAAAAAAGGGAAAGCATACATATTGAGCATATTCTAAAATGACTCCGATTCGGTTTTCTTTTGACGCTGAAGCCAACCTGGATCCAGACGTAACACAAGCATGTAGAGAATAACAGCAGCCAAGACGAGTTTATGGAATGGGAAAGATCCGGAGGCGGCCGTCAATCTCCTGTAAGTAACCCTCAGCAAGGCCTCCACTTTATGGAGAAAGGAACCCGTGCCTGTTAAGAGTGACACATTTAGGTGTTGTTCAAAACAAAGCTCCAGGGAGTCTTCTCACCTTGCGTCGAGGCAGTTACGCGACAATCTGCGTTGACGTGCGCCACCTCTTCCTCTTCTATGATTTCTAGCGCCGTCTGTCGTTGCTCTTCCGTGAACGTGGCGCCGCCCAATTCGCCCACGACAAGTTCCCGGGCCTGATCCGTGCGCCCGAGGGGCAGGAGGACGTACAGCAAATAGAGCTCAGCTACCGTACGAAACTCATTTAGGTGGATGTTAGACGGGCTGCGCAGCCACGCTTGGGTAGCCTCTCGCACCGCTGCCGGCTCACCCACCTTGGAATAGAGGAGGATGCTGCCGGCCGGAGAGGCGGCGAGTGAACGACAAACAAAGACATCATGGACAAAGTGATTCACATGTACTCACCACATTTGCAATATTTTAGCTGGTATGTCCTCCATATGCTCATAATGCTTCAGGACCCAAGCGAGGACACCTGTCCACAGGTTGAGCTCAGCCAAAGCTTGAATGCCCACGATGCAAAAGCCAGCCTTAAGCTCACCCCTACTTGAGTGGATACACGATCATGTCAATAACTAATTATATATTGAAGAAAGACTTAACACGTCACCTCACGTCCGCTTCCTCCTCGTGGGCGAGGCACTCCAGCCCTCTATCGCAGATACGGAAGGAAGCGTCGAAGTCGGTATTGATCATCAGTTGCTCTGTGGCATCTTCTAACATGTCCAACAGTTTAGTTTGCGTGGAAGACAGCGGAGGGTTGAAAACGGGCGTAAAATCGCCGCTCAATGTTGGGCTGCTCATAACTTTAGTTACAATTAAATTGTATGGAGTCTATAGAACTATGTTACAAACGTTTTTTGTTGCTAAAAAGATCCTAAATACGCACCCCGGTGTGTTATTTGTACACAAGACGGCCTACGGTGAATGTTGTTGTTGTTGACATTTCCGGGTTGGGAATGTTTAGCCAATGGGAAGTCACGTTCTCAACTAAGAATTAGCCAATCTCAGCGAGCGACCTTCAGTTTTCAGGCCAATCCAATCGCAGCTTCTTGACGGGGCTCCTCTGCCACTTGTAAACACGTGTCCGTATCTTCCTGTTTCTTCCCACTGTATCGTTTCAACGGATACGCCTGTAATCTGTAAGATGTTCTATTGACAGTAGTTTCTTATTGTTGTTTAAGATTCGCGATTACGATATTGAGCACTTCAATGGCTGTTTTGCGTGCGAAAAAATGCGTAGCGGTTGGGTAGCTAACGTGCTAGCGGACATTAGCTATGCTTAAGCTTCATTTGTTTCTATTTAGCATTGTAATGTATACGACTTGTAGCATTGCAACGTGTCCGAGTTTGGCAACAGTATACAAATGGCAAAAGTATCAAAACACTGTCAGGAAGTTTTGTTTTTACTTAATATTCCCAAGAATGTTACATATTTCATTCACATTTTAAACACTTTGCGCATGCGTTAGGAAAAACAACATCTGTTACTGGTACTTTTTTTTTTTCTTCCCCAGAACAAAATGGCCAAAAGCTTGCGGAGTAAGTGGAAGAGGAAGATGCGGGCTGAGAAGAGGAAGAAGAACGCTCCCAAGGAGCTCGCCCGCCTGAAAACAGCCCTCGGTCTGGCCAAGAAAGGGGACGACGCCGTGATGACCGACATGCAGGAGATCGCCACCGTGGTACCAGTCGAGAAGATCAATAAAGAGGCTGACGCAGTTACGGAGAAAGACGGAGACGATGGTGAGCGACTTTCCGCGGTGCCTTTGTCAACACACGTTACTTCTCATGAATAAACCATTTGATCACTTGGGCTGCAGATAGCACCATGGACCTGGACAGCAAACGCAACAAGAAGACATTGCTGAATGAGCATGGACAGTATCCGGTGTGGATGAGCCAGCGGCAAGCCAAGAAGCTGAAGAGCAAGAGAATGGCTCAGAAGACCGGTGGCAAAATTAAGAAGAAGAAAGGCATTGCCTGGTGAAAAGCTGAACCAAAAAAAAAAAAAAAGACTCTGAAGCCCATCGGTCTTTCCTCGATGACTGTCATAAATGTGGTCAACATCATTTTTATGGAGCAGCGGAAACACGTTGGACAAACACAAGAATATTTTGATTTCCTTTATGTCTGCTTAAATGCACGTCTTTCGATATAAACAACTGAACCATCAAATCTAAGAGTTGTCTGACTATAGTGCTCGGCTTACGGATTGCGGCGAGCCCGGCGCTGGGCGTCGACATCTCACTGCACGAGCTGGACGTAGGCGGCTGGAAAAAGCCCAGTGCGTCCGTGGCAGCGTCCCTTCCACCAGCCCTCGTCGATCATCTCGATGTCGGTGATGACGTCGTCCGGGTTGAAGGAGATCTCGTCCACGTCCTCTGCCGAAGCCAGCCCGTTACATCCACGCCCGACTAAAACAAAGCAATGACCTTAAAGTAGCAACATACCGCCTTGATAGTCAAAAATGGCGACGGCTTGGATGCCGGCTGACAGGTCCTCGTAGACATCTGTTGCCGGGAGATGACAAGAAAAAAAGATATAAGCGGAAGTACAATTGTACATATTTATGTTGACGCCATACCTGAGCAAGCTGCTGGCGGCTCGAGTTCTTCGTACTCATCGCCTCCCTCTTCCAGCACAGGCGGCAGCGGCGGCGGAGCCTCCTCGTACTCGTTGCCGCCGTCCTGCTCTTCTGCCGTGACTTGGTCGTAAATATCGTCAGGGGGAAGGTCCGAGTGCAGGAAGTGGTCCAAGCGCGAAGGTAAAGCCGGAGGCGCGTCGTCAAATGTTTTCAACTTCAGAAAGAAGCAAAAGTAGTAGGAAATAAAATTCGAGATATTTTGAGAAATATTTAAAATAAAAAGCAATTAAGGAAGGAATAGAAACTTGAAAAATAATTGAAGTATTAAAGTGATTTGATGAGCGTCTGACCTCTGGTTCCGGTGTTAACTGTGGTTCTTCCAGTGTGTTCTGTCTGATCTCCGGTGAAGCTTCACACTCTGCAAGCACTTGTGGAACATCTTCAAGATGAAGTGGCTCCTCTTTGCTCTTTTGCTCCTGTCCAGCAAAAGCAACATTAAAGTGCAGTTCCTCAAAATACTCACAGGATCTTTTTTGGGTCACCTGCTGTTTGCGCTCCGCTTCCTGTCGTTCTCGTTTCTCTCTCTCCTTCCTCCTGTTCTTCTCTTCTTCCACTCTCCTGCTGTTCTCCTCGTCCGAGGCCTTGGCTAGACTCTCGAAACGGGCCTTCATCTTGGCGGCGTTGGCGCTGGCTGGAAGGCAGCCCATGTTGACCCATACTTTGCTACATTCATCCGTCCATCCCTTCACGAGGAACTCACAGGCTTCTATCGGCTGGGTCTTCTCGTAAGCGGAGGCTGGGGCGTCCCTGTCGGAGAACCCGGCTGCGCTCTTCGACATCAAGACACTTCATTCAATTACCTTCGCCACCTCCTTCCAATTATTAATTCAAATTGGCCGACTCACCTTATCCATGCGTTCCGACTGTACTCCGTATCGACCTCCGAAGCCCGCGGAATAATCTGAACATGCGCCATGGGATTACGTTCATGTAGCGAACCGGATCAGCGCCTCGGCGTGGTCACCTCTTTGCGACTGATGCTTCTCCGTTTGCCCTTTGTAGTCGTAGCCCAGGGCGGCTTTATCCACTTTCTCCCTTTCCACGCCGTATTTGCCCCCGAAGCCTTTGGCGTAATCTGCAAGCACGCGAAAGGGGCCCGTGAAATACAAAAAAGGACATTCCACGAGAGGCTCATCGGTTCTGAAGCACCTTTCTGGGACGCGTGCTGCTTGACTTCTCCTTTGTACTCAAAACCCACAGCAGACTGCAAAGACATTTTTGGATTTTCTTTCAATTGATTTAGCATGCTTCCTATTTGCGTAGCGCCGTGTCAGCGATTGACCTTGTCGCGCCGATCTTTCTCCACGCCAAACTTCCCGCCGAATCCCTTGGCTGCATCTTTTTGGGAACTGTGCTGCTGCACCTGAGCCACGTAGTCGTGCCCCACCGCCGCCTGCGGCGCCGCAAAACACAATTCGGTACGATACTTTGGATCGCAGCCAGAGAAGCCGCACGTGTCAATCGCACCTTGTCCATGCGGTCCGTCTCCACGCCGAACTTGCCTCCGTAGCCGTACGACGCTTTTGGAGTCATCTCCTGATGTTTCACCTGCTCGTGCTCCACTGCCACTTTGTGCCTCAGTTCTGCAACACTGCCCCCAAAATGTTTTTAGATGGAAAAAGATCAACATATATAGATGAAACCAACGTACCTGATGGGCTCTTTGCGGCCAGAACCTTCAATGGTCTTGGCCCCCCATCTCTGCTCTTGTTCCGATACGTCATTCTAAAAGAGGAAGAGGTTGCTTCAACCGACATCTCGCAAGCGTACCGAGAGGAAGTCCTCAAGCGTTGCAGTGGCTACCTCAAAGTCCGGATCGGTCTCCCAGTCGTCACCTTCTGCGGCCACCTTCATGCTCACATTGTGCCCCACCACTGACTTCCACATCTGCATAAATAAGTGCCATATTTGTTTTTTCAGAACTGCAGCAACATGGAAAAAGGGCACACACAAGTTTCATTTCCCCAAAACGGACCATAGTGATAAATGCGCGATGCTAACTTTTTCTTTGCAATACAAAACATTTTTGGACTTTATATTGCCAATATTGTTCAATTAGTACTTTAACGTATTGAGAAATCTCATTTTGATGTCATGACATTTGCAGCCCCATCTTCATTTATAAAGAGAAAAAGTTAACATCCATATTTACAATAATCGTTTGGGTAAAAAAAACAAAGACAACAAAACAAGAATCTGAAAGAGAAGTTCACATTACCTTTTTTTAGGTCGCCGCCACTCGATTTCCGCGTCTCAGTCGATGTGTCGACACGTACAGTGCGCGAGCATCAAAGTCGCGTGCACGAGCGGTGCATCAACGGAAAACCGTGCGCGCTTAAAGCGTGGCTGCCTATATCTTCTAGAGATCATAGCGGACTTTAAATGCTGCATTGACGTGCGCTCGGACATTTAGAACTTCAAAATCAGCAAACTAAACAATTAGGTGGAGAAAGCTTAGTTTTTTATTTTTATTTTAAAATCAAATCATTAAATTACTCATTTCATTACAATCGGGCCACTCGTCGATTTGGAATTGTCATACCGACAATGACCACTTGAGGGCAGAATAACAAACTACTACAGCTCGATGACGTTATGAAGTCTTTATCAAGTCATGTTTTTTGGGCTAAAATCACGATACCAGTGTATTGAGTCTCCAGGAAAAGTTCAGTTCCCACTAAAAATATCCTTTTATTCCAAACTTGTGAACATGTCAGCGAAAACAACAAGGATGGACGGATACCTTCCACCACCGAAATGGGACGTCTTAGTAGTTCAGTAACAGAAAAACACCTTTCCCTGCAGCCCTTTGAAACGGTTACATACAGTCTACACCTCCTGCAGGAACGATGAAAGCAGGAAAGAAAGAAGCCGGAACCATCCATCCAAACAATGAGGGGAACGTAGAACGGAATTATCGGTCATTGCACCATAAATCATTTTTGTAATAACAGAAAGTGTGCGGAAGACGACCTGCACGACCTAACAGCCACTTTGGAGATATAAATATGTAGACGATTATTTGCATTCCCACGCCGGACATTTTTTCCCTTTTAAAACTAACAGCAGCCTCCCTCAAAATGACCTCATCCCCCGGCCAATGCATTAGGCACGCCGAGCGTGGGCCGCACCCGGACGCTGGCGGTTATTAAAAGTCTCGGATGAGTCGGACTCGGGGATCCTAATAAATCGGCAAACGTGTGTGTGTGTGTGTGTGTGTGTCGGAGTCTACGTAAAGTGCAATGTTTGTGTGCGGAAACCCTTTTGTGATGTCACAGGAAGCCGCCCATGCACAGCAGCAGGAGCACGTGCACGCTTAGCAGGTAGACGGCCAGCAGGAGCGGAGTGCGGCGGCGCCAGCACGTGCCCGAGCGAAGCGCCCGCAGCAAGCTCGGGGTGGCGCCTCGGCGGCTCTGCGAAAAAAAAAAAAAAAAGGGGTTACACGACCGGGGTACTCCGGTCACGTGACTCGAGTGGAGCGGTCGCTTACTCCGCTCGCTCGCGTGATGACGCTGCCTTGGGGCGGCTCGATGAAAACGGCCGTCTCCGACTGATCCTCCCATTTCGATTGGCTGCAAGTCAACAAAGAACGTAAGAACGTGACGCGGATTCGGCCGTGGTCCATTTTGCTTCCTCTGCTACCGCCTGAGTCGATCCTGCGCTTCCACGAGCTGCTCCTCGGCCGCTAGCCTCTGCTGCGTCTCTTCGTCGAGTCTGAAGGAGGACAAGGAATTCAATTTTTAACCGCCACCAAATGTCTTCTCTGGACCCGTGCGGTACCTCTGCTGCAGCTGCGAAAGCTCGGCCCGGGAGGCGTGCACCTCCTGCAGGCTGCCCTTCTCCTGAGGAGCACCTGGGGCACTGTCCGTGTCCTGAGAGGAAGTAAATGAGGGGTGTTCCTTTTGGCGTTTGGGCGTGTGGGCGCGGGCCTCCTCCAGCATGGCGGCGAGCTGCCTCAGCTGCTGGTCTCGCTCGGACAACGCGCTGAGCGTCTGCTGCCTCAGCTGCTCGGCTTGGGCCATCCAGTCCGCGCGTTCCAGCCTGCGGAGCGGAACCGTCACCGCCGACGTCCGTGCGATATGATCCGTGAGCGCGCTCACCTGATCATCTCCATTTCCTGCTTGGAGGTGGCCGCCGCGTTCTCCATCTCGGCGATGACGCCGGCTAAGTGCGCGTTCTTGTTCTTCTCCTCAAAGAGCTCTTGGCTGACTTTGATCAGCTCTCCCGCTCCCAGACGAGCCAGCTCCGACTTGTCGCTCTTCAGCTCCGTCGTCTGGGCCCGAAGCTGCTCGAGCTGTCGGGAAGGGGTAGAATTAATCAGAAGCGCTCCCGCGAGGACCGATCGAGGGAGGCGTGGACTCACCAGTCTCTCGCGGTCGTTCTGTAGAGCTTGCAGGGCGTTCTTCAGGCTCCACACTTCTCCGGCGGAGCCTGAAGTGGGGCTCGCGACGTTGCCCAGCACCTCATCCAGCTTGAGACCCAGCTGTCGGGCTTTGCGTTCCGCCTGGTCCTTGCTGTCCTGGAGGGAGGCCATGGCCTTGCCGAACGACTGGTTCTCCGCCCTCAGTTGCTCCGCCAGTTCCTTCTCCGCCAGCAGCTTCTGTTCCACGGCCAGCAGGTCTCGGGCCAGCTCGGCCACCCTCTCTTGGGCGCTCTCGGACTCTGTACGCATCAGGCCTCCCTCCCAGCGCAGCTCTGAGAGTTCTTTGGTCTCCCTCTGGTGCGTCTCCCTCTCCTGGAGAAGGTTCTCCTCCAGAGCTTTGACTTGTGCTCGGGCAGCCTCCAGCTGCTCCCTTAACTTCTCCACCTCGGCCCCGGCGTGGACGGCCTGCAAGGGCGTCACCCGCTCCACTTTGACCGCTTCCGACTCACCGGCCTTCTTCAAGGCGTCCGCCAGGTCGTCTCGCTCCTTCTCCAAGGAGGCGATGCGCTCCCGCTGGGCGGCGAGGAGTTGTTTGTGCTGAGAGTCCTTCATGCTGAGAACCTGCTTGAGCTCGTCCCTGTAGCCGTGGAGCTGAGCCGACAGTTTGGCCTTCTCGGCGTACAAGTCGTCCCTCTGGACGAGCAGCGAGCGCAGCTCCTCCTTCAGACTGTTGCTCTCGCTTGCCGCCTCCTGGATCAGGGCGTCCTTGTCCACCAGCACCTGGACGTGCTTCTCCTCCAGCTGCTTGTACATGCCCAGCACTCGGTCCCTGTCGTCCTGCAAGGACCCCATGGCCTTGGTGAAGGAGTCCAGCTTGGCCCGACGGACGTCGCTCTTCTCCTCGGCCAGTCTCAGTTTCTCCTCCAGGTCTCGCAGTTCTTCTCGTCTGCGCTCCAGTTCTTCCTCGGCGTGGCGCGCCCTGCCGTCCGCCTCCTTGCGAGCCTCCTCGGCGGCCTGCGAGGACAAACACGTGAGCCTCCGGGCGCTCACGAGGGCCGGAGAGATCTTCCTACCTGAGCGACAGCTTGCTCCTTCTCATCCAACATTTCCACTTCCCTCTTCTCCTTCTCGTGCAGCGCCACCTGCAGGTTCTCCGTCGAGGCCTTGGAGGCGTGCAGGTCGGCCTCCGTCTGCTCCAAGGTCAGGCCCAGACGCCGAGCGTCCGCCTCCCTCTCCCGCAGCTCGGCCCGGGCGCCGCCGAGGTCCTCCTGCAGTCGGGCCGCCGCCTCTTCTAGAGCGCGGAGCCTCTGCTTGTGACTTTCCGCCTCGGCCCCGAGCAGCCGTGCTTGGTTCTGCGCCGACTGCAACTCGGCGGCGGTTCGCAGGACCTCGGCGTGCTCCTTCTCCGCCTCGGCTCGGCTGGCCTTCCACATCTCCTCCGCCTCATCTAACTTCACCCGCCGCTCCTCGTCGGCTTTTTCCAACCTGCGAAGCGACATGGAAGAATTGCAAGCGGCCGCGACGACAAGCAAAGGCAGATCTGCCACCTACCTGTCCACTTTGAGCCGGAGTTCTTCTTTGAGGGCCGATTCTTTGGCGAGGTTCTCCGCCAGCTCCTTGGCTTTGCTTTCCGCCTCCCGAATGTCGGCGTCCTTGGCGAGCAGGGCGTCGTTAAAGCGCGTCTCCCACTGCCGGGCCTCGTCCACAACTCTGTCTCGGTCATCCTGCAGCGACGACATGCAGCGCGAGAAGGCGGCGAGACGGGCCAAGGCCTCGTCCAGACGGGCCTGCATCTCCTGCGCTCGTCTTTCGGCTGCCTCGGCCGCGGCTCTGGCCTCCGACGTGGCTTCTTCTTCTTTGTCCCGCTCGCCGTAAGCCTCGTCCAGTCTCAGCTCCATCTCCTTCAGCTCGCCTCCTAATCGGAACCTGACGGAATCCAGAGTTCGCTCCGCTTCGGCTTTCCAAAGAGCTTCCTTTTGTAGCATGGTCTTCTCCAAGGTCGTTTTCTCAAGCGTGACTTTGCCGAGCTGCTCTTCCGCTTCGCTCAAGACCGACTTACAGTCGGCCAATTCTCCTTCGGTCCTCTTGAGCTCCTCCAGCTTCTCGGAAGTCTCCCGGTGGGAGCGTTGAAGGTTCTCGGCGAGCTCCTCGTGGCCCAGCCGCAGGGACTTGCCCTCCACTTCCAGCTCGCTGATGCGCTCTTGATACTGGATGCAATCCTTCTGAAGCTGACGGACCTCCAGCTGCTTCTCCCTCAGGAGTTCCTCTAGCTGCCGTGCTCGACTCTGGCTGCCTTCTTTGACCCGCTGGGCCGACCTCAGCTGCTGCTCCAGCTCCCTCCGCTTGCCCGTGTCGGCTTCGGCTTCGTCCCGCCGCCTCTGGGCTTGCCTCGTGTCTTCTTCCAGCCGGGCCGCTCGGTCCGTCTGCGCCCGGGCCTCGGCTTCCAGGTCGTCTCGCTCCTTCTCCAGCTTGGCCGCCTCTCGCGTCACTTCATCCAGGCGCCGGCGCTGCTCGGAAGCCTCTTGCTGGTACCCGGCGATGCTGCCGTTGAGTTGGGCCAGCTGGTTCATCAGACGTTCCTCCAAGTTGTCCTTCTCGCTTTCCAAATTTTGAAGGAGTTCCTTGAACTGGAGCTCCCGTTGGGCACTCTCCTGGATGAGAGACCTTTCTCGCTCCTTGCCCTCCTGTAGACGCTCTTCCAGGGAGGCGGCCAGACTCGCCTTTTCGTTGCTCTCCTGGAGATTCCGTTCAAGCGAGGCAAGTTCAACCTTGAGTTCCGCCTCCTTCTCCTGCCACCTTTCCGAATCGAGAGCAAGCTCCGTCTGGTTTGTTTTCTCCTGGAATGAAACCTCCTCCCTCGCAGGTTCCGAACCAACCTCTTGAGCTGACTCAGAACTTGCGTGGTCTTCTGGGGTTTCTTTGGGCTCCGCAAATTCGGTCTGCTTTTGCTCCAATTGTTCCTTCAGTTGTTCCTTCAGTTGTCCAATCTGCTGCGTGAAAGCGTCTCTTTCTGCCACCGTCGCCTCCAGCTCCGCTTTCAAAGTGCGGAGTTCCTCCCCAAGTCGGCTCAGCTCGGCGTGGTCCGGCGCTTTCTCCTGGCCCTCGCGAAGTCTCTCCGTCTCCTCCTCCAACTCCAGGATCTTCTGCTGCTTTGCTTTGACAAACTTCCTCATTTTGTCTTTGACCGCCTCCACTTCTTTGCGAGCCTCCTCGGCCTGCGTTTGGGCTTCCTGCTTGGAGGCCTCGTTGGACCTCAACTTGGCGGCGAGCTCCTGCCTCTCCTGCCTGGCGGCCTCCAGGACTCGCCTGACGCGCTCCGCCTCGTCGCTGACGTTTTCGTAGGAACGCAGCAGGGTTTCGTACTCGTCCTTCATGCCGCTGACCTTCTCCTCCCATTCCGTGCACATCCTGGCCGCCTCCTCTTTGGCCAGCTCGCCTTCTCTCCGACATACGTCCTTCTCGCTCGCTATGGCGTCCATCGCCAGTTTGAGGCTCTCGCAGGACGAGCCCAAGCTTTGGTTTTCTAACAACATGCGGTCCACCTCATCTATGAGCCTGCTGCGCTCTTCTCGGAGCTTCTCCAGCTCCTCCTGCGCGGCCTGCATCTTCTGCTGCAGCTCAACAATGAGGGTCTCACTGGAAGTCAGCTGTTCCTTCTGGGTCTTGTTCTCCTTCAGCACTTCCTTGCGAGAGATGAGGGCTGCCTGAAGCTTGCGCTGAAGCTGCTGGAGCTTGGCTTCGCTGTCCTGCTCCTCGTGCCTCTGCGGAGCCTCACCCTCCAACTTGTCATTCTTCTCCTGTTCCACCTTGAGCGCCTCCTCTAAGGAGGCTATGAGTTGATCCTTCTGGCCCACGGCGTCCTGCATGGAGAGGATGAGGGCGTTTTGGTCGGCCAGCTGCTGGCTTAGCTCGGTGATCTCGCCGTTCTTCAAGTCCAGGAAGGCTTTGAAATCCTCCACTTCGGCTTGAAGAGCGGCAATGGCGCCGGCGGACTGAGAAGATGCCGCGACGGTGGCGGCTTCCATTTCCGCTTTCAAGGCCTCTGCGCAAAGCTCGGCTTGCCGGTGCTTTTCTCGGAGATCTTGAATTTCACGGGAGAGGCCGTCGATCTGTCTTTCGTTTTCTCGTAGGGCTCGTAGCTCCTCGCTAACTTCTCGCAGTTCAAGCTCCTTCCGGGACAGATGGCTCTGAGCTTCCTGAAGCTTGCTCTCCAGTGCCGAGTTGGCCATCCGCATGGCGTGGATCTCTTCCTTGAGAGCTTCCAAGGGTTCCTCCGCTTGAGCGGAGCCAAGCTCAGAAGGTTGCTCCTCCTGAAGATCAGCTTTACGCTGCGCTGAGTCACTCTCAGATGTTGCAAAATCCACCCAGTCTTCTTGGACCCAATCGTTAGCGGAGCTCTTCTCCATCTTTGCCAGCAGCTCCTCGCTCTGCTCTCCACGAGGGCCCGTTTGATCTTCTAGTTGCCGAACTTTGGCGAGAAGAAGATCCAGCTCGCCGCTCTGCCGCTCGAAGCGTCCCATGAGTTGAGAGTAGTCCTCCTTCTGCTGCTTGAGCTGATCCCGATAGTGCCGGTCTTTCTCTTTGGCTTTGCGGATGCTCTCCTTGCGAGATTCTTGGGCATCCAGGACTTTCTTCTGCAGGCTTTCACAATCCGTTTCCAAGGAGGCCACTCGGGATCTTAGCGAGGTGTTGTCGGAGCAAACGTCCTCCTGCCGTTCGGCAGTCTCCTTGCTCTGCGCGAGAAGCTGCTCCTGCCGGGTAACGGTGGACCGAAGGTTCTCGATGGCTTCGTCTTTGGCCCTCAACGTCTGCGCCAGCTCCTCCAATTTGGCTTCCATCGCCTCAGATTGTTCAACCTCGGTTGCGGCGGGTTCTTCTTTTTCCGCGTCCTTCTTGGTCTCCAGATCGGCGACCTTCTTGGTGAGCTCTTTCCGTTGCACGAGCACGACCTGCAACTTCTTCTTTGTGTTTGTCAGCTGGGTTTCAAGGTCCTCTTTGGACCTGCGTAAATTCACCACTTCCACATCCATCTCCGGAGAGGACGACTCTTCTCGTGACTGCCGAAGCTCCGCCAGCTGCTCCTTCAGTTTGTTGACTTCCCCGTCTACCCAGACTCGCTCCTCTTCTGCACGGCTGAGTTTTGCCGACATGCTTTGGTCCAGCTCGCTCATCTCTCGCTCTTTCTGGCTGAGGCGGAGCTGCAGATCGCAGATTTCAGAGTCCTTCTTCGACAAAGACTCGCCGTCGAGAGCGGACATGTGCGACTGTTCCAACATGCTGCTCTCCATATCTTCAAGCTTCCTCTCCAGCTGAGAAGATAGGAGCTCTTTGTCCTCCAACTGCGTGCTCAACATCAGGACCTGATTCTCCTGCTCGGATAAGGCTCGGCCAGCCATTTCCAAATCAGCCTGGAGAGCCTGGATCTTCTGCTCCTTGGCTTTGCTGTCACCGGAGAGTGCATCCATTTCGGCGCTGTGCTTCTCCGCCACGTGAGTGGAGAGATGTTGTAGGTCCTCTCTGGCAGACTTGAGCTCTTCTTCAAACTTACTGGCCCGAGACGCCGCGTCGTCCTTCTCGGCGGTAAGCCTTTGTGTTTCTTCTTCCAGACTCTTGATCATCTCCTGTGACTCCGCAGCCGCCTCTTTGAGCGTTTGTAGCTCAGCCAGAAGTTCACCGTCCCTTTTCTGGTGCTCTTCTGCAAGAGCCTGAGCCTGCTCGGATAAGGCTCGGCCAACCATTTCCAAATCAGCCTGGAGAGCCTGGATCTTCTGCTCCTTGGCTTTGCTGTCACCGGAGAGTGCATCCATTTCGGCGCTGTGCTTCTCCGCCACGTGAGTGGAGAGATGTTGTAGGTCCTCTCTGGCAGACTTGAGCTCTTCTTCAAAGTTACTGGCCCGAGACGCCGCGTCGTCCTTCTCGGCGGTAAGCCTTTGTGTTTCTTCTTCCAGACTCTTGATCATCTCCTGTGACTCCGCAGCCGCCTCTTTGAGCGTTTGTAGCTCAGCCAGAAGTTCACCGTACCTTTTCTGGAGCTCCTCTGCCAGAGCCTGCGCAAAAAGGCCAGCTTGGTCATTTTCGGCGGAGGCGCCTTCCCGAGTGACGTGAACCTCTACGACGGAGGAAGTCGTCGCTGAAGTTGCGGAGGTTTCCTCCCACGACTGCAGCTGACCAAAGTCCTGCATGAGCGAGGGCCATTCCTGCCGTCCGTCCTGGTTCACGGCTTCCAGAAGGGTCCAGGTGCTGTGAGCCACCTCAGAATCGGTGCTGGTGACCATCTCATCAGAGGAAGTCCCTTTGGACTCCTCGGGGGATTCTTGATGCTCAATGAGCTCAGGGCTGCTTTCGTTCTTCATGGTCGCGGACGTGTCCTCGGCGACCAAAGTGCTTTCCTCTTCTTGGGTGTCGTCCAGGGAGTCAGGAGGCTTTGCGGAATTACCTCCGCTGTCGTCATCTTGGGCCTGAACCGGAGGTTGATGGACAATGCGAGGTGACACCGCCTCGCCGGCGCTCTGCTCTTCAGCCGTTCGCAGACGTTCTCGCAGGACGCTCAGCTCGTTATCTTTTTCCCGAAGTTGTCGCTCCAGCGCCGAGACGGTCGCTATGAAAATTGACACCGGTTTCCAAATGGAATTAAAAAAAAAAAAAATTGATTTCAAACAAAACCTCTCATACCTATGTCGGCTTCAGAAGACACATCCGCTTGTGGCTCCTCTGGATCCCTTTCGGAAGTCTAAGCGAGAAGAGGAAGAATAAAACAACTTAGGTCTGGTTGTCTCATCGGAAACATCAGCGAGCGATCTGAAGGTCAGATTAGGGAAGGGCGCAGAAGAGATTAGAGGGCTCACTGCACGTCTATGACCTGCTTTCCGTCCCGTCTTGTCTGACTTTGCAGATAAGACCTTCTCATTAGAAACCCTCACCGGCTCAATTTGCTGCTCCAGCTGCTGAATCTTGGCAACGGCGTCCTCCTTCTCGCTGCTACTTCTGTCCAGTTGTTCTGCGGCGAAAGTAATGTCATTTGAAGACCCCCCCCGAAAAAATTTCAAGTCATCTTCTTACTCACCTTGAAGAGCCTCCATGGCGTGTGTGACTTCAACACAACGTTCCTCGCTTTCCTGGTGATCATGCTTCAGCTTAGTCATTTGTGTCTCAATGGTCAGCACAGCGTCCAGAACAAGAGAAAGGTCATCTGGGAGCGTGGCGTCCTCCGACGCGTCGCCAAGCGGTTGTAGATGTCTCCAAATTTGGGCCAAGACCTCGCTCTTCTTCCAGGCCTCTTCCTGTCCCGCTTGAAGAGAAGCCACCTCTTGCGCCAGCTTGTTTACGTGCGATTTTGTCTCTTCCAGGTCGCTCTGGCCGGCCTGGATGACTTCTGACCAGGCCTCTCTGGTAGATGTGAGCTCCTGTTCCAGGCGAGATATTTCCAATTTGTCTTCCTCCATGGCTTCACGGCAGGCCAGGGCGTTCTCGTTCATCAGAGCAATCTCTTTTTCCAGTCTGGCAACTTCCATCCTCTCCTTTTCCAGGTTGTCGCTAGCCGCCCGGCTCAGCGCGGAGAACTCCGTCTCGTGCTTGGCGGTTTCCTCTTTGGCCCGCTCCAGTGCTTCCCGGAGGGCGGCCTCAGCTTCGCCGGAGCGCTGGGCCCACTCCTGCTTCTGCTTGACCGCTTCGGCCAGCTCCCCCTCCATTTGCCGGAACTGAGCGGTCAGGATCTAAAGAAAAAAAAGAGACGGTGATGATTCAAGATGCTTCCAGGGTAGGTTCAGGAATCCTGACCTGTTTTTGTTGATCGGCGAAGGTGACTTCCTGCTGCAGCATTTCCAGCACTTGCGAACGGGATTTTAAGGCCTCCTCGAGCTCCTCACACCGCCGCTGGTATGCGTGGAGGGTCTACCAAATGCCACAGACAACGATGAGCACCAGCTGATAAACCGTCGCACGTATGATCTCACACCTGCTGCAGCTCGGCATCATTGGACGCGGGCGCCGAGGCTCTCAGCAGCTCCTCTTCGTGTTTCTGGATCTGCTCCTGAAAGCGTACATCCTTGTCGCGTACCACTTCCTGGAGGTGCCTCAAGTGCTCGGCGTGGGCGCCATCCTTCTCCTCCAGCAGCTTCTCGGCGGCCCGGAGTCGTGTTCGCAGATCGCTACTCTTGGCCTCTTCTTCATGGAGTTTGCTTTGGAGCTCTTGTTGGTCGCCTTCCGCAGCCACGTCTCTTGAAAACGAGGTGTCGGGGCTCTGGTGTCGACAAAGGATGCATTTCGTCATTTTTTCATCGAGACCGTGTATTTGATTGAGACTTACGATGGCTCCTTCTTGTCCCTTCAAAGCATCAATTTGCTTGCTGAGGGAAGCTATCTTGGCTTTGGCCTGAAGTTTGAGCTTACTAAAGCGAGCCTCGCTCGTCTCCCTTTCATTCTGCGAAGAAGCAAAACACAAAGCATTCCGGCATCCCCGTGACCTTTTTCCATCATTTGCGGCCGTTGTTCAACCTTGAGAAGTGAATCTTTGCCAGCCAGCTGAGCATCCTTGTCACGGATGAGCTCCTTGAGCTGCACCACCAGCTGTTCCAGGTGGGCCAGACGCTCACTGGCCTCCTCGGGCGCTTCCGACTCTCCTGGAGTCTGGTCTGCATCGGGAGGAAGTTGCGGAGAGATTTCTCCATCTTGACCCTCCTCTCCAGAGAGCTCCTGGAGGACTGTAGCCAGGCGGCTGAACATAAGGACGGCACTGCACGAGAGACGGGGACACAAACGTGTGACATATCACAAAAATGCAAATGAATCCTAATATACACATCAAGTGTAACGATGCTGACTCTCAAATGAATTGGGATGCATTGTAGTCCATTTTTCTTGCACACATTGACCGCAATCCCTAACCTCCGAGCCATCCCGAAAACTCCCGACTTTTCCCGAGTCCATCGTCCGCTGCGTCTGCGTCACCGTGTTCTTCTACAGCGACGATTCCACAGAACTGTTGCGCAATACAACTTCCAAACTAGACACTGACCCCCAGAGAGGGCAGTGGACATGTTGGGATGTTTCAAGCGCGGTTAACTTGTAGAGGGACGGCGAGGAATCGTTTGTTTACTACAGTTTCGGGGTCGATGCTACTTAGCTAGCTAACGCTCGCAAATTCGAAGCGAGCGTTTAAATCCTCCCCGACGGGGTTAACGTCCGTCGAGTCTGACAGTTCCCCGCTCCGCGGTGAGGTTTGGCAGGAGAAGGACCTTTGACTCACCCGTCTGAGCGCTTCCCGGTGGTCTTTGGACGCTCTCTTTATCAGCTATATCTCCTCGGAAGGATTTCCAAGCAGAGCCACATCACCAAACTCTCCCGGAAACAAAACCTGCTCGCCGCTGATTGGACGACACGGTAAGGCACCGTGTGTCAATTCCAATGCCAGGCAGGTATCGTCATCCTAAACGCAAATATGAGTCACGCAATCAATCAATACATAAATACCTTTTTTAACATTTTCCCCATTAAAATAAAAAAAACTCTTGAATGCACCTTGTGATATACCACGAGTTGGCCACCAGAGGGCAGTATAACACAGGTATGCAAATATTCATTGGGCCAGTTCAAAGTCTCAGGAACGTCAGACGCTCTTTGCAGATGATCAAGAAAACACGCGAGAGTTGGATTATCCGTCAGGAAATTGTGAAGGGGAATGATTCTCAATCAATTCTTTCGTTTTTTTTAGGGGAAAAAATAATGCAAAGACACAATCAGGCAGTTAAGCTGATCGTCAGCCGTGGCAAGCAGCTGGGTCGAAGCCTGGCGTTGCTGGCCCGCTACGTGATGCTCTTTGCGGCCTTTGCGGGCCGCTTCGTGCAGTGGATGGCGGACGCCGGGTGTTGGACCACGCGCCTCACGCGCTGCACGCTAGCCGCCTTTGATGGCGTCTACGCGCACCTGCGACGCGTCTTGAGGCGGAAGAGCAGTGTGGACTGACCGCCGCACGTCTCGTTTGACTCTGCAAACCTCACGCGAGGCCTTACGCTAGTGCTTTATGGCTTTCTGTTACATTTGTGCATGTTGAATCGTTTTTAATCGGAAAGCCAATGCCTTCGACAGGCAGGCATAATATGTCTGACATGATGTAATGACACTACTACATGAAGTACATCCCATTTTTTAGACATTATGTATCTTTTACATATATATATTTACCATACATGTTTTATAGCTTTACGTTATGCTAAAATGCAAAAGAACATACTTTGTCATTTAAACATTATATTTTTCTACAAACACTTTGCTTCTATTTTTCATTTAAACAGAGCTCTCATTTTCTGTTGCTTGTAATAACACACTAACAGTACTGCATTAAAAGAATGAATGCGCTTGGAGTGGATTTCGATTCGACGCCCACGCCGGTGGGTCGCGCACCTCCACGTGACAGATGAACGCGCTGTTTTGTTTTGTGTGGTGTCAGCGTACCTGGCGAGGCGGCGTCCGTTTTAATGGGGCTTCTTAAAGCCTTAGATGAGATTACCGGCAGGGATTAGGAAACGATAAGGGCATCACAAAGTGGCCTACAAAAGGCATCCTTGAGACTTCAGCCCTTCTCGGCCCGTTGTGGTGAGGCGCCGTTCACGTTAGACCAAGCCACGCGCCGTCTCCTCGTCATGGGCAACACCACGGGCAGCACGGTGGACGACCTGCAGGCGGTGGAGATGCACCTGTGGTACAAGAAGTTCATGACGGAGTGCCCGTCGGGTCAGCTCACCCTGCACGAGTTCAAGCAGTTCTTCGGCCTGCGCGGGCTGGACACGGAGGCCAACGCTTACATCGAGCAGATGTTCCGCACCTTCGACATGAACAAGGTACGGGTTTCATATTTACAGGAGGTCCCGCCGTGATGGATGGGGGAGACGGTTCTGAAGTTCCAAAGGGGTGGCAATGTTTTAAAGCATCCCCTTATAGTCAATTTGATTCTTGATTAACGCAGCAATTTATTTATTCACTTTTTAGTTGTATTGATTGCAATTCTAACATTTTCACGACTGTTCTACTTTATTTGATCAACTTCATTTACTGAACGAATGGAAACGACTACTTTTTGCGTGATTCATTTAGCATTTATACAAGACTACTTCAGTTATCTGGAAAAAATTGCAACTGCTTTTACTTTACTATCGTATTTATTGCGCTAAAACTTAATTGCTCCGCGTGTCTTGATGCGAACATCATCACGCCAAGAGCGGCTTGTAATTTTCTGAGGGCTCCGTTACCAAACGGTTCGACGCCACACGCACAAACATCTCGTGCGGTAATCCCGCCCTCATCAATATTTTGAAGGGCGTCTCGTTAAGACCCAACCAACGGATTGAGGGACGTCTGCAATTTCCGAGACGAGGTCATTGTCTGGAAGGGAGGGGGAGCCGCCATCGTAATCATTCGTGAGATTAGCTGAGAGCGAGCTGACGCACTCCCTGACACACTTCTGCTTGGATAATTGGCCAATTAGGACTCAATTTTGGGAAAAGCAAAGGACAATTGGATTTTGGAAACATGCACTGGCATCGCATGTGGCGATGACTTTGGCGCCATCTAGTGGCCTTTCAGTAAACGCTCATCAAAAGCAAATAGGTGAAAATAGGCGAGTGGCGAATAGGCGGGGAGTTACCGTAGTTGTGTTAAGTGACCGAAACGACGCCCTTAGGACGGCTACATTGACTTCATGGAGTACGTGGCGGCGCTCAGCTTGGTGATGCGTGGCAAGATGGAGCACAAGCTGCGCTGGTACTTCAAGCTCTACGACGTGGACGGCAACGGCTGCATCGACCGACACGAGCTGCTCAACATCATCAAGGTTGGAGAAGGATTGACTGGTCACAATCAGAGGAAGAAAAGTGACAATGATGATGATGTTTGCGCCCTCAGGCCATTCGCGCCATTACGGGCAACGAGAACCAGGAAGTGACGGCTGAGGACTTCACCAACAGCGTCTTTGACAGAATCGACATCAACGGTGACGGTGAGGACGCAAAATGACTGCGTTGGCTAACGCAATACGCAGATCTGTACCTAATATTGCGTCCCGCTCGGTCGGACAGGCGAGCTGTCGCTGGACGAGTTTGTGGCGGGCGCTCGCTCCGATGAGGACTTCATGGAGGTGATGATGAAGAGTCTGGACCTGGCGCACATCGTGGCTATGATTCACAGCAGGCGACACAGCGTTTAAAGGACAGCGCCGTCCGTCCATGCTGGTTTGATGGAAACATGCCAGTTGCATTCAAACTGAATCCAGTCAGAAAGGAGGGATTCGGTGGATACAATCAACAGGCGATTATGTTCATGTATTTGTACTACTCTTTTTATTTTTATAAAATGTTACATGAGCTGCTACTGCCCGCTACGCAAAGTAGAAACGGATCAAGGAGATGAGCTGCTTTTGATTAGTGCCTTTTGCTTTGCTCGTTTGTACAATAAAGTCACTTGATCAGCGGACATTTGTCAAGTTATAGTTCACGGCGTGTGCAATTCGGCCACTGGGGGGCAGTATAACTAATTTGAACGGAGACCACGGTGGGTGCGTTAAAATGCACATTGTGAAATTTTCAGTTTGATACTTAGTTTGACGAGAGGCGACAGGTTCTCTGAAAATGGAGCAATTTATTTTGGAATGACCACACGGTGATCGAATGAAAATGTCTCACAGGAAGTCGTACAGATACTTGATGATGTCAAAGTTCACCGTCCTAGGAAGATAAATAACATTGTGTGCGTACGTGTGCTGACATTGAGAGTACGCACGCGTACGCACACGCATACCTGGAAATAGCGCAGATGAAGTCCATGGAGACGGCGCATTTGTACTTGGGAGCGTCCAGCTGGTCCGCATGGCTGACCTGCGTCAACAGCTGCAAGGTGACCAGCGAGGAGATCTGAACGGGAAGGAGAGGCGAGAGGAACGATGACGAAGGGCGTCGGTCGCCGTGGCTACCAGTCAGGTGCCCACCTGAGAGAAGATGCTGGCGGTGGGCGCCACCCTGCTGTCCACCACGCTGTAAAAAATGGCCAGCATGCGGTCCAGAGGGAAAGGTTTGGGGCCCAGCAGGTGGTTGCTCGTCTTCGGAGACGTACACAAAGGATGATGTCACGAGCTTAGGGAAGTTTCAGAACACGTGGAAGGACAAAATGTTTCTGTGCGCTCACCTTCTCATTCTTCTTTAGGAAGTTGGTCTTCTTTATTTTGCCGTGATGCTTTTGGGAAAGAAAAGGACACATTGTGAGAAGTGCATTCAAAATTGCAATCATGGTTGTATATTTTACTGGACTTCAATGTTGATATTTTGTAAATCACCATTTTTAGCTTTATATCTGTCGAAAATACATTTCGGACTGATCCCCCTTCGTGACTCACTTTGACGAAGAAGCGCTTGTCCGTTCGGGCGGGGTTGTAGGATGCCAGGTAGGCGGCGATCAGCAAGAACTTGGAATAAAACGGCAGCTCCACATGGCTGTGAGCAGACAAACCTGACGGGACAAAAAAAAAAAAGATGCAAATTGGAATCAAATTACTCAAATAATACGATTTTTAGGTATCAGAGCATCGCTGCCCCTGCAAACTGACCTCTTAAAGGGCTTGCTTCCATTTCCACTTCCTGCATCTTCTCCCATTCGAGGCTGGAACACACACCGGGGGAAACTTTGACTGACTCGTTTGTTTGGTAGCTTTTACCGTGTATATAATATGAGGTGCTCATACATTTATTTATTTTCATTATTTATTTGGCCCTCCGAAAGAAGCTATGCGGCCCGCGGAAAAAAATGAGTTTCACGCCCCTGGCTCAAAGGCTCGACTCACCTAGATACCTCCCTCAGGTAAACCGTTTGCATGGCTTTCTTCAAGTGAGGCTCGACGTGTCGCCACAGCTTGTGCGTGTCGCTCTCTGTGGCTGGACACACACACACAAACGTTAGCCTATTGTTAGCGACTTTGTGCTACTTTAGGTGGCTTACCTTTCCCTTCACCCACAGGCTCGCAGAATTTAGTAAAGTTGAGTGCGGCCTGACGTGAAAAATTAACAATGAGTCCAACGCAGATGTTGACTTTTGAGGCGCAACTCACCAGGTGGCGCAGCTCTCTGAGGTCCCGGCACACGGCGTAGAAGACGCCCAGCAGGATGTGGATGTAGGAGGCGTAGAAGTCGGCGGAATAGGTTGGGTGACTATCTCGGGACAAGATCTGGTGCAGCTCGGCTGTTTGTAAAAATAAATCGGAATACCATAGATTGGACAAGCAGGTGTTGACACCAACAGTGAGAAGGTGCAAATGAAAATCCCACGGCGACATTCGGAGTGAAGAGTGAAGGGGGGAAAAAAAACTACAACCTTTGGTGTATTCGGGGAAGTGGAGCAGCAGAGGCTCCAGGCAGCCCGTGTTTGGCCGGAACGTGTCCCACACCAGCTCGCTGAGCAGCAGGACGCTCACGTTGTCCTCCACCTGCAGAAAGCCATTATATAGAAAATAGATATGACAAATTAATATTCAAATGAACGAGTCGCGTTCAATCGTTCAATGCTCACCAATTCCTGCAGACGCGCAAGAGCCGAGAGCAAGTTAGCATCCATGTCTCGCAGCAACTCTGCTTTCTCCAGAACCTGAAGACCACAAACGCACACTGGAGCAAGATTGGATTTGACGCACGAGTGATTCTTCCGTGTCCTCACGATGTAACGCGTCTGCTCAGCGGTGGCCCGTGAGCAACGCTGCTTGTAGACGCGGACGAAATCGGAAAGCGACGGGCTGCGGGGAAGAGCGCCGACTGCGTCTTCGCCAAAGAAGGACAGGAGGACTTGTTGGAAGAGCAGGGTGGCGGAGATGCACTCGGCGCCGCTGACTGTGGCGTGAGGCATCTGCGAGGGTGAACGCACAGCTTGTAAACAATCGCTCCATGTTAACACACACACACACACATGCTTACCTCCAGTTCCTTCAGAAGAACATTCACCACGTGACTTTTCCCTGAGGCACGATGACCGTAGATGAAGATGCAAGGCAAGCTGAAGTGCTTAGGCTGTAGTATCAAATACGGCAAGGAATTTCAAGCCATCGTTATTACGTATAATATCCAAAACTAGTACGTACGTATTTAGCGTACATGTTTCCGCCATGTTGCATGCCACGAGTGACAGCTTACCTCTCCCATGAGAGACAGCAGCATTCCGGCTTGAGGCTCCCGACACGGTAGCTGCTCGGCCACCCTCCGCAGACTCTCCTCCTCGTAGCCTGGATGCCGCTGCTGCTGAAGCCACGACGACGACATTTTTCTCCCCACTCCCAAACTAATTAACCGGTTAGCTTAGCTCAGCTAGCATAGCCGTCAACGAGGGGCTTTAAACTCCACCGGAAGCCTCATCAAAAGGGTGAATAAAACGACAACTGGTAGCGCCAATTATCTTTTAACAACATGGAGGTGGCGACGACATACCGCGAATTTATAACAATATTAATAATCAACTTAAGTGGCGTTAAAACGAAGTTATCGGAATGAAGAAGACGAGTTTCGCGGGGACCCACAATGCAACAGCGCAATCAGCCAATCACAAGAAACTGTTTCTACTACGGATTTCTGGGTAATGTAGTTTTTATGTCACATAGAAGAGATTTAAAAATAAACGTGTACTTTACATTTAAATTCATTTTCCACAAGTCGTGGCACCTGTTTAAGCTTGAAACACCACTATTAAATGTTTTTATTCAGTCGTCCATGCGTTGCAGATGTAATTACGTGCTGGAGCGAGTGCGCGCGTGCACTAAGCCGCGCGCGCGCGCGCACACACACAGTGTATAACAGGCGACGTCAGACGAAGATTAAAGGACGTGGGTTATCCCTGAAATATCCACAGGGGCTGTTTGCAGCGGATTCGTCGAGAGGGCACGGTAAACAGCCCGGGAGCCATTTGTGTACGGATGCTTTCCGTCGTTGCATGAATATGCATGCAAAGCAGCAGCAGCAGCAGCGTCAAGTGATGCTGTGACGAAAGACGACAAGAGGTGAAGACGGAAGAGGAGGTGGACGAGCCGCGCGCATCTTTCCTGGCAGGAGGCGGCGGCTGAGGAGGATGGTGCCGGGGGCCCCTAACGTGGGTAGCGCCACCAGCATGCTCCCCGCCTCGGAGGCAGCCAAGATCTACCAGACCAACTACGTCCGCAACTCGCGCGCCATCGGCGTGCTGTGGGCCATCTTCACCATCCTGTTCGCCATCGTCAACGTGGTGTGCTTCATCCAGCCCTACTGGATCGGCGACGGTGCAGACACCCCGCAGACGGGCTACTTTGGTCTCTTCCACTACTGCATCGGCAGCGGCTTATCCCGGGAGCTGACGTGCCAGGGCAGCTTCGCCGAGTTCTCCAGCATCCCGTCCGGCGCCTTCAAGGCCGCCGCTTTCTTCATCGCCACGTCCATGGTGCTGGTGCTGGGCTGCATCGGATGCTTCGCGCTCTTCTTCTTCTGCGGCACCGGCACCGTCTACAAGATCTGCGGGTGGATGCAGCTGGCTGCAGGTGAGACGACTGCGCTTACAATCTGGGCCATCACAGATGGAGGAACCCCCCCATACCTTACACAAGTTTCTCCTGTCGTTATTTTGGTACCCTCCCCCAAAAGCATCCCTTGGTTCAGCTACTTTGGAAACCCGAGCATTCAGTCCAGGTGTCTTCATACCTCCCCGAACACTATGGCGTGCATTTGCTTCGGTTCTTTTGGCAGCTTATTGTTTGCTTCAATTATTACAATCCTTCGAAATGCAACATGAGCATAATTTCAATGCAGCAGAAGCGTTGGAGGTGGTTTGGTTTGGGGGCTGGCGGATGGATGTAAAGCGCAGACGACTTGTGTGGATTAAAGGGGATCACCTCCTTTCACTAATGAGGATTTTCAAGGCGCAGTGAGTAATCTCCCCGAGCGACCGCTCATTGACAACTTAGCAATGAGGGAGGGAAGGCTAAATCTAAAATAAGGCATCCAAACAATGTCCTCGCCATGTTGTATTATTTAAAGGCTGCCTTGTTGCTAGGCGAATTCTTGCGAACATTTGAAGCGTGTCCTGGTTTTTTATTTCGGGGCCAGCTTTGAAGTAGGAATGCCACGCCGTGGGGAAATGTCGCCGCTGTGCATCCCTGATTGCTGAGAACGTTTCATCTTGCTTTTTTTTTTTTTTTTTCTCCCCCCTCCTCCTCCTCCTCCTCCTCCTCCTCCTCCTCCTCCTCCTCCTCCGCACTGAGCATAAATGACTGAAATCCAACTGCAGATATGAAATGAAGAAAGCCTAAAGCAGAAGTCTCCCGCAGGCACCTGTCTGATCCTGGGTTGCATGATCTACCCGGACGGCTGGGACAGCGATGAGGTCAAGCGTATGTGCGGCGAGCAGACGGACAAATACACGCTAGGCGCCTGCTCCCTGCGCTGGGCCTACATACTGGCCATCATGGGCATCATGGACGCCCTCATCCTCTCCTTCCTCGCCTTCGTGCTGGGCAACCGCCAGGACAGCCTCATGGCCGACGAGCTTCTGCTGGAGAGTAAGTCCCTCGGAAGGGGTCTGAGTGTTTTTGTGGTTTGATGTCAGCTGTTTTGTGTCAAGAAATGGACGTGGCGCTATGATCTCAGGCCTGACTGGCTGCTACCTAAACGGGCTGTTGTAAGAGAAAAGGCTTGTGCAACACTGCCCTCCGGTGGACACTACTGGTAACGTCGCTTGTTTAAACGTCTCTTCCAATTTCTCCGCAGAAAGTGTGAACAACGCCATATAACGTGCAAGCCAGCCTCTACATGCTTCTAAAAGGTGAGGAATGTGAATCCTGTCAACGTTTTATACGGTGGATTGTAATGTTGAAGTTATGTCTGAATTGACAGGTTGTGACGTCATCAATTCCAATCTGAGCAGAGATGATGGGAAAGACCCCCCCAAACGATTGTTGAGATGGACAAGAAACTCGGAACGTGTAAAGTAGCACATACTTGGAATTGGCTGCTTGTTTTTGGGCAGTTTTTTTCTCTCCACGGGTTGCTTGGCGGGTTTAGGACAAGAAATGAGACTATGGACCACATTCGTAAATCATTTTCAATTTTCTTACACTTAAATGTTTGATGTGATTAAGTGGTGGACGTGATAATGATCCATTTCACATAAAAAAAAAAAAAAGATACCGTCTATAGGTGGTGTGTAACTATGTGTGCCATCCGTGTATTTTTGTGGAGTCCTTCAAAGCAAATATTTTCTTTTTTTGGGTCATTAACTGACAATTCATCTACCTCTACAGTCCAGTCATGACGTTTTGTTTTTTTGTGTGACTCGCAGAAAACATGTACAAATTAAGCATAAATGTGAATATATGGTGCGGTTCAATTAATGGATATTGGAAAATGTAACAAGAACTTTTTGGAACAAGGAACATTTTGTGTTTTTGATTTTGGTTTACATTTTTCCGGCTGTCATTTATCGGAGACAAGAGACACATTGCTGGACGGTTTTTAGTACTAGTGCAGTGGTGCCTTTTGTTTCGTAACCTCGCAAATCATCATAAATCATCTTTCCACATTGAGAAATATTTGTATTATTTTTTTTTAAATTAATATATAATTCGTACCTTTTCTTGTACTTTATTGGCCACCAGGGATCAGTAGGATACAGACTGTTTTTTTTTTTTTAATTGGACTTACCTTTATCCAGTTTAAAGAAAACGAAAACAGACCAAAGTGTTTAGAAAACTGTCATTACAGTGATTTATTATAATGAACCATGAAAATAGCCAACCAGTGCAGTGTCTGTGAGCTCCTCCCCTCGGCACAAACACACTCACACACAAACATACGCACGCACGCACACGAATAATAATAATAATAATTAAAAAACAAACAAAAAACAGGACAGCGTCAATGTGTCCAGAGAGGGCGTAAATAAAAAAAATAATGCTACAGTCACGGAAACATTCAGCTTTGCCAAGAAGAGCGTTCCTATGTACAAGCATGTTTGAAAAAATGGGAGGCGATGGCTGCGAATTGTACAGGCGTAGAAAAAAAAAGAAAAGAAGAAAATATTTACAAACGTGTTCCTGGTGAAAGCCGGCGTAACCACCTATGATACATTTAATTACACCTTCTACAAGTAAGTAACGCTCCTTATTGAAAAAAAAATAAACTGCGAGCATCCCACCCGCGGAGGAGGCGCTCGGCTCGGCCCGCCCGGGACCACCGCCAAACACGCCGGGTCCGGGAGCCCCGAGGAGGCGCTCAGCAGACTTCTGATGTCAGACGGAGGAATTTGACAAAAATATGTCGCTTTTTCTATACAAAACAAACGCTAGAGAAAAACAACAGAGACAACAGACGGACCAAAGAGGAGAAAAGAGGAGGAGGAGAAAAGAGGAGGGCTAAAGGCTGGAATGTCCATTGCGAAACAAAGTGCAGTTGAACAAGAAAACGGGAGCCCGAACGAGACGCACAACAGTCAAGTCCTCCCCCACCTGTCACAGGAAGGAAGTAGAAAAAGGAGAAGAGCGCCAAGAGCACCACGTTGGGTCGTCCGGTCGGTCGTCCATCTTTTACAGTTTGTCCTGAAGATGTCGTCAGTCTGTTTTGTTTGGACTTTTTCTTTTTTCTTTTTAAATACCCTTTTATCCAACAATCATGTTTTTCCACTGGCCATAGAAAACATATCTACAGCGCCCCGGTTCCGCGTTTGGGGTTGCAAAATGATGGAAGTGTGGGGAAGATCTCCATGGGAATTGGTGGGACTAAAGAAGGAATGTGAATTTGAATTATCGGAACTACAATGATGCGCTGCAATTGGTTGCGGCGGGAGCCAAAAGCCAAATAAATAAATAAATAAATAAATCTGCGCAGATACTGTTATGTGGGAGAGCTATTCATTTGCATGGATGTCTCTCTGTCCCGTGATACAAAATGAACGGTTGATTTCGAAACCTCTCTCAAATGAATTTCCGACAACGTACAAAGGAAAATTCCCTTACCCCATGGACATTTCCTAACCATTTCCATCGTTTTACAACCTGACCCTCATCCCCAAATCCTGCTTAGGCAGAGTTCAGTGCCACCCTGTGCTCAGGTAACCCGAAGTGTGAAAGGGCGCGGAGGAGGCGGGGCCTCCGCGGGCTCCGGCCGGCACCTGGGGGGCGGCGGACGGAGCTGAGCCTTGCTGAGTCTGTTGCGGGGGCGGTGGCGGCGGCGGCGGCAGTCCGCTCTGCTGAAGGGACGGGGGGTACGAGGACGGGGGCACCGAGGGGTTGGCGAGCATTGTCGTCTGAAAACCCGCCAAGTTTGGAAAGTGGTGGGGCTGCATTTGGGCGCCGCCCGAAGGGTTAGGCGGGGGCGGGGGCGGAGGCGGCGGCGGGGTGAGGGACAGGGGCGGCTGTTGCTGCTGCTGCTGAGCCGAGGGCTGGCCCTGTGTCAACGTGGGGGCGGCGGTCAGCATGATCTGCTGGATGGGGGCGGGCTGCAAGTTGACGTGCAGCAGGGCGGGGCTGGACATAGGGTGCGGGGGCGGCGGAGGGGGCGGCGGCGGCGGCGGGGCGGCCGAGGTCTGATAGTGCACGCTGTGGGGAAGAGTTTGCATCAGAGCCTGAGAGCCCGGCGAGTAGGAAGGTGTCACCGCCGCTTTGAATCCCGAGAAGGGGCCCGCCGGGGAGCCAGTCTGAGCGGGGAAGTAGGCCGTGGAGGCGGGTGGCGCCGGCGGAGGGGGAGGTGGGGGCGGCGGCGGCGGAGGAGGGGCGGCCTGCGCGTTGTACTGCACGAACGAAGGCGCCGGGGCCTGGCCTGCCGTTTGGTTCTGGGACTGGGAGGAGAAGAGCGCCCGCTGGCTGCGGTAGGGCGAGCCCTGAGGCTGCACGTGGAGGAGGGCCGGCCCCGGGTAGTGCACGGGGGAGGAGGGCGGCGGGTGCAGCCTGCTCGGGGTGGCGGGCGTGGGTTTGGACTTGATGGGCAGCTGCAGGGGCTGGTTGGCCGCTCGAGGCGGACCGTCGCCGTCTTCCTCTTTCCAGCCGGAGGCTATGACAGAACAGACTGGACCGGGAGAGCCCGGCTGGGAGGAAGAAAGAGAAGCATCAGAAACCAGTTGGACCAGATAAAAAAAAAGTGCCACGTACTGCGGTGAGGACTTACTGCGTGAGTCGGTGTCCTTTGAGGTGCAGGGGATGGACAGTCCCTCGGCGACGGTGTCTCACCTCCCTCGGTGTCGCCATCTTGAACAACGGTAGACAGTCTGGTGAGACTTTTTTTATTTTAGCTTCATTTCAGGTACAAGTCGTTCAAAGCATCAATGCAGGCGGTTAGCAACATTAATGGGGGAATGTCAATTGCTCGCGGCAGGATGGCCTCTTAATTTTGCCGTCTATGATGATTTTCCTTGGCAAGGTCTCACCTGCGTCTTTGTCTTTGCTGAGCAGCAAAGCTCTGTGGTAGCTCCGCTCACGAGCCTGTTCCACAGACGTGGATGACGTCCTGCCCACAAAACACCCGTTAAGCCAAAGACAAAGAGAGCAGATGTCGTGACGTCATCCGCCGCCTACCATTGGACCTCTCCTCCTTCCCTCTCTCCCGCGCTCTCGCACTCCTCCGTGGTCGCCGGCTCCTTGCCGCTGCTGAGGGCTGCGGAAGAGTGAGGGGGAGGCGGAGGAGGAGGAGGGGGCGGCGGCGGCGGAGGCAAGGAAGCCTCGCTGCCGGTTTCCATGGCGACGACCGGGAACCCGTCCATGCTCAAAGGGAGCACGGCGGACACGGGCGAGCCGCAGTCCATCTTGGAGCCGCTGCGGCGAGCTTCGCGCTGTCGCTTTCTGTATTCCAGCAGGGAGACCTTGAAGACGCGCGCGTGCGGCGTTGAGTGCAGGTGTCATGGCAAAGCACAAGAGGGCGACGTTGCACCTTACAAGCTCACCTTCTTCTTCTGCGGGGGGTTTTGCGCAGAGCCGCCCGTCTCGTCGCCGCCGCTGAGCGAGCGCGAGAAGCCGGCCGAGCCGGCGTCGTCGGCGCAGGGGTAGAAGAGCGGCCCCTGGCCCTCGGCGAAAACCGGCTGGCTGGCTGACGCCGCCACCACCACCACCACGGGTCCCGCTGCAGCGTCGGGTCTGAAGGGAGCCGGCAGGGGCTCCAGGGTGTGCGAGGGGGTGAGGTCCCTTAGGTTGGAGTTGACGGGGGAGAAGCTGAGGCCGGCAGACGGCGTCGTCGGGCACCTCTCCGGACTCTTGATCCAGCCGGGGAAGGAGGCGGAAGCGCACGTTTCGGCAGAGGAGGAAGCCTCGCTGCCGCTGCCGCCGGCCTCCGCCGTCACGCCATCCGGCCGGTCCTCCGCTAAGTCGGCGGCGCACTCCACAACGGGGGGCGGCGGCGGCGGACTGTCAGGCGCTGACGTCTTGGCGTCGGGCGGGAGACCGTCGGAGCTCGGCGTCCGAACGGAGGGAGACGGCATCAACGAAGGAGGCCGATCTGCCGGGTTGCTGACCTCCGACAAATTTGCTTTCGTGCTAAAGTCCGGCGAGCTTTCCGTTGAAGAGTCGCTCTGCCGAGAGGAAGAAGTATGTCAAGAATTGCACGAGATTTTCTTTCAACCGCAAACGCTCATTCACCTCCTGTGGCGTTTGCGTTGGGGTGCTGGCGAAGAGCTCCGCCGGCGACTCCTCGGCTCGGGGCCGCGGCGGCGTGGCCGTCAGCGCGGGCGGCGCCGACGTCTCCGACTGCTCGGTCCGAGTGGGTGTGGCGCAAGGGGAGCCGTACGGCGTGGAGCTCTCCGACATGCAGGCGTCCAGGGGGCTCAAGCGGCGCTTTTTCAAAGGCGTGGGCAACTCTGAAAGAAAGTAACGGGCGTCACGCGGGTCCTTCTGGCTCGTCGGGCGAGGTCGCCAATTACAAGCGGTACCGGGCAGCGAGCAGGAACCGTTGTAGGGGAGGGGGCTGTCCGAGTCTCCGTTAATGGGCGGGCTGAGAGGACCTTCGCTGGGCATGAAGAGACTGGGTCTCCTGGCTGGACTGGTGGAGCCCTCCTCCTCCAGTGCCTGCTTTAACCATCGCTGCGAAAAAAGAAGCAAGTGTGAGTCGTCCGGTTTGACAAAATCAAAGGGCGGCAACGACGAAGACCCCCGCCCACCTTCTTGCAGGAGCCGGTGGTCGGAGGCGTTTCGGGCACTTCTCGGGAGCGCCGTCTCCCGGTGGGGACGCCGGGGGCGGTGGGGCTGCGGTTGGCCAGGAAGGGCGAGGAGAAGCGGACGTAGTGTTTGGGCGTGCTGTAGACCTGCGGCGAGCAGGCCAGACCCGGAAGGGCGTTGAGCTGGGTGGCCAGGACTTCAGGGTCGCTGCTGATGCGGAGCGGTCGCTCCGGCGCCGGCTCCGGGGTGCGCGCCGTCGAGCCGTCGGGCTGCTTCTCGCCCACCCATTCGCTGACAAAGTGCTGCGGAGACCAAATAGATGAGCACCGCCGGCGGCTCGCTCGTCTGCCGCATCACGGCCACGCACCTTTTTCGTTTTAAAACTCTTGCTCCCGGGGCGGTTTCGCTCGGGCGCCGGCGAGTTGCTGTGTGGCGGACTGGCGTCCGGCGGCTGGGCGGCCACGGTCTCGGGCTCCGGCGCGCTGGGCGGCTCTCCCTCGAGGGGTTCCGTGTTCAGAGGCTCAATGGGCTCCACCGGAGAGCCCGGCGCCAAGTCGGAGCAAGCGCTGATGGTGCGAGCTCGCCGCCGCTGCTGGCCGATGTGCGTGCGGTTCCGCGAGAAGCTCTTCCTGTTCCGCGAGCCTTTCACCTTGGCCGGCTTCAAGCCCGGCTCCTCTTTGACCTCTTGAAGAGGTGGCTAGGGACACACGCGGGATGCTTTTGTTCCAAACCTTTTTACATTTCAAGAGTCCATTTCGCGAGGGTCCTACCTGCACGAGCGAGGGGGAGTCGGCCGCCTCCGGGGTGGTCGGCGGCTCCTCCTTGATGTCGCTGCGCCCCCCGAGCTCGGGCTTGACGCTGCCGATACGTTCCAGCGCCTGCTCCCGCCGCTTCTCCCGCTTCTCCATGCGCGCAAAGGCCTGCAGGATGGCCTCCATCTTCCGCTCCTCTCGCGTCTGCGGGGAGAAATTACGCCACAGATGAATGAAGAGAGCGTTTGAGTCGTTATTAATCGGGGCTTCACGTGGAGCGACGCGTCGGGTTAATTAATGCTTGCGGGGGGGGACAGAAGCCGCTAGGAGAACTCGAATCCGTTCGGGTCAAGATGGAGGAAAAGTCAAAAGGAACACGGCAGAGGCAAGACAAGCAGCTAGCAACAATCAGGCTAAGTGCTGGGCGTAGGTTCCCAAACTAAATGTCTTTATGCCGACCCCCTCACAATTAAGGAGACTCCATCCCTCGCTGAGCCCTCTGGCAGCGGGCCGGCTGGCTAATGATGAGTCAGCAACTTCACGCCCGGGGAAACTAAATGACTGCGGGGTCATTTCCAGAGCGCGTAAAATTCTTTCCAGCGTTTAGTCGACCCCTGCTCACTCATTTTGAACCCTCTCGAGTCTCGGGTACGTAATGGAGCGCACTGGCGATCGTTTTATTCGCTGTGTGGTTGTGGGACTTTTTTTGGACCGCGTAAAACACAAAGCAACAGGCAATGAGCAAAGCAAACGAAACGGGAGGCAAAAGCGAGACACATTTTGGTACTGACGAAGAGGAAAGAGGCGGCTGAAGCTAAAGCGAGCCACAACTATCAGACCACACCCAGACACACACACACACACACACACAAGTGGGGCGAGGAAGGGGGGCGGCTGTCGACTACGTTGTCGATTTCTCTCATCTTGGCTCTTTGCTGGGCGACTGCGGGAAAGCTATTCAAAAGCCGAAACGGCGCCGTTTTGCCGCGGGCACACTTACCATCTTCTTCCTCCTCTCCGCAATCTGTTCGTCTGACTCCGTCTCTACTTCATTGCTAACGGGCGTTTTGTCTTCGAGATCCTCAAATAAGTCGGGATCCTGTAAAAGGGTGGGGGGGTAGGGTTAGGGAGGGAGAGGCGGCGCCATGACGCTTTTTGTCATTCAAGTCTGGCTACAGACGAGAGGGAGAACAGGTGAGAGCAGCGGGGGACAGGGAAGGTGAGGAGGGAGAGTGGGGCGGTCACCCGAGATGGGGTGAAGGTATCGGGGTGTCGCGTACTCTGCGTCAGGTGGGCACAAAATGACAACCTTGATGTGCACCTAGCTAGCACCTCCTTTGGTGGGGCTACTCAGGTCAACTCGAAAGGAAAAAGATCAGGCATGCAGAGACGCTAACAAATCCAGATGGGAAACATGTCATCAAGTATGGAGGTCAACAAGAAATAACACTTTCTTTTTCCACCTGGTTGTTGGAGATGGAGAGTCGAAGGGGCGAGAGTTTCCTCTGCTTGCAGTCGCCCACGCTCTTGCTCTTCCCCTCGCAGTCCACGCCCAGGTTCTGGTTCTGGCTCAGGTCCTCGCGCCCCGGGTCCTTGTCCTTGCGGCTGTTGCGCCGCCGCCCGCCCGAGCCCAGGTTCTCGGTGGGCTCCTGGTTGTGCTTGAGCACGGGGCACTCGGGGTTGCCCTTCACGCAGGCACAGTCCACCTTGTATTTACTGCACAGCCGGCAAAAAGAGTGAGCGCCGAGGGTGAGGAGCCACGTCGACCCGGGGAGGGACGGCGGTCCGGGGTCCACTCACCAACTGCCGTAGTCGTAATCGAACCCGATGGTGATCTCCGCGCCTTTGCCGATGGGCCTCAGCGAGTAGATGTACAAGTGTAACATGCCGTCCTCGATGACGTGCCGCACCTGCGGCGGCGAGAGCGTTAAGGAAACGACCTCCCCAAATTGGCGACTGTGCGGTTGGGGTGGTGGTGGGGGGGGGGGCTCACCTCAGCATTGGGGGTGCAAGAGCGGCGGATGAAGCGCGCCTCGTTGCCGAAGCTGCGCGCGTCCACGCACATCTCCAACCCGTCAAATTTGGAGTAAAATAACACAAAGGGGTAAGGTCTGAAGGAAAGAAAAAAAGAAATCAACTTTCCCAATTCCACCCAAAATGCATTTTTTTGGGGCGCCATCCGTTAACGGACCTTTTGAAGAAGTATCCGTTGGCTTCGAACTGCTGCCGAAGCATAAACTTGCCCCTGTACTCGATGATGAGGGAATCCGGGGCCAAGTCCCTCACGGCCTTGAGGATCCTCTTGTTCTTTTGAATCTGACTCTGCGCAGAGGAGAAAGGGAAAGAAAAAAAAAAGTGCAGCATGAGACATTTGCCTGGCGAAGCTGAGAAAGGACCAAACGATGGCGGTACCTCCACCGGGGGCTTGAAGGACGCCAGGTGCGTGTTGTAAGCCAGGCTCTTGCCGTCGCCTTGCTCCTTGACGCGCAGCAGCACTTGCACGTCCTCGCTGTACTGATTACTGCTGGCCTCCTCGTAGCGCTCCATCCACGTCTTGATCTTGTTCTCCCACAGCGCCGGGTGCTCCGTCGGGTCCTGCTCGGGGGCGGCGCCCTGCGCGCGCAGGAACGGAGCGGGGTCAGTCGGGGATCGGCGCCGAGAAGCCCGTCTCGTTGCGCCGCGTCCGTTTTTTACCTTTACTCTCGAGGACTTTCTGGAGCCCTCTCGGAAGGCCTGCGGGGAGAAATCCAAATCTCAACGCAAGGGAAAGCGTGCGATGAGGAGCGTACACGCGTTTGGGCGAAACTTTCAGATGAACCCAAACGGCCACAAGAACGTTACCTTCTTCGCTCGCGCGGAGGACGCCGGGGCGTCCTTTTCGACGCTCTTCTTGCGCTTCTTGTCCACCTGCTTGTTGCCGAGGCGCCCGGTGGTGAGGGTGATGGTGGTGGGCGTGTGCTGGAAGGTGGAGTAGAGCTCCAGAGGCACCTCGTCGCCGCTCTCCGTGGCGCTGGTGTCCCCATCTACTTGAATGACAAGATGAGACGCGATTCTTAATGTGTCCAGCAGGCGTCGCTGTACAAGGAGGTGTCCTGACATGTCCTGCTGGCTCTCAAAACTACTGAGAATGTTGAAGTGAAGGCGGGTTGCTCAAAGTTGGAAAGTGACGTCGCAATGGCGCGATGACGTCATAGCATTGCATTGCAAATTTTGCGGAAACGACTAGGGCAGACTGGCTTGGTCTTGGTGACTTTGCGTGTGTGTGTGTGTGTGTGCTATTATTACTCAGGCTGCAACAGAGAAACTCATTGTGTTATTCAGCGAGAAAACCATTTGAGTCACGTCTCCAAAAGTTTCCAGACAAACTTCGGTAGCCTAATAGCGCACTTGTCTTTTTCAACTGACCGAGTCAATCAAAAAATAAATAAACAAAGCAATCCGAGAACTCGGGACACTATTTTATGAGGCACGATTTGACATTTGCTTTGTGGAATTTAGCAAGGAAAACCGCCGAGTCAGCGTGAACGGTCTTTGTTTGGTCCTACCCGACAAACACTCCCGCTTCCTCGTCTGCAGGAGGATGGCCCTCTCGCGGTCCAGGTGTCTGGGCTGGCAGCGCTCGCACAGGTACGTCTCGGGAATGTTCTGCCTGTCGATGCCCATGCAGTCGATGTGCTGCCAGGCGCTAGAGCGAAAACAAATCAAACGGCGGGGATGAGACATCCGTGGGTCGGCCGGGGTACCGTGGGAAGGCGGCCAACCTGCACTTGTCGCAGCAGATCATGTAACCGTCGTCGTGCGTGAAGCCGCAGATGCAGCGGGTGATGTCGGCTCCGTAGCTGCCATCCTCGGAGGTGCTGAGCGTGGTGCCCGTGGATGCTTCGTCCTGGCCGCCCGGAACAAACAACCCCCCATCGCCCTGACGGATCAACATGGAAGGGGGAGGCGAGGCCGGCGGCGTGGGCGGGGGCCGCGCCCCATAGTTGTGGTCCTGCAGGCCAGAGGAGGTGAAGGCGTGAGGCGCGAGAGTCCCGGACGGAGCGGGAGGCGTCCGGGTCGCTACTCACAGCATAAGGCAGGCCGATGTAACTGTGGGAATGGTGAGAGCTGCTGCTGCTGAAGATCTGGTGCGGGTAGCTGGACTTTTCTACCACCACGGGGCTGGCCTCCACCGACTCTGGTCTGCAAACACGCGCGCCGTACTCGTGTTAGCCAGCGCGCAAGAGCGACTTTCTTTCCCGCGCTGGCGCGTGCAACTGGAAGCGCCTGTCTGTCGACGAGGCGGGTCGTTGGACAGCGGCGCGCGCAATCGTTTGTCGGGTTGCCTCACGCCAAACCTGTCCATCTACTTTGCGCGAGAGAGAGAGAGAAAAAAAATGGCTGAAAGCCTGTTTGGCCGTTTGCGACCAACCCCACTCGCTCTTCATGGTCACATGGCCAACGTGTTTTATGGAGGAAATGGCACGATCGAGAGGGAAGTAGCCACGTTTTAAGCTTTGCTCGGGGAGAAGAAGAAGAAAAAAAGGCACGTTGAAACAAACATGAGAAAACTAAGGTTGAATTTTTTTTAACTCAGGCTCATTCAGCAAACTCACAATTCAGCGTCAACAAGCCATGCAGCATTTCACACACCCACGGCTTTTCTTCTTCTTAGTTTTACGTTTGTAAAGACCCGCTAAAAATTGTTTTAACAAAAGACAACCGACGGGTCGAACGGCATTTAAAAAGGCAAAGTTGCTGCGGCGCAACTCCGCACTTTTTTTCTCTACCTGTCACGAGTCCTCGCTTGACATGCCGCTCAAAAAAGTCAACACTTCCTGCACACAGCGCCGTCGTCAAAGTGAAAACCGAACAAGTGTGTGCACGAGGTCTGGAGGCGGAACCATGTCGAGGCGTGTGTGTGTGGCACTTGTTTGTGTGTCTACACTACTGATTAACTGCCACACTGGCGCTCCTAACCGTCGCAGGCGTGAAAGACACTGACGAGAGAAAAAAAAAAAAAAAACAGTAAAGCCAGCACGGCTTTATTCCTGATCAATCATTCACACCACTTTTAGCTCACTAATGATCAAAAAATAAAGGGAAGAAAACAGTTGCCACGGAACAACGTGCGAAATAATTCATGTGACAATTGACTGATTATAAATCATCATCTCAACAAACAAATTTGGGTGATTTCAAAAAGTTTGCATCGCCTCAAAAATTTGTTTTTTTTTTCCAGCTATGGCAATAAATTATTTGCGGCGGCGGCTCGCTCTTTCTGAAGAGCCGCCGCACTTGCAGCGTCAAGTGCGTCAACAAGTTGAGCAGTGTGTGGAGGGGAGGGCATTTGAATAGGAGCATAGCTGGAGGCTTTGGATCATTCATGTGAAGTCCACGCACCGAGGGAGGATCCGGCCGGCCGGCCGGCGCAGGTGTGGAAACAACTGCCCGTGTGTCTTTCAATGTTGTATTAATCGGGGAGCAGCTGTGGCTCCATACACGCAAAAAAAAAAAAAGCCACAGAAGAAAATCGGACAAACGGAGCCGGGCGGCCAGAGGCAACGCCTTCGCTCCTCGCTTGGCTGCCATGGCAACGCTCCCAACTCCGCCAGCGTGGATGACGAGCGCAGGCGCAGGCACGCAGGCGGGCACATGCTGCATGAGCCAACAGCTGGCCGCCCCGCCGCATACTTGAGGGGACGCGGGAAAAAAAGGACACGACGTAACTCCCGGCCGCCATCTTTTCCCTCGGCGCGGCCATTTTTGCCGACGGACAAAAGAGCGAGCGGCGCCGTCTGTCTGCCCCGCACCCTCGGACGCAAGCGGGGAGGCGGGAGCTTTGTTGTGAGGGCCACCTGTCACTCACACCGCTGCCGTGGAAACAAGCCTTGCGCAGTGCAGAGGGGAGGAAAGAATGGGTGGGGGGTGGGGGGGGGGGCATGGGCAGATACCATGGCAACACAAGCTGTCACCGCAACAGCTCTGATGAAGGCAAAAAGGGGGCGGGGCCTCTCCCTGCTTTAAAGAGCCCGTCCGTCTCCCTTCCCTCCTCGTGAGTGGATGACGCGTGTTATTCTTTAGTCATGCGAGAGCATCTCGCTTCGTTTTAAAGCCACGCCAATGTCCTTGACGAGAACACGGGAGGGAGGGATGGGGGAGCACGACGTCAGCCTTGTTGCCATGACAGCGCGCACCTTTCTGCCTCAGCGGCGCACGCATCAGGCGGCAAAGCGCTAGCGACGCGGGCGGGCCGGCGGCACACAAAACGCCGCCCGCTGCCATTTCGACACGGGCGGATGCAGTTGACGGCGGCGGCGCTTAAGTGCCAGAACAATCGATGGGCGGCGCAACTGTCCATTAGCGCAAGTTGCTCTCCTGTAATTGCTTAGGAAGCATCGCTATTACGGATATTTAATAAGAGGAGCTTAAAAGGGGGAAACGGGTTGCAACTTTGACGAGGCGCGAGTGGACCGCTGCCAAAACGGATCCTGCGTGCTTCCGTGAATCAAACTTGGGCTTGACTTTTGTCATGAGGTTCTGTTTGTCTATACTTACTCAGAGCCCGCCGCCATGTCCAGGTACGAGGCGTCTGCTGCTGTGTCCACCCCCGCGGGGATGACTATGCTCATGACGTTCTCTGCTGATCAGTTCTTGTCCTACTGAGTCCAGAGAATGGCAGTCCAAAACACTGAGGCATGCCAGCCGCAGCAGTCATCGCAGACATCTAAGTGCATCCACGAGGCCTGGTCGGGGGGAGGACAGAAGAGACATGTCGGGGGTCACAATCAAACATGTCAACATACAACCAGCTAGGCTAAGCTAAGCTGCACTTTGAGTGAGCTCCCACAAAGGGGAGCAAGAGAACACACACGGGAGAAAGGAAAACACACGGGGAGCGCTTTTTTATTTTTGGGTGCCCCCTTGTTTGTCTGGTGACGTTTAAAAGGCTGTGAGTGCGTGGTGGGAACTTGTGTGTGTGTGTGTGTGTTGTGAACATCCAGACAGGAGCATGTGTGTCCGTGTGGCTGGCCCGGATACAGAGCTCTGTTGATAAGCAGGATTAGCGGGAAGGGGACAGATGACGAGACCCAACAGGCTGGAGGTGGCACCTCCGCCTGGCCGCCGACAAACAAAAAGCAGACGGACGATATTGAGGGAACGAGATGCGCTCGCGCCCTCCGAGCCCGATCGATCGCAGGAAGACGACCCCGACCCAAAAGTCTACACCCCCCCCCTCATTCCTGGCAGGGCGAAAGGACTCGTCGAAACAAGGGGCCGGGGCGCTCTGCCAACGACAACAACCAAACGTCGGACTAGCCCTTTCCTTTGCGTTATCAAACGGCGGCAGTGTGTTTGTGACCAATTGGCTCCCCTCCCACTTCATCCCGAGGCTCGCTTCCCGTCTCAGGAACGCCGGCGCAACGACACAGGCGCACAAAAGGCGGCTGCGAGAGAGCAAGCGCTGGGGGGAAGAAGAAGGGAAGAGGGAAGAAAAAAAAAGAGAAACCAGCACGGTGCAGCAGCATTCCAGACTAAATCTGAGCTTTGACTGCCTCCGTGTGCTCCTCCCACTTCCCTTACAGGAGCTGTCCGTCACCCTCGGAGTCAAGCGTCCAAGAAAAAGAAAAGGGCGGGGTGGGGGGGGGGGGGGGGGGTAGAACACCACTCTTTCCTTTGCCCAGTCACCCCACCCAGCCGGATTTCTTTCCCTCCTCTGTGCACTTCCTAAATAAACCAGAGCTGCAGAGCGGCCGACCGGGTCCGCCTGACAGTGACGCCGCGCAGCCGCGACCTCGCGTGGACTCTGGGTGGCGGCGTGGAGCTCACGCAGAGTGTAAAACAGCCCGGGAGTGCCGCCGCCGCGCGAGCACACTGGCGTCATTGTGCGCAGAAGAAGAGCACCAAGAAGTGGCCTGGCCAGGGAAAACCCAGACTCCTCTGCATGTTTTCGTTGCGCTTTCTGAAGATGGGTTCTTTTGATAAGGGGGGGGGGGGGATTTGCAAACTCCGACCCCCCCCCAACCCCTGTTGCCAAACAGCAAACAGATGTGCCTTGACACCGTCCCCCGGTAGGCGGCTGGAGTGACTCAGCTAGCGAGCCAGCAAAATCAAACAAACGTATGACCCGGATGGAATGTTTCCACACTGACCACAACGGCACACGTCCGGCCTGCTCTTTGAACAAATCGCTGCAAGTGTCCGCCATATATCAATACGGTCTCTCAAGTATATATATTTATACACACGCAGTACAAAACTGCGCGAGACTCTTCAAAAGCATTTCGGAGGATGACGACAGACGTGTCGCAGTGTTTGCGCTCACTACCTAGCAACCGGCAAAGGGACGAGGGGCATTTCCCCGGGCTGGCGGAGGGGGGGGGGGGGGGGTGAGCAAATTAATAAAACAAAAGCTAGTCTCGGGGACTGCGTTTACAAGCATGCTTTTACGAGAGCCCGGGTGCCACAAATAATGACAAATGCTCTTATTGTCACTATCCAGAAGGCTCGGACAGGTCTCCACAGGTTCGACCGCGGCGGTCATTTATGACCCATCGCGCGTGGTGATGTTACGTCACCGACCGCCATCAATGCAGGAGCCTGTTAAAAATCCGACCCAGAACCACAGAGGAGGTAGTCGGGCTGTGACGGAGGTCCGCCCTCCTGCATAAAAAGAGGGATCTGTTACAGGGCACCCGGTGGCACAAAACAGGTCACCTGAGCCGAGCCTCCTCCGCCCAGCTGGGAGGTCACGTGAGCGCTCAACGGGAGCCTCGCGCGTTTGTCTTGTGTTGGTCTCCCGGGGTGTGGGTACCACGCGAGTGAGATCACTCCGGGGTAGGTTGCCTTGGGGGCTGTGACACACACGCACACGCTCGCCCTACATGGACAGATCTGCTGGGATGACAACGCTTGACCGAAACAGACGCGAGACCATTTTAAAAAAACAAAACAAATGCGCCGTTCGGTTCTGCCTTGACAAATTTGTTGTCAACCTCCAGTGAGAGGACCCGACTATCGGCGGTGGGGAATAATAATGCATTTATCCTCTGACGGACGCCTTTGTCACCAGGGCCCCCAGTCAAAAGGCAACACAAAATGACATCCTGTCAAAAATCTACACTAGAACAGAAATAACTCATTTGGTTCAAATGTGCTTCTGGGTTTTGCTTTTAGACGGCGCGTGTGTTCATATTGGGAGACGGCAGAAGAAAGGTCGTGTGTTTCGTCCAATATGACAGCAACATACGTCTTGTCGTTTTTTTATGGCCATCTCTTTTCCCAAGAAGAAGAAAAGGACGCTTTGCAAGCGACTGTTATGACAATAGAACGTACGTGCGTGTGCAGTTGCTTCCCGGTGAGAGTGTCGGCGCTGCAGTGAGGGCTGCCGGTAGGGGTGTGGAGGCGACAACGTTGCTATTATGTTACCACAACAGGCTGGCCGCGGACGCCATTTTCCTGAGGCTTTCTCGTCGCCGCAAAGCCGGCGGAGGCTCGCCAGCCGCGGGGAACCACCCTGCCCCGCGCTCGCCCGCCTGGCTCCCCGCAAAGGCGAGCCGAAGTACGCGCCCGTTCGACGAGCGTTTGCTTTCTGCGCGCCCGTGCGCGTCCAGAGTTCGTCGAAAGCCAAGCTAGCGCGCTAATGGGCTAGCAATTATGTGAGCCACTTTCGGGCGGATCGAAACGACGATCGGAGCGTCGCGACGACGCAAATGCGCCCCGCTTGTCCGACGTTGTTACACGGAAGAGTGAGACACATTGATAACAGGAGGGTAAATCCACTTTGTGTCGTCAGTGAAGGTCAAAACGGCGGCGAATGGAATCATACGTAATGGGGTGCTAGCGGGGCTAAGCTAGCAGCGACAATGAAAAGTGGGCTAATGTTTTGTATGCGCATAAACAGGAAGAAGCGATCGAGACTGCGTTTAGTCGACTACCGTTCGCGTTTACGATACAATTACTCGCCCGTGTGTTACTCTGGGACGGGAGGAGCACGGCGCCTCTTTTTAACATATTTATTTAATTACAAACTGTATGACACGGGGCGTCCCCTCCCCCATGCTTGCAGCATTCGAACCCAAACACGCTTAAAAAGCAACATTTAAATCGCCTCGCTTTCACAAGTCAATGTATGATTAAAAAACGGAAACATCCACGTCCCCTGGGGGCTATTATTCAATTCATTTTTGCCAAGTCTAAAAAGCCCCCCAGGAGTATGAGATCACTGCGCAATGTAAGGGCAGGCGTTTTAAACCATTTCAGCGGCGGTTTGCATGCAACTCGGGGACTCAACTCGCATTCTTGTACGTTTGTTTACATGAACGCCGGAGCTTATTGTTTTCGGAGGCGCTCGAGTTCGGACGGGAATGAACCGCTGCGTGCGAGCAGGATGGCTTCGACTACATTGAAGTTTGTAACTAACGCACATTATCTTGTTGAGTGGACACAAAACAGCCACAAGCTCCGAAAAAACGTAATTCGGGACCATGTCGATGGGAAGCAGCCATGTAAATAATGTGCAAAGGGTTAGGGCTGAAACGGTGCGCAATGTGGCCCGTAACGACACCGTGCCGAACCGCGACCGGTGTCAACTGCTACGACCACCATTTACAAAAAAAAAATAGTAAAGTACTTACCCAAACATTAAATCGGGTGCAGCTCGGCGTAGATTCTATTTTATTGATCGTCTTAACAAAGCCTTGACATTTTAAGCGTTACGCCCCCCCTCCAAATCGCGAGGTTCGATCAGGCTTATGTCTATCTCGGCTCACTTGTCTTCGATTCAGCCATCACTGCGATTTACACACATTCTATGCAGCTTTTTATGACGTTTAATGCACGGCCACCCAAACGTTGCCACTCCGTAGCTGTCAAGCTAATTTGAGCTAATAGCATGTGCGAGCTAGTAGGAAGCAAGCGCTCTTTTGACGTTGCCAACTTGACACATTAGCAGCTCACGTCACTTGGCTATTCCTCCTCGAATGCTCCGTGAATTCACGTTAAACGCGGTAGCCGCCGAGCACTTCTATACACAAGCGAGGCTAAGCTAGCATGTCGGCTACACACAGCTGATACAACGTTAGCCAGCATTAGCGCGATGTGCCAGCTAAAGTAAAGCCAACAATAGCCTTCCAGCTCGGATTTGTGCTAACCTGACATGAACAGCAAACTGCGATGTACTTACAGTCTTATATCCACGTCGGGGGAGTCCAGGAGACGAATTAGGCAGCGGGGCAAGACCCTCGCCGCTGTCCACGCAGCCTCCACAACCAAAACAATACTCGTGTCCACACACTGCGGCTCACTAGCTGAAAAAAGCTCAAAAACGTTAGGATTCTCGCCTCGTCCTCGAGATAGTCCTCTCCTGTCCAAAATTCCGCGCCGCCTCTGGTGCTGCACAAGGGGTGGGAGGCCCGGGTCGGCGCAGGAACTCAAAAGGGGTGGGAGCGTTAAAAACAAACTATTCGCCGGGCAAAGAGCGACTTTTCGAAATTAGATCCCCCTCACAAGCAGTCTCTTTTGCCTTTGCAAAAATGGCGGCCCTGCCAGGACTGTGGTGACTCCGCCTCCCTCCGCCCCCCCCCCCCCCCCTCATTTCGCGGCCCCGCTCCCCTGCACCTCCCCCTCCCGTCGGTAAGAGCGACGCCCCGCCTCCACGTGCTGCGGGGTGACACGGCCCATTGCACAGGGGCCGCCGTGCCCGATGCGCGCGCACGTCCGTGTTTCCGCTCCTAGGGCCGGTTCTCTTTGATTTTAATGATAAAATCTCACTTTTGCCCTTCGTGCCTCTATACTTCTAATCAGCTGTGAGATCAATATCGTTTATACGAGCTTTGGCTTACTTTAATGTCGTTGCAATTAGAGAAGACATTATTACTTTACAAACAGCGCAATGTGACAGCATGCAACCGTGCCTATCATATGTATTTACTTAAAACATTTTAAACAATATAATACATCATTCCCACCAGAAATACTGATGATTAGTTATCAACAGGTTGCCCCATGTTTAATTTACAGACTAAATGCTGATTCTGAAGGCCTGAAGCAGATATGAACTATGCAACTAAAAGAGAACTGCTATGAAGCAAAAAGAATAAACTTTTGGGAATAAATTAATACAAATTTACAGAATTAAAGTTAGAAATGTAGATCACTATTTCTGAGAGTGTTTAAGCCAGCAGAGAAAGGCCTGGCCCTTTTTCCTTTTCCGTTTTTATTTTGTTCCTAGTTTTTATTGACAAGATGTGTTGGATGCCCGGATGAAGGGCAGCAGTGCCGAAATCCCAAAGCAGCAAGACCGCTAAACTCTTATGTAACCCTTTACACAAGGACATGTTTTAAATACAGCGGTGGGGGCGCAAAAGTAGGTATATTTCTCCAATTTTTATTATGGGGAAAAACCCGAAGTAAAAATAAGAACAACATACAAACTAACTGAGTACAATCTCATGTGGTCAAATTGTTGTCCTTTAACATTTTCACATTCCAGAAGTATACGCACTAAAGCATATTATCACACAGACGTCTTGATATAAATATGAGATAATATAAATATAACTAGTGGATATAAACAGCAACAAAAATCCCAAGGAGTGTGTTAAAACGATGTTTATTTAATTGGCCCGTATACATAATGTGCCGCGCAGTGCATCATACATAATGGGATATCCATACAATATGATATAGCCAATATGTATATTACGTTGCGTCAAACCTCTGTAGAATTCCCTTCTTCAGCATCCTCATCATCATCACAACGTTGGCGAGGATGTCCTCTCAGCTCAGCGCGTTTCCACGCAGCGCACTCTAACCCTTCCCCCACAAGCGAAGCGCAGCTCCTCGCGCATGCGCACTCGCCTCACCGCATCGGCTGCTTTTCAAAGGCGCAGCAAAGCAGACCCTTTTTCTTTTTTCCCCCCTTTTGCATTCCTTCCTCTTAGACCGACGCAGTTAGCCGAGGAGCGGCTTAAAATGTCAACTGTTTTGAGCCATCAAGGCGGAGGTGCTCGGGGGGGGAGGACACAGCGAGCAAACAGCCCGAGAGGATCGAATTTGTGAATGAACCGTCGCGTTTTGCACCCCCCCCCCCCCACCTCCGGCGACTTAACGATGAGTGCGTCTAAATGACAGCCATGAATCAAACTAAAAACATGTTTTATTCCGCTCTCGTGTATGTGTGTGAAGCACTTTGATTGCGATGACATCATGCGGTTAGAATTCAGTGGGCGGGCTCTGAGCTCTGAGGGGAAAGGGGCGCAGCCGGAGAGCCATCCCGGCGCCATTAGCCGCCAATGTCGCAGCGACGGACATCTACAAGAAAGCCTTTCATTTTTTTGCTTTTGGGGAAATCGGTCGACGGCACTACGTCGTATTCGATTGTAGCGGGACTCGGATTAGCCGTGTCGAGCGTCTGAGAAGGATATTTGGCTTGTTCTTTTAACTCGAGTCCCGCCGTCGACGAGAAACAAGATGGCGCCCACACCAAATTTGAGTGCGGAGCTCATCCACGGCTGGGCGGAGGCGCGGGCATGCGCACTGACGACCTGCTTATTTCCTGTTTGGTGTTTGTGCAGAGACAAACATTCGTGATCACTATTACATTACTTTTCCACGCTAATTAGGAGATTTTGAAGCCCCACTTTGCCGTTTACTCTTCAGTTGAAGATTGGGAATTTTGGTGGAAATACACAAAGCATCAAAGCAAGGAAAGCTTTGGGTGACGTCAAACGTTCAAAGAACTGCAGTTACGCATCCATTTCAAGTTGATGTAAACAGGACACATGTAGAAAGTCCCCAGCACGTAATAAACATTTGCCCTGTGATCCCATCTAGTGGACAAAAACATGGTTGTCGTGTGGGAAGTTTGGCATTACGTTCGCTAGAGGGCGCAGAGGGTTAATAAAAACGCTTTTCTCATTCAGCCAATCAGCGCTTGCAGTATACGGGATCTCGTATTGTCCAATCAGCGGCGTTGACGTTGGAGTCCCCTTCTGTTGTCTCAGGGAGGTGACACCTAGACGAAATCCTGCTTTATTATTCCTTTTATATCGCTTAAAAGCTTTTCATTGCCGCCATGTCTTCCTTTGGGAAGATGTTGGGCGTCCTCCGGGGTGGTACTCGGCTCATCAGACGCGCCCCCCAAAGGATAATGACAAGAAAGTAAGTTCGTCGCTAACCTCTAATGCTAGCATGCTAACGAGTAGCTTCGGGTAGACAAATCGCGCGATATCACGGCAAATCTCGTGCACCTTTCCTATGCGCTGTGTGTGTTGACATTGCAGGGCGAGCGGTGGACCGCACATAGAACCGCAGTATCGGCAATATCCTCAACTCACTAAAAAGCAGAAATTTGAATCGGAGCTGCTCAGCGGCGCCATGTGGTTCTGGATCCTCTGGCACTGTTGGCACGACCCCGATGCAGTCCTGGTAAGATAGAATTAGGGCCATCCTCACCTGCCCCAAGTATGGTCATGTGCACTTGCTTGCCTTAGGGTCATTTCCCTTGGCCCGATGCTTCCCAATGGACCGATGAGGAGCTTGGAATTCCAGCTGATGACGAGGAATAAGGTGATTTATCACTCATTCACAATTAAGCAATAAATTGATTTGACCTTGTTATGCTTCTTTGTAGATCAGCGTGACCTCCAGGATTCCCTGAAACTTGTCATTGTACATACAATAAATCTTCTAAGTTACCATTTTGTCATGCGTCATCAATGATGAGCCCTTTTCACTTTCCTCATTTTATTTACACACTTTTTCGAAACGCAGAAACAAAAACGCATCAACAGTGTCTGAGCTTGCCAGTGTTTGTATCATGTTGTTCAGAATGTAAGCAATTGGGGAGACCAACACACTTGAACACAAATGCAAAAGAGAGAAGGGGGGGGGAGAAAAAAAAAAAAGACAGCATGGGAAGGAACGTGGCAGCGGAGGCTACGTGAGCAACCGCGAATACGAGCGATGACAGTCGCTCGTGAGTCGTGTGCACGTCAACCTGAGCAGAGCTTAAAGCTACTTGGCATCTTTTTCCGATGACTCCAGAACACTGAGCAGTGTTTTTCGAAAGCGGGCGACGGGCAGGAAGCTAAAACAACAGGAGAAGGTGAAAACATCTGCATCTGTGACGTGGCTGGTGCTTTTATCAAAGGTTCTGTTCATGGCATCATTCCCTGAGAGTCAACAACTGCAAAATTCTGCACTATTTTCCAGCTCCTCGCAACCTCCCGGCACCACAGTGGCTCAGAATACTAAGTGGCGCGAGTGGATTGAGGATGAAAAGTAAAAAAAAAAAAAAAGGAGAGGGGGGGGGGGGGGGGGGACCCGTTCTAGTCGCACACAGCCAAGGAAACCACCAAGGACAAAATAAAAACACCAGCTACGGAGAGAAGAATTAACAATTAGTAAATCAGTTGCTACGCAAGATGACAAGCACACAAAAGCAAACACACCACATTTACAAAAAAATCAAAACAAAGGACGTCCAAAATATAATAAAATCGTATCTCTTCGTTAATAAATACACCAAAAGAAAATCTCAGATACAAGGAGAAATAAATTAAGCAGAATATCCATGAGTTTGGGGGGTAAAGATTCCTATTCAAACCAACAGGGGGCAGCGATAAACTTGTAGAAAAAGCAAAGAAAATTGGAAAAAGGTGGAAGAAAAAGAAAAAAAAAAAAAAGCTGCCACCCTTTAAGTCTTTATTGCTGGTGAGTCTTAGAAAGCATGAGCACCATTTTTGAAATCTGCCCAAAAAAAGCAATTGTTTGGTAAACCTCATTGTCGTTCTCCATTTTAATGCCCGCACTCGCTCGCTCCTTTCCTCCATTTTGCTTCATGGTTAGTGTGCTTGTAGTGTGACCCCTTTTGTCCGTCCTCTTCACCTCGTCTCGTTTCCAAAAAAGCACAAGAGTGTCCGAATAGTAATAAAAATAAAAAGCGTCTTGTTTTCTTTCCTTTTCCTCAGACAAAAACACGACTGTGTCTGTTAATTTTCAAAATCTTGCCCAGTCTCTGCTTGGCGGTGGCCATGCCTTTTTTGGGACGCTTGCCTGAGCAAAAAAAATAAATAAAAAATCAAAAGGTTATAGGTTAAATAAAAGGCATGAATATAAAATCGATAGTCAAACCTTTTGTGGCTTGATTGCTGATGGGCGGGGGGTTGGGGGCGTGTCTCTTGGAGGGGTGCAGGGGCGGCGACATGTCGGGGTCACAGTACTGGTAGTCGTGCTCCGGGCTGGTCAGGCCCTGATTGTCCCAGGCCTCGCTGCTGTTGCCTTGGCTGTCCATGGGACTGGCGTCCCCCTGCTGGTGGGGCGCCGGGCCCCGCTGCTCCGCAGGACCGGAGGACCACCAGGGCTCCGGAGGCGACGCCGCCTTCTCCGGCATGGCGGGGCACAGCAGGCCGGCCATGGACAACATCCCCTGAATGGCTTCTTCCGTGCTGGGTGAGGTAGGGCGTTCTCTGCGGGGGGGCGGGGGTCACCCAAAAACATTGACACCCACATACGATCATCCTTTCCCGCGTGGGCTTCTTACCGTTTGAGTGGCTTCTGGTGAGACGGGTCCAGCTCGATGGTGTGTCCTTTCTGCCTTTGCTCCTCCTCCTCAGAGTCCTCGTCGGAAGAGGACGAGAGCGGAGACGCTTTGCGCTTTGGACGCAGGAGACATTGAAATGAGCCTCCCTCCTGCTGTCGTGGCTTTTTCCAGACAATGTATAAAACTAAACGGTGGACCCCGCGGGGTACCTGCGCGGGGGCATCGCTGTCCGAATCGTCGTCTGACGATGACGAGTGTCCCGACGCGTCTTCCCTGAGTTCGGTCTTCACTCTCTCCACACTCGCTGCGGCACCCAAAACAACAACAACGTGTCAAAACGCGAAGGCAAAATCAGAGACAAACACGAGATTCAGCACCGATGATTTTGTGAGCGTCGGCGTGCGGCCCTCGATTCATCCGGTCTGACTTGACGTCGGTGCTCTTGTTGTCGGCGGACTCCGTTTTGATCGGGCACGCCGTTGGCCGCCTCATATCCCTGAAATGGAAAGTCTAAGTGAATCGGAATCAACCTCACTTCCGCCCGATTTGAACGTCAAAGTCTTCTGACCGAATGATCCTGCCGTTGACCAGCATGAGTCTGAGGTGGTTCTCCTCCAGGGACTCGGCGGCGGCGGCCGAAGCCGTCGAGGCCTTGTTGAGCTTCCCGCGAACTTTGGCGCAGAACGCCGGATCCTGCCCGACGACGCACATGACAGGTCAGGGCTGCCCTGAGACATCGTGGGAGAAGACAAAACTCACATGCTCCAGGGGGCCCACCTCCAACCTCCTCAGCACCTCCCTGGTGTGTCTCTCCAGGATGTCCAGGTTGGAGGACGTCCGGGTGGCCTGCCGCTGCTGCTGCTCCTGCAGGCGGCGGGCGGCGCGCCGGGCTTGCCGCGCTTGGCACAGACGCTCCAGGGTGGTGCGAGTGGACGGGCAGCCGCTGGACCCTCCGCAGACGCTTCCCTGAGATTTGAGCGGCTTGACGCCGGCGCCGTTGCTCGGATCCTCCTGAGGAGCCAGACGTCACCTTCTCGGTTAACCTCAAGTCCCTCTCGGCAGAGGGGAAAGAATGCCTATTGTCAACCTCCAGGTGTCGGATTTCCTTGGTGAGCTCCTTGATGAGATGATGGGGCTTGATGTTGTCGGGGACCTCGCTGTTGGGCTGGGTCACCTGGCGATGACGTCAAGGCAGCAAAAGATGAAAAGGAAAAAAAAACGACGGGCTACGGAGGAAGGCGGTGCGTCGAGAGCTCACCTCTCTCTTCAACCAGGTCTTGAGTGCACAGATTAAAGCCTTCACGCCCTCCGTTAGGTACGTCGGAGGTGGACACGTGTCTTCTCGGAGCTCTGACGAAGGAGAAAATCCGTGTTCAAGGGCTTTTCATGGCTCAAATACCATTCTACAAACATCCCAATTCACCTCTGAGCGTTTCCAGAAGATTCTTGGCCACATACCAACAGATGGCCTCAAAGTAGGGAAACTTGAAGAGGTCCGGCGTTTTCAGACGACGCTCCATTTCGTAACACCTGGCCGACCGATAAAAGGCATCGGGAAGGAAAAAGCGCTTCTCCAGCCGGATTTCAATGTGTTCGCACCTGAGCTGCATGCCAATGTTGAGGTTGTGCAGGAAGTTGCCGCCGAACGCCATGCAATCCTGAGACGTCAGGACAGCGTGGATCCAGCCTGCAGGGGGCGCCACAGCATTACTCAACAACTCTCCAAACAAACAAATCCCACGGGCGAGTACAATTTGGACCTGTGGGGATGAGGAGCGTGGTTCCCTGCGACACCACGCACTTGTAGCACTTATCCACTTTGTCCCCGAAGAAGACCTCGCTCTGATTGGGCGAGGAGCTCCAGGCCTCGTACAGCGCCAGGTTGGCGGGCGTGGGCCTGATCAGGTAGAAGACCTTCTCGCCCTGAAGGAGATGGAACACCGCAAGGTTTACGTCTCTGGTCGCTATGGTGTCTGGAGACTTGTGTCCCGCGTACCCAGAGGACGTGGTACCACACGGAGGTGCCGCCAAAGTCGATGTGGAAGTCCGTGTAGCTGTCCTTGACGCCCATCAGGCAGTACTTCTGCACAAAGGGCTTGGGGAAGAACGAGTCGTCTGGCCAGTAGTTCTCCACCCAGGACATCTTCTGAGCGACGTCGGGCACCTCCACCAGCTTGGACATCCTCCAGAGAGACAAAAAACGTCATTGCAATGAGGAATGGCCGCCGCCGCCGCTTTGGGGACTCGGCGCTCACTTGGTGTCGGAGAACTCCAGGCTGATGAGGTTGAGCACTTTGGGCCGGTGCGGGCTGGTGAAGTACTTGATGAACTGGCTGAGCTTCATCTTGGTGTCGGCCTGCCGCGCCACGTCGATCACGTCGATCACTTTGTCGCCGCCTGCGGTCGACACGAGGTGCGCAACCGATTTGCCTGGCATGTATGCGATGACGGCGGCCATCTTTGACGCCCTCAACTAACTAACAGAGGAGACGCCTTACCCACGTACTGCTCCACGTCTCTCACGCCGAAGGTGGGCGGCGGCAGCTTGAGGCCCAGGCCCTCCATCTCAGTGACGGCGATGGGGTGGCGGAAGCCCGAGCGCTCCAGGTACTTGGGCGTCACCTGCTGGCCGCGCATGCGCATCACCACCTCCTCGCAGCTGCGGCGACAGCAAAGGTTATTCCCGGCCGACGGCGTGGCTCCTCCGATTGCGGGCCGGCCTACCTGGGGAAGGTCCTGCTCTGCAGCTCCTTGACGAAGACGGGCGTGCCGGCTTGCACCGGCCTGCCTCCGTCGTCGGGCTCCGTGTAATCGTGGCGGTGCCAGTTGTTGCGTCTTTTCACTGGGGGGAACCCCGCCCGAGCGCAAAGAGACACGTTCACGCCAATGCCCTTCGACGGCGACAACGGCGAGAAGCGGCGAGACTCACTCAGGGAGGGTCCGTGCAGGACGTCGCAGTTGGGACAGTGGTAAACGTCAATGTCAGCGGCATGGTGCTCCTCCACGTGCACGCAGCTGCAGACAAAACAACGGGCAGCTGGCTCGTCAAAAGGAAGCAGCAAACGCTTTATTTATTTTTTGCAACTCGATTAGACCGCAAGACAAGATGTCCCCCCCCCCCCCCCCCCGCCCGTTTGACCTCAAATGGCTTGGGTTGCAAATAGCTGCTTGCTCCCGCTTGCCTCTCACTTAGCAGCTCAGCCCGCAGGCGTTTCCATCGACGCAATACAAGATCAAGAGCGCCTCCGGTGGCGGGAAGCGGCGGGGAACGGACGGCAAGCGGCGTGAGGACCTGTCCCGAAATGACTCGCGCTGAGGACGGCCGCGTTTTGATCCGCAGCACGGGACTTGGCGGGATGACGTTAGCGGCGCTTGGCTGTCGATTCCACCATGTGCTCGCTGCGAGGAAAGCGTGACTCACACGGCCTCCCCCACCCACCCCCCCCTCCCTCAGTGTTTGCCGGCGAGCGACCTCGACTGACTTTTCCACCGCGGCGGGAAAGCGTCACCCACGCCGGGAGGGAAAATTGGGCTGGGGAAGTGAGGGGGCGCAAGTATTTCCTGCCTCCCACCAGATGAGGCAACCACGACAACACGTTGTGTGGCTCGCCACGCCGACATCATCCAATAGGACGCGCCGATTACTACTTTCCTATTAGCCTGGGGATCGGTGGCAAAACTATGAATCCGTCTTCATGGACAACGGACATATTTGCGATTGGCGCGCCTTAGTCAGCAGAAGGCTTCTTCGGGCGCTTAGCTCGGAGCGCATCCCCTTCCTGTCATCGGGGGCCCCCCTTCCCGTTCGTTAGCCGGCGCGGTGAGAAGGCTTCATTGTCCTCGGCGGGCGACAAAAGGCCGGAGGCGGGCACGGCCATTATTTTAAGCTCTAAATAAGCACGGCGGCGCCCACACGAGGGGGAGCCTTCGTGTGACCCCCGGGCGCCGCTTCACGCCGTCCGCCTCCCCTGCTAATGAGTGTAAACACAGCAGCTACCTGGGCGGCATTGGAATGGATGATGGCTCAACATCCGTCCACTTTGTGTAAACAATAAAAAGCTTCCCCGCGCAGACCATCCGTCTTTTTAGTGCGGCCGCACACGCCGGCCACGACATTGACGGATCGTTCGGTGAACTTGCCTCCACGTCAGGGCCATCAATCACCACTCACACCTCCGTCCCGTTCCATCGTCACACCCCCCTTAAATTAGCTGAACCATTATAATATAATAATATATTATAATTATGGTTCTTCTGTCACGGTGTGAACCAAAAGACATTTCTCTTTTTTGGCCCACACTCGCGCAGCTTCAATTTCTCTTGGCAGCTCTCTTCGTGCCGTTACGCAATCACTTCCGTCGTTTCAAAGAAAGCGCTTTGTTGTTTTCCAAAAGTGTTGCCGTGGCGATGCCGCCCCCCTTCATGTACGCACTGAGCCAACAACGGGCACCGTAGCAGATCATGACGCGCCATTCTTTTTGCCGCACAACCAGATTAGGTGACCTCGACACCTGAGACAGAATTTTACAGGCTTGATCCACTGAACTTGATAGTACGCACACACACTCAAGATAAAAGTTGTGCAACAATGACTCATGGGAAGCACTCGACGTGACTAATACGCGTGGAAGCAGAAGTTGCCCGGCAAAAGGATGACTAAAAATGCTAGCGAATGCCAAATATCATAAAGAGGAAGATGGAGACGAATATTTCACACTCGTGCAGCCTTTTAATGTTGATATTTGACAGAAAGTGGACATTTTATTCATTAAAAACAGCGAGGCCCAAAGATTGACACAAATGTGACAAGTGATGTTGACGAGGCTGTTCAGTTCCAATATCGGCCGCTAGGGGCCCCCTCGGCCATGTGCCCCTAATAAGGGGGGATTTAAATGTCTCAAGCTGTCAATCAAAAGCGCCACCATTAAAAACAAGCTCGGTCGTTGTTCTCTAAAGTCGCCTTGCAAGTCAAACGAGCCCGTTGGTTCCCAAAACGAGCTTCAAAACAAAAGTGCGAGCGGGCGAGCGAGCCACGTTTAACAATGGAGGAAGTTGCTCGAGGAGCGTGCCAATGTAAATAGCTTTTAAAGTGCGCCGACATTACCTCGAATAACCCGACTCAGCGAGCCGTTGACATCAAATAAACGGGAGAGGGAGAACACGAAGCCATTGCTTTTGAACGCAAACAAGGCGCCTTTGTAGATGACGCCGAGCGTGACTGACAACAGCGCGACGACCCAAATTGGAGAATCCAACTACTTGTCTCGAAGGCGTCTTTTGTCTTCAATCTTACGCAAGGACGAGATTACAAACAGCACGCAATGTCGTTCGAGTTGTGCCCCAATACGACAACATCCACGGCGGTTTCGAGGGAAAAACCCAGTCCACTTTCTTCAGTCAACTCGCGTCAATAGACGATTTAAAGCCCCCGAAAGCTAAGCTAACTTAGCCACCGGTCCGCCGCACGTAGAACCGTCGCCTTTTCCGGACAAACCCGGCGTGTTTGTCCCCTCAAACGGAGCTCGGCCGCGGAAGAACACATTGGCCGACGTACCTGCCGTGGAACCAGTCCTTGCAGATGTCGCACTCGATCATAAACCGGCTCACGTCGTAAGGCTGCCGGCAGACACAGTACAGCGGGGTCGCCGCCATCTTGCTACTGTCCCCAAAACAACGCAGGAATGATTGCGGGGCGGAGAGTCAAGTCCGGTGGCCGGAAATTGCCGAAGTGCAGCCGGGCGAAGCCGAAGCCAAGCCGGAGGAAAGCCCTGCTGTGACGACATAAAGAGATACTTTGAACTCGATCACAAACGTGTATTAAAGGCTACTTCACAACATAAAAGGGATTGACGTACAAAAAAAAAATCATGGAAACGTAAATGTGCGATATAATACTATACGGAAGGACAACACTTGTCTTCCCATTGTCACTGATGTGATTTCGGCGTAGGAGTAGCGCCATCTCGTGGCCAAGGTACGTAAACGCAAAAACAGTCAACTCGGCTAATGTCACTACATAATGATGGATAAAGAAAATCGATTGACAAAACGCTTTATCATTGAATTTGTTTTAAATATAGTCATACATAAAAATATGTGGTGGGACGAACACGTAGTAAAAATGTTGAGCGTTTGTACAAAGTGTAATTTAATGCAAAATTAAAATGTTTTTTTTGTTGTCTTTGAAAAAACAGACATGAAACAAGGCAATCTGCCGGTACAAAAGTGGACGGCACGTATGCGCACTCTCTCGTCTGGTTTATTTCACACTTAATGAAGCAACAGACGCTGGTGAATAGGACATCTGATGGCGTCACCTTTGCGGTCGCTGTCGTCACTTAACAGTACTTTGGCCTTCAGTGCTAATCCGACGACATTTTGGCTCGTAATCCTCTTTGGGGAAATCAAGAGGTCGCTCGCGTCACAAAACAGAAACACACTTTGCATAAATGTTTACTTTTGTCCCTTTTTCCCGCTGCCTAACTCACTCCGACTGGCTCGTCGCGTCAAGAGTCAACAACACTGTTTCGTAAGACATGTTGAGAATACTTCCCGAATCATTTTTGGTACTTTTATAAGAATAACTATTTACACATCTTCCAAATTAAGAACACGTACAAAGGAAAAAAACTCAACAGAACGCCGGACTCTTTGAACATGAATGTTTGAAGGTGTCCCTCATGGATGCGTACGTAGCCCCTTTTGCTTTACTTGAGTGGACGCCTTCTTTTAAAGTGCCCCTCGGTGATGAATACTTTTGTCCCTCAGATTGGTATTAGACCTTCAATCTTCTCCGCAAAACCAATGCCCACATTTGTTTTTCTCACAGCAAACCGCTTTACAAGCGCGTCATGCCGCAAATCACCCGATACTTTTTTTTTCCCTTCTTCCTTCTCCTTTTACACGAGTGAAAGACGCATTAGCGCGATTATATTGTTCATTTCCCTTTAACGCAAACACATTATCGTGTTAGGGAAGCTGATAATGACACTGTGGAACCTTCTGTGTGCTTTTCTCGCAGTTAAATTGTGGGAAAAGCCAATTTTTTTCATTATATATATAACACCACTGAGGTCGCTAAGCTTTGAGTACAAAGATGAAAAAGTAGTAAACCCGGTGTCAGTACAAAGAGGGCAAATAGGGGTCGTAGACGAACAGTAGGAAAGACGGCAGATGAAGGAAAAAAACGAAAAAAAAGTCATTTTTCCCGTGCGTCATCTTCCAAAAAAGGCAGTATTATAGAAGACCTGCGGGAATCCAACGAGACTCGGAAGTCCCACGAAAGGAAAAGTTCTTCGACTCGACGCCGAGTTTCAAGTAAGAAAAGCAGAAGGCAAGTACGCAGTGGCGGCGAGGGAAAATGCGCTGCGTTGCATATATTAGGAGAAAGAAAACACTAGAATCAATGACACTTTGTGGGGGCGGGGCGGGGCGGACGGACAGGTGGGTTGTTAGGACGCTCGAGGCTGCGAGGGAGCGCCGTCAGTTGGTCAGGGTGCTGGATGCACGGAAGTAGGAGAGGAACTTGAAACACAGGCTGACCACAAAGTACCAGATGTTGCGCGCCATCTGCGAGCGAGCGATGAACACCCTCCAGATGAAGACCACCAGCAGCGTGTTGAAGATGTAGCGGATGTTCCTCAATCTGCAAAACAGCCGTGTTGCTCCATGAGTTTACAGACAAATCAATCAACTGTTTTATTGGGCTGAACAACGTCGGGATGCGACCAGCAGAGGGCGCAGCTAACTCAAGAGAGCCGTGTTCTGGAGCCACTTACTTCCTCAGGTGCTGCCTGGCGGCGGGAATGTCAGACATGTCCTCGTTCAGGACGTACTTCTTGGTGCCGATGCAATAGTTCTCGATGTACTCGGGCCAGTTGAGCTGGCGCACGTCAAAGTTGAACGTCTGACAAAGCAAAACGGTTTGTCGAGAGCAATCCCAGGTCAAATGGAAAGAGCAGAACTGAGACCGACTACCTTGCGGTCCTCCGGGCTCATCTGCGACATCAGCATGCTAATATTCTCAGAGTTCCACTCCCAATCCTGGCTGCTGAAGTACTCCAACAGGCTGATGGCCTTGTGAAGCCGGTTGAAGATGCGCATCATCCTAGATGGGATCACGAGGCATCAGAACCGTTTCCCGGCCCCTTCCAACCCGGAGGCAACTTACTGCGGCTTCTGTCCCGACAGGCGCAGGACCAGGTCGTAGATCAGGGCGGGGAACTTGTGGCTGACCAGGATCCAGTACTGGTAGATGAGATAGTTGGAGGTGATGTTGGCGTTGGGTCGGCGAAAGGCCTGCTCCAGGGGGTTCCGCTTGAAGGTCGACATCACGTGGTACTCTGAGGAGGGACGCAAAACGCATGAGCACTTCCCCAGCTGCCGGAGGAGCCGCGTGACCGCCGGACCGTTACATCACGGCACGCAACGGCCGGCGGGCCGGCCTCTGTTGCCACGGCAACGGATCGGGAGATGACCAGATGCGAGAGGACGGCGGACTGGAGGGCCCCTCCGACACGCGTGCTAAATCAATGGAACGGGAGACGAGCGTGGAATAGCCACAATGTTGGCTTTCTCTTTCCCCCGTGATGACGAGGCCTAATCCCGCCAGCGGCCATCTGCTAGCAATTCTCAGCGTGCTCGCTAATCTGACAGGAAGCGGAAAAAGATGACACCCCCCACCCCCTCCCACTATGACACACTGACAGCCGGATATCCTGCCCGCACGCCTCCTAATCTGACTGTCTGATGACATGACATCCAATAATACTCTGGTTAGCGTGTCCAAGGTGCGGCCCGTGGGCCTTTGGCTGAGCGTTGTGGCCAAATTGTAATAATGCACTTTCGGCTTAAATGATTGTCTTCTGTGGCCAGCAGGGGGCGCAAGAGGCCCACCTTTGCGTCAATTCCCAAAGCCGGCCGGGACATTTTCGGAAGCTAAAAGTACAAAGCGCTCGCACTCGACGCAACCTACCGATCTCGCCCCAGTGGAAGGGGTTGATGGCGCCGGTCGTGCAGTTGTACACCAGAGCCGTTTTGGGTCTGCGGACGACGGGGAAGCAAAGAAGAAACACTGCTTAGGATCAACTCGGCCACGTGGAGGGCGTTGCCGACTGACTGACTGACTTGTGCACGGCTGTGTACCAGCCCGCCGCCAGGGTGAGGTTGATGACCACGTCCACGGGGATGAGGTCGGCCACGGCGTCGTTGTTGGCCCGCATGGTGCGCAGGATGCCCTTGCCGGCCTGGCGGGTAGCGTATGACAACATTCACGTGTGTGTGTGCGTGCGCAGCGTGTCGGAGGGTGTCCTACTTACAGCGATAAAGACGCCGCTCGGCCCGTTGAAGTTATCGATCCAACCCTGAGGAGAACGCGGGAGCTCAGATCAATGACGCTAACAGAGACGCGTGCGCGCTGTGGCCGTATCGCGTTACGGCCTGCGGCGGCCGCGATTGTCGATTAGAGAACATTAAAAATGCACGGGGCTCGTGTCGCGCCCGATAACGCGCGCGACAGGAAAAGACGCAAGGCCGATTGCCGAGGCAAGGCCGCGATAACAGATGGACGAGACGTTTTTTTTTTTTTTTATCTCTCTCGCACTGCCGCAGCTCAAAATGACATTTGGCTCCATTATAGAAAGCACCATATAAAAATGTCAGTGCGGGAACATTAAAAAAAAAAAAAAAGACACGCGACTCACTCAGGGGTGAGGATTACGAAACGTATTAAATGTAATGCGGAGGGCAACGGCCGTCCAAGTCGACACGTTTTGCTTCGAGCGGCCAATGGGAGGATACGCTGACCTCGTCAAAGGTCAGACCTTGGGAGGATCGAGTTGAAATCGGAGCGATAAGAGAAAGTTAGATTGTGAAGGCCATGGGCAGATTAGATTGGGACGGCAATTTGGAAGATGATTGGACAAAAAAAAAAAAGGGTTACCCCCACGCCGAGTCCTATCATTTCCAAAACAAGATACGGAAAAGCCGCAAAAAACACAAACGTAATCCTGACGCCAGACGGGCGGGAAAGTCTCGGCGCCGCCGGACGGAGAAGATGTTTGGACGGATGAAAGCAGCTTAAGCGTCTTCTGCGTGAACTCGGCCCACTCCCCTCGCCGTAATCCTCCGCCACTTGAGCGGAACGACCCGCTCAATATCTCACCGGGAAGGGCTCCTGCCAGCTGGCCCCCACGATGGACGGGCGGATGATGCCGATGTTGAGCTCGCCCTGCTCCTGCTGCACCACGTACTCGGCCAGCGCTTTGGTGTAGGTGTACGTGTTGGGCCGGTTGCCGATGAGCCGCGGCGTGATGTCCCGCACGATGCCGTCGTCCAGCCACCTGAAAGTTAGCGCCGCGGTTAAGACCCGCTTCCGGTCGGAAGCAAATCGCCATTCCAACTCACTCGAGGGACTCGATGAGCTTGCGGGGCTCGACGGGCGGCGGGTAGACCACCTCGTCGATGTGCTTGCGGTTGCAGTTTGCATAGGCGGTGGAGATGTGGATGAAGGCCTCCAGGTGGCGCATGCGGCGGGCCAGGCCCAGGAGCTGCTGCGTGCCGATCACATTGAGCTGCACGGCGTGTCTGGCGGGCGACAGGAAGTGGTGATCAGAGGGGGCGGGGCCTGCCTCCCTCCCTCCCTCCCTCCCGCTCCCTCGCGACGACCATTTACTTGAGCGGCTCGTCGAAGCGGATGGTGGCGGCGCAGTGGAAGACGACGTTGACGCAGGCGGCCAGCTTGTCGGCGTCCTCGGGGCTGATGGCCAGGCCCGGCTGCGTCATCTCGCTGCTGACGCCGATGACCTTGCGGTGGAAGTCGGCGTCGTCCTCCCGCACGCGGTCAAAGAGCTGCGCAAAAGGTCAAAGGTTTGCATTTGTTCCTCAAACAGAAAAGCCGGCGACAAATCGAGCTCAGCCGCTATTGTCTCGATGGCGTCGAGTGAATATTTGAGACCCGAGTCATCGCTCGGAATGTACGTCAGCAGCCGGTGACGACGCCGGCGCAGGTGAGTCAGCTTCGCTTTGTGCGTGCGTCACAGCAAGGAGAAGCCTTTCCGAACTTCAAAGTCAAGACGGCGCCAGTCCATGACGGACGGCGGCTGACGCCGACGGGGATCGAAACCGGCCGTTCTCGCTCGGGCGGCATTCCGACACGCGGCGAGGGATTAACGGAACCCTCCGTGCACACAATCCCGCCCCCCCCGCCTGATAAAGACTCTTTTGTGAACACGGAGGGGCGGCCGACGGGGACCGACGGGTCGGATGCTTTCCCGCTGCGGAGAAGGAAAAGGATGATTCTGAAATGCCGCCGACGGTGAACAGCTGTTTGCGTTCGTGCGCCGCATCCATCGCCTGGAAACGCGGCCGGACCGAGCGACATTTTTTTTTTTTGTTGCACCAAGCGTTACGCAACGCAAACATTACGGCCCTCCGAGCCAGCAGCTGGCACCGAGGAGGCGGGGCAGGTGGCCGTGTCGTCCGCAAACGCTTAAAAAAAAACAAAATGTGGGTTTGCGGTTTTCCCTGACAGTTCCTTTGGGCCACTCGTGGCGGGTTGTCAACTTCCGCGGCTCGACTTCTGTGTCAAGGGAGTCATTGGCGAGGATGATGGCCGGGGTTAGAGGGGTCGCGCGTGTGGGGGGGGGAGGGCGGTACCAGCGCTGCTTCAACGGCGGCCTTTGTGCAAGAGGGCGACGCCGTGGGAGGCTCGACCGGCACCCGGCAAACAATAGTGCCACGCACGCACGCACCCCTGCAGTCATTCGCTTGCCCGCTCAAGAAGGTCAATGCATGAAGACGCCTCCGTAGCAAATATTTCTTTATGACCACGGGAGAAATTGCGGCCGTTGCGACGTTAAACACCTCATTAAATGTGGAAGGCTTATCGCGTCCCATCTCACAGCCAAATGCTTCCTTCCCTCTGACAATACGAGCGCTCAAAGGTCGCCGTCTTGACATGCCCGCCCGGCTGAGTTACGAGGCGAGCGCGCCGAACGGGTTTTTCCTCTAGCAGCTATTCCGCTTTTCTTTGTTGCTCGCAGTAACCGAGCTTGGGCCACCTCGTCCGGTGTCAATCCCGAGCTTTGATGAGTCACGCTCGGCCGCTCTCTCTGCCCACTCCTCCACTGCCTGACCACATGGCTGTCCTTGTTCCCCCAAGAACAAATTCTTCAAATAATCATGGTCGCCAAGGCAACGTTTGCTCATTAGAAACACATTTTTCACAATGAATGACAAACGGTTGCGGCGACACCGACGCTCGACTTCACGCCGCGTTTGGCGTCGCGAGCGTCTCAACCTCACCTTGCACTTCATCATGTCGTCCACCCTCTCCTGCATGGACTGTCCAGCTTTGGGCCGCACCAGCAGGAAGAGCGCCCGCACGTCCGGGCAGGAGCGCAGCAGCTTCTCCACCAGAACCTTGCCCATGAAGCCCGTGGCCCCCGTGATGAGCACATTCTTGCCGGCGTAGAATTCGGCCACGGACGTCACCCCCGGTCGGGTCCGGACGTCCGCTTGCTCCCCGATGGGGACCCGGTCTTTGCACTGATCCTGCATGCGGGAGAACATAGGTACGCTTAAAAAAAATCAAATATCCCGAGCGCTCGGTCGGGTCCGCGAATCTTGCCGGTGACCCTTTGACTGGAGTCGTTTTAAGCGAGGGCGAGGCCTCGTGACGCAAATAGCATTTAGCCTGGCGGAAGCCGACCCAGATGCGCCGCTCGTCGTCTCCCGGTGACACGCCGTGCGCTCCGGCCCCGCCCCTGCAATTTAATTAGATCATATCCCGCGCACCGGCGGAGAGTAATGGAGCGTGCCACGTTATTTGGGCCAACTCGATACAATAAATCGGGCGATGGCGGGCGGCCAGTTCCCTTCGGACCACAAACGCCGCCTCCGAGGCCATCCGCGAGCGCGGCTGCAAATTTGGGTTAATAAGGTGACAAATTCCGTGGCCCGTCTGGACCCGCGTGACGAGTCCTAGGTGTCGGTACTTCCTGGTTTCGCCGCGTTGACCGTAAAAGATCAAGTGCGTGAGAAGCTCTCGGTTGGCAAGGATATTTATTCTCTGGCAGCGGTGGCGTTGCATTTCTCCGAGGTCGACCTGACATCAGCACCGTTTATCGAGTCTCGTTTGGTACGCGGCGGATTCCCGGCAGGTCGGCCCGAATCCCGCCCGGACGTGGAAACCAAATCCTCCCACTCGACTCAACAATGGCGTGCTTCCTTGCCGCCTGCTGTATTCAATGACAACACCTCTGTGTATGATTTCGACTCAGCTGAACCTTGCGCACATCAAAGTACAAATCCAAAGCGTCTCAGAACCTCACCACGGATTAGCACCTGACGAGGGGAATGTCGACAAGCTCCTGGATTAAACGCCTCAAATCTCAGATGGATGCCAGAGGTGCTGTCAGCGAGGAAGACGATTAAAGAATCGGGTTTTCCAGCTGTGACTTAAATTGTCGCGTCGGCCTACGATGCCTCGGACCGTCCATTAGCGGATCCGTGCGGCGCTAGGCAGATGCACTCGGGCTGATAGCATCACGGGCGGACAAAAGCCGGCCAGAGTGGCGGGGGGGGGGAGGCTTGCAACGATTGCGTTAGTACGCTTGAAAGCAGGCAGGAAGTCGCTTCTATGATGGCGTGGGCCTGCTTTAATCTTACACAGATTAAAAAAGAAAAAAAAGGAAACAAAGACGTCAATCAAATAAAAGTCCGATCTATGCGTCTGTCAACATCCAACTGCCAATCACGAGTCATCAAAGTCAACATGAAGCGTCTCCTGGACGGAAGCGTCACCCGCCGTCCGACCCGGAACCGAGAAATCCACATCCGGGACCGAAAGGTCGAGAAGGAGAATCTGACGTTTCATTTCCTAAAAAGGACTTTGTTGTGTCATTCTGATTCGCTTTCATCTCTATAAAGTCAGTTTAAAAATCGGTCAAAGCGACTTAACAGTGACATTCGCAGTCAGTACGTTTTCAAACGGCCACCTCGGGCTACAAACTTGGCCGACACTTCACGTGCTATAATTAGCGGTGTCGCGCGTGTATACATTAGCACGCTTGGAACCAAGGTTCATGTAGCGTACAGAACTGGATGACAGCCAGTGTGAGTGAGTGATGCTCATTGGTCCATCAGGCCACTCCATCACCGGTGCTGGTGACACGCTATTAACGCCACGCCCTTCCACGCAGGGGTTCAATGTCATGCCACCCGCGTAGCGCCCCTCTCCGGTTATTAAAAGCGCACATGCCGAGACAATGCGGTGGTGGGGGGGCGGCTCGAGGTGGATTTGCTACATGGGAAGAATTCTGCTATTTTACAGTACTGTTTCCATTTAAAATGGAAAGTCTCCCAAATAAGTATTTTACAAAAAAAAAGAAAATCAAGTCATTCTAATAGCACACATTATATAGGTCGCATAATAATATACTGCAAACATAAAAGGCATCACATTTTTGAGGACATTTAAACCAAATAATCCTGTTTAAGCATTCATCAAGGCAGACGCGGTAAACACGCACACTCCGGTTTGTTCAAAGAATACAAGTTGACATTAACTTGAAATGAGGAAAAAACCACAGGACGCTTCTTCCCGTATTATTATTCCTTCTTTATTATTGCCAGTCGTAATTCGAGTCAAAATAATAATGGACGGATAATAAGCAGCTTTGAAAGTACGAGTGCGACTTTGACACGTCGGGAAATTGCTTATCATTGGTAGGCTACTTCACTAACAAGCAAAAAGTGGGACTCAATTTAAACATTTAAAATAATAATAATAATTGAAAAAAAACTACAATTAATAATTGAAAAAAAACTACAATGACTTTAGCGTTAAAAAAAAAATACTGTAACCAGAAAACAGCACGTTGAAGGCCACCATCGTCGCTTCCGGTGTGCGCGGGGCTAACGGAGGCGAGCTAACCGCCGGCTCGCTGACTCTCGCGTTGCCCAACGCCCAGCCATCTAAGGCGGCGTCGGGCGTCTCCACGTCCGGCCCTCTCAATTAAAGCACTCCAGCCGTTAAAGCCGTCAGCATGTTAACAAGTATCGTTCAAACGACATTCGTATTCGATCTCTGTGTTCCTCGCTCCCGCCACGCAGCCGACAAAACCCGAAGATGCTCCAGGGTGGGGAGGCGAGCCGGAGCGGCTGCGTTCCGCCGCTCGTCGCCTCCCCACACGGCCCTCGAGACTCAACCGTTCGCGGCCGAAAATGGGCTGAAGAAACGGCTTCTTACCGTAGCCATGAGCGGCGAGCTTGCTCCCGTTCTCTCGCGCCTGTCAAGAGAGGCAGTGCGGTGCGGCAGCTGCGGTCTCTCTGCCTCCTCCCACCGGCCGCCCCCCTCGACCAACGGATGCTCCCACCAGCGACTCTGTGGGAGAGAGAGAGAGAGAGAGAGAGAGAGAGAGAGAGAGAGAGAGAGAGAGAGAGAGAGAGAAAAAAGAAAGCCTCCGCCCGGCCCCTATGACAAATGCGGTAGCAGCCCGCTCGCCCGCCCAGCGCAACGCTGAATGAACGGGTACAGTACGTGTCACCCCACCCGTGGCCCCACCCAGCCAGCCAGCCAGCCAGCCAGCCCTTGGCTTTCGTCAATCAAATTTCCGCCGAGCCGTATGTAGGCTACGCACGCAGGCAGCCATGCAGCCAGACGTTTCTCGGAAGTGACAAAACAATTAATGCACTGTAATTGTTCACGCCGCTGCCCTGAACACAAAATGGATACACGTCAATGATACTCCGCCTGTTCACGGTGCCAGACAGACATTGATTACTTGCCCGAAATTCCAGCATTATCTTCCTGATAGCTACCCAAATACTTACTTAAATATTTTCCTTGAAATAGAATCGCATTTGTCAATCATGCAGCCACAAGTATGGAGGACGCCTAAAAGCTTCCTCCATGGTGACGTGAGCGTCATATAGCAGAACAGCCGTGTCTGTGGAATGTCAAGTATGCAATGTATATGCAGGCGTGTATGGAAACGGACCAGACTCCACCACGGCAATCGGATTTCACACCTATGGCTCAGTGACTGTGAAAAAAAAACGGGTAAGGTTGTGCAGATGGCAATCATTATGAAAAGCGGTGAATCCATCAAAACAAACATGCAAAACTTTACAAAATAGTCACACTTGCGGGATTGACGCTGCCTCGACGGGTTGTTCCAGTAAAACAAGTCATGCGAGTCAACCTGTCATGACCTTATAATTGTTGTATCATGCATATCATGAGGATTTGCGGTTTCACAAAGGCTTTGTGGACTCTCATTGCTTTTCACATTGAATGCAACACATTCATTTAACCGGTTTCACTTGGTTCAGTCAAACTGGGCTCATTTCAATGACCACGCGAGAAGAAGAAGTCTGAACCGAAAAACGGAAGAGGAACTACAGCACGATGACGGTAAACCGCACCAGGAGAAAGTGTGACGGACATTGCACAACACAGAGGACGCCTATGAAAAATGAACACGTGACTAATTAAAACTACTAACGTGACGAGGAAAGCCAAACGGGTTTAAAAGCAAATCAACAGCGCCCTCCTGTGGACATTCAGGGGAAGACGACAGTCAGTGCGCCCTCGTGTGGACTAACAAAAGCACTACAATTCATACTGTGCAAACCGAACGATGATTATACTGTATTAAAAAAAATCAACACACAATTTAAGATTAAACATAGTTAATAAATCAAAAAACGTGAACAGAACTCCATTTGAGTGAGCTCATTTAATTATAACCTCCTTCTATGCGCAGCAGTGAACTGCTTCAGAAACACCCAATTAATCACTGCTAGGTAATTAATCACCCCAGTTTATTCCGCGTATGAATGATTAAAAGAAAAAAAATACTACTTCATTTGCGGCGCAATGAGTCAATACATAGCGTTGCTATTGTGTCAACGTTTTATTTTAGTCTTCAGAGTATCATACAAGATTTCTGGGAACAAAAACAAATTAATATTTTCGTACTGCTGCATTTTTCTTCGTAAAAATAGTTGCTCCGCATACCTACACGTCTGGCGACCGCCGTTTTTTTTTTTTTTTTTTTTTCTGTTTTACACTACACAGTGATTCTGAGCTGAGTCATCAACACGCACACGCACGCACGCACGCACTCACGTTTTGGTTTTCGTTGGCCAACAGAAGTGATGAAAAAGACAAAAGATGCTTCCGAGTTGTGCTTGACAGTCCCTTGTCACCGTGGCGACCGAGATGACTTCTGCTTTCAAACACTGTTAGCGCTACAGACTTGATTGTACGAAAAGACACACGAGCCAAGCCATTTTGGCACACTTAAGGACCGGCGGGACATAAAAGCGCACGAGATGTCGACAGAATCAGATTCACAGTTACGTCATGTATGGTCGTCGTGGTAACTAGCAGCCTTGGTTAAAAACATCTACGCTCCGCCCCTCGCTCCTTCCTAAGGCACTCCATGCCCTCCTCGGCGTCATTCCTCAGCCTTGCGTTTTATTTACACGGTGATTGCTGTTGGGCCCGCGCAGTCCGGTTAAGGCAAAGTCCGAGAAAAAGAGACCCCGTTGAGTCCGGCTTGTCGTATCAAAATCTGCTTACATTTGATTGCTTCTCAGTTTCGGCTGATTCCTCCAAACAAAAGTGGATGAACGTCCAGTTTTTAAGGTGGAGGGTGTCCAATAATTTAGTCCGTAGTCGAATAAATAAAACCAGTCGATCGGTTTCCTCGGTGGGTCGAGCCGTTAGCTGGTCCAAGTTCCCGCTCGCAGGGCGCCGGGAAGCTTGTCCGATCCGGGGATCTTCCAGGGCCCCGGAGAGACGGCAGACTTCCCCGCCGCCGATTCCCGCCCGGGCTCCGGGCCCGGCCTGCTCGTCCCGTTCGCGTGCACGGCGGGAGTGGCAAGAAAGCCGCTTCCTCCGGGAATTCTCTCGCGTCCCGGCGCGGCACGGCGCTCCTCGCGGGCGGACCGGCCGCCGTCGCTCCCTACGCTCGCCGCCGAAAGTCTATCGAGCGGCGCCGTTACTTCCGGCAGGCTTGGAGAGGCTGAAGGGCGAGCGTCCCAAGAGGCGCCATTGTCTGGAAGACAGCCGCGGCGGGAACGCGGGTCAGGACAGAAGTAAAAAGGAGAGGGTAACGCGACGGACGCATGCCACAGCTTTTCAAAATAAAACGCATGCTTCAAAATGATCCCATCGATTCCTCAGATAAAAATGGATTCTATAAACGCCAACAAAAAGTCTGTGACTTTGAGAGTGTGTGGCTTTAAAAGGTGGGGCTTTGCCCGGTGAGTAATATGGGCGTCAGCGAACAAGCGTTCAGGTTAGCGGCTAGCCATTAGCAAAAGTGCGCCTCCAATTATCCATTTGGAAAATTATTTTTACAAAATGTCGGCCTTCGTATTTACATGCTGAGACATGCTTCACGGTTACTATGGCAACTCAAACAGCATTTAACAGCACACACACTTTTTGTACAAAAGTATTGGGACACAGCATGAGTATCCAAAATGCAAAAGCTCAAAGGACTCATTTGAAATTCATTGAGTCAATGCGTGTCCCAATCCTTTTGTCCAAATTGTCTTTTGTTCTTTGCCGGAAGCACAAAAACACACACAGGATGATGCACCATCACGCCAGTGCGTAGCATTAGTGCTGAAAAAAAAAACATAGAACAACAAGCCTGCATCATTTGCATAACCATTTGGTATGCAAATGAGCACCTTGGGTGGTGCTAAAATAAAAAAGAATCACACCGCTAAGCTTGTTTTCTATTATTTGTCTGAGGCGGAGAGTCAAAATATTAGGAACACACACACACACGCAGGCGTGAGCGAGGGGCGAGAAGAAGAAGATTTGGCTCGGCCACAAACCGTGTCCTTGGGGTGCCCCATGAGGACGAAATAGGGGGCGCCATGCGTGTCACTTTTCATGCACATGGAGTGAGCGGAAGATACCATTCCTAAAGAAGGGGGGGCGACAACCTAGAGCAATCAGTTAGTGACACCGCGGCGGTCAGCGGACGAGATCAGCCGCGGGCGCGTCGTCCGCGTGATGTTCGCCGGGCCGAGGACCGCTCACCGTAGTCGGGGACCTGTCCCGTGCCCCGCTTCAAGAGGAGACGCACACGCCTGCCGCCCGACTTGATCAGCTCGATGGCGCGCCCGTGGGTCATGTCCCGCGTGGTGTCGCCGTTGATCTCGATGATCTGGTCGCCCACCTGATGGGAAGGACCCAGAATGAATGATGATGATGATTTAGAGATGAAGCCGCTTGGCGTACCCGCATCCTGCCGTTGCGTAGCGCCGGGCCGTCCTCGGCCAGCCTGAGGACAAACAGGTCCATCTTGTACTCCCGACCTCCGCGGATGCTGAAGCCGAAACCCTTGACGCTCTTCTCCAGCTCCACCGTGAAGAAGTCAAAGTCCTGCGACAGCTGAGGGAAAAGCAAAGCGTTGTCACGGCGGACGGCAGAGACGCTCCCGCTTCTCCTCGCTTACCTGCACCGGCGGCATGCGGTAGTCCGCCACGGCAAACTGCGGCCGGAAGTCCAAGAGGGGTGGGTGGCGGTAGTCCAGCGTGGGGGGCTGGCGGTAGTCGGCCACCGGGGGGTGCCGGTAGTCCACGGGCGGCTGCCGGTAGTCGGTGAAGGGCGGCTGGCGGATGTCCGGTTTCACGTCCTGCCGGGCTTTCACCTCCGATCTGTAACTGGGTACGTTTCGGACAATTACACCAGTTGTGTGGAGAAAAAAAAAAAAAAAAATTGCGGGAGTTTGCTACCTGCCCTCGTGTGGATAGGTCTGCGTCGGGGGTGCTGGCAGCTGGCCGCCGACAGGGCTCCGCTGGGTTTTGGCGTCCGACCGGGCCGACTCGGCGGCACCCGGGTCGGGCTGCGGGCCGACGGCGGGCGGCTGCGTCTTGGGGCTCTGCTGCGCCAGGGGGCTCGGCTTCTCCGAGGCGGGCGCCGACGGCGGGTTGCTCGCCTCGGCTACAACCAAGTCGGGGATTGTCTGTCGATCCCGAGTCTGCGGCGAGCGCTTTTGCGACAAACCGACCTTCCTGCGGGACGATCCTCAGCGTGACGCTCAGGCCGGCGTCCTTGATGAGCTTGACGATGTCGCCGTGCGGCATGTTGACGATGGACTGGCCGTTGACGGCCAGGATGCGGTCGCCCACCTTCATCTTGGCGCAGCGGTCGGCCGGGCTGCCCTCGATGATCCGCCCGATCTTGTGCGGCACCGCTGTCGGACGCAAAGGGTCAGCGACTGGCGGCGTCCCGATACTTTTGAGCGCCTTACGGTTGGCGGCGGGCGCCTCGGGCCGGTTGAGCGAGCTGATGATGACGAAGCCGAAGCCTTCGCTTTCTTTCCGGTGGATGAGGACGTCGCTGGGTTGGGTGGCGCTGTTGGCGTCCGTCAGGTCGCTCCGCGGCGAGCTGTGCTGCGTGGAGCCCGAGTGGCGCCCGTTCTCCTGACACGAGTCGCCTACAACGGTCGAGAACCGCGACGTAGTGTCTGGCGTGGAATTCCGTCAGGAGGCGACGCTGGACAAACCTGCGGCCTGGCTCCGCCTCCTGATGACCATGTTGACTTGTCCGTTGCGCGCGGCGCTGTGCATCAGGTCGATGACGTAGCGATGCGGCTTGCCCACCACAGGGATGCCGTCCACGAAGAGGAGCTCGTCGCCGGGACGCAGACGCCCGTCCACGTCCGCCGGGCTCTTCTCGATGATGGCGCCGATTACGATCTATCGGGGGGGGGGGGGGGGGGGGGGGAACGCAAAACGGATTAGAATTAGATTAAATTCGATTGGATTTCGCTATACGAGCCTTGTCACGTGTCTCCGGACTCGCAGGCTGGCCCGCCTCGTCCCCGCCCAGGACCCTGAAGCCGAAGCCGGACTTGTGCCTCCGCAAGTTCACCTCCATGTCCTGGTACTCTACAAACAGACAGTCGGATGAGCGGCGGGTTCCCGCGGCGTGCGCTTTCGCTAGCGACCGACGAGGCACTCTACCCGGCGAGGGGTCCGCGGGGAAAGTCGTCCTCGGGGCTCCCGATTCTGCACAGACAAAGAGGCAAATCCTGTGGGAAGCTCACCGCCGCCATCCATAAAAGTCACGGCGAGAGTTATAGCCATCACTCATTTGCTGCTTGGGAGAGTGAAATCACAAGGAAGGCAAACTTGACGTACGTGATTGATTAGAATTTTTATCCGTAGATGGACGCTAGTATCTGATTTTGGCGTGTAAGTGAATTTGGCGACGCTTGCGGAAAAAAAAGATTAGAATCGGGTCTTTAGTCATCATTAGCAAATTTCAATGTCCGACCTAACATGAATCCAATGACGAGGTAAAGGAGAATTGAGTCACTTGGGCGCGCCGGCTGCTAGCGAGGCCAAACTGGACCTCAGGGAAAAACGTTGGGCGTTTTACAAGCCAAACAGAAATTTTATAATCCCCAGCGAAGAATATCATCTCTTGTTGACAGCGTTAACAACGTCAACCTTGTCGGCGTCTATAAAGGTCGTGGCAAAAAGGAAGTGAATGTTTGTTTATTGCCACTCATCCAACTCTCAAAGATTTTGGACCTCAAGTCAAGTTAGCATGATTTCTACTATTATGAATCTATATTTGATTTATTATTATTAATTATATTTATTTGAAATGAAAGAGCAAAATATATTTCCTCTTTCTACGAGAACAGTGCATCATTTTTGCGGCAAACTCGATTCAAGCTAAATTCCGCATTAATTGGAATGGAAATGAAGTTGAGGCAAGAAGCCAAGAATGTGAGCAACGTTATTAGTCGCCTTATTAAAAGAGCTACGCGACAATATGTTTATCACATCCGGTAAGGATGATTCATCCTGACATGTGGTGCAGGTGCGCCTAATGAAGCGCGGCGCCGGTGTCACATGATGTCATCGTTTAATAATGACATAACAGCTTAGCATGAGCAGCGTGGCAAACGGTGGCTCTGTGTGTGTGTGTGTGTGTGTGAGACACTGGGTCCACGCTGAGCCTCCGGGCGCTAATAAGAGCAGACGGGCTGAAATGACGCCGCAGGAAGTGTGACAGGCGACGCGAGCCGCATTTTTCTTTTTTTTTTCCTGAAATGTCCAAAGATGCCACAAGAGGGCGCTAAAGTCGCTCTCACCTGTGACGACGGGTCTCTGCACCACCAGGCAGGTCTCGGTGCCCACGGCGCACTCCTTGAGGATGTCCACCACTTGGGCGTGCGTGAAGCCCAGCACCGCCTGCTTGTTGATCTCCACGATCAGGTCGCCCTCGTTGACCCCCGGGCACCCGGACGGCTCCAGGATCTGCTTGACGCGCTGGCCCGCCGCGCCGTCGGCGATGGTGAAGCCGAAGCCGTCGGCGCCCTTCACCAGGGTCAGCGTCAGCAACTCGCCTTGAGACGCCACCGAGAGGCCGTCGGGCTGGGCGTCCGGCTGGGCGTCCTGACCCGCGTCCGGGACCAAGCGGGCCGTGCGGGACATGTAGTCCAGGTAGTTATCGTAGCCGGGGCGACCGTTCACCATAAGGGGGCGCTGCTCCATGATGCCCAGCGGGGAGATGATGGCGGCGGCGGCGCCGTCGGCGTTGTTGGCGTCGGGCTCGTAGGGCAGCGAGTAGCCGCGGCACAGCACCAAGGTCACGCTCTGCCCGATGGGAACCGACTGGAACAATTTGACCACGTCGGCGTGCGTGGTGCCCAGCACGCACAAGTCGTTGATGTATACGATCACGTCGCCTGGAGACCACAAGTTTATCTTTTTAGCCTTTTTTGTGTCGTCGCACCTTTGTTATATTGGCTCACAAAAAAAAATGGATTTTTTTTTTCTAGCATGCCGCTCTGTTACACATGTCGTCATAGCCTGCGGGGGCGGGGCTAAAAAACGGCAAAGCTCCTTCGCTCATCGATTAAAACACAAAGCGTGTGCTCGCTCAGTGTCCTTCAGCGCTAAAAAAGAGCGCGTCATAAAAGCAGCCGTTAAATATCTGCTTTGCGCCGGCCGGGGGGGGGGGGGAACGTCGGCGAAGGTGACGGGAGGCGAAGGCGCCGACACTTGTTCTTTGAATTCCCTGCCGCGCTTTCCCCGTTGCGTCATCGTGCCGAAAGAACGTTAGCGAGAATTTCACACCTCCTCCTGTGCTAGTGTGGGCTACAAGAAGTAGGACGCCGCCGCGTCTGAGGAGGCGGGTCGGGCATTGGGGGAAGATCCATACATAAATATTGGGACAGTCCACATCTAACCCATCCTAATACTTTAGTCCCCATAATGCATATCCTTCCTACCTGTGGCCATCTTGCCGTCGGCGGCGGCCGGCCCGTCGGGGATGACGCTCTTCACCTGCAGGAACTCGTCGGGCTCGTCGCCGCCGATGATGGTGAAGCCGAAGCCCATGTTGCTCTTGTGGAGCGCCGAGGAGAGGAAGCTGCCTTTCAGCTGCGTGGGGTCGCGGGTGAACAGCGGCTTCTCTGTCACCCAACCAAAAGGAGCATGGCCGTTACACACACACACATACACACAAAAGGCATCCGTGACTGGCGGGATTGGATCGAAGGGCTTCAAAGTGGGTCGGGGCGAAAGCTCGTCGGAATACTGGCAGGGAATGCGAGTCACCGGTGGGACAATCACAATGCAGGTGCGGAGGGCCGGCTCTTCTCCGAGGAATATGGCTGAGGGGGGGGGGGGCTACCTTGCCGGAGCGGCGGGAATTCAGCCAGCGGCATGCTGCCATTCAGGGAAAAGTTCCATTGACGGGAAAGACGGTTGGGGAGGGGAGTAAAGCTCACTTCCTGCCACGCCGCCTCAACGGGAAGCAAGCGCTAGCAATCGGGAGCTAGCCCGCCGCATTCTTCCGTCGTCTCCGACCTACTTACTGACGGAATGGCACAAAGGCGAGGGGCTACGGTGGGCGCGAGGATGGCGGTGGCGGCGGGGGCTCATGTTCATCCGCCGGATCAGCACGTGCCGCAACGGGGAGACGGCGGCGGCGAAAGGCGAGGCCGGGCGCCGCGGCGCCGGCGGCGAGCGGGAGGACAGGTCGCTCAGGCTGCGGCAGCGCTCCGGCGCCGGGCCCGAGCGGGCGGCGCGCGGGCTGCCATCTTGTACTGACATTTGGGAGGGAGGGAGGACAAGGTGGAAGAGAGAGAACCTCACTGGGATGGGTCGCCATCCCATCACTGCCACTCCAGTGGGGTAAACAAGCGGAGGTGAAAGGCCAACGGACACTTCATTAGGTACACTTTTGTGCCATTAGCAGGTCATCATTTATGTACACTAGTTATGGATAGGTTATTTTTTTGCCTCCGACTACTCGCTAGCGTTCAGGATGCTCATAAATGGGGTACCTAATGAAGAGGCCTGTGGCTAGAGGTTCCTTAAGAGGATTTATTGCTGCTGCCGCTGCTGCTGGAGGAAATAAAAATCCATATTTCCACGAATGAATAATCGCTAGATGATGCTGGCTGATTACCTCTGTAGATGGCGGGAAGCGGGAGCGAGGAGAGCCCCTGACTTTGCATCTGCTGCTCCTGCTGGAGTCTCCTCTTGGCCTCCAGAACCGGGTTCTCAAACTGGGTCCTCCTGTTTATGTGGCTGCGCCGTGACAACGACAAAAAAGATCATCGGCGGTTAAGATGCGCTGCGGCGGGCGGGCTGGCGGGCGAGCGGGCTCGTCTCTCGCTACGATGATTAATTAAATGGCCCGCCGCCACGTTACGTAAGCGAGCCGCAGAACAGGGGCGGGAAAGAGAAACAAAATAATGCCTTTTTATTTTGCTTTGGAATACGTACTGTGAGCAAAAGAGATTTTGCATTGAGCGCCTTTGACGCGGCCGACTTACTCCACATAGTAGCTGCCGTAAATGGGGTCGTCGATTTTCTCCCAGCCATACGGAAGCTCTGGAAGCAGACATCAAAGAATTCGAGTCAGGAAGAAGAAGAAGAAAAAAAAAGCACCAGCACCAGCACTTGGACACAAACTGACGGATGAAATCACATCAAACCAAACTTTTTTTTTTTTTCAGATTCCGCCCCGCTCATTTTTCCTCCCCCAAAATGGCTTCAAATGGTTTATTTATTTTCTATAGCTTGCTCGAGCGGCTTCATTGAAAGTACCGTATTTTCCGCCCTATAAGGCGCACCTAAAAACATCAAATTTTCTCAAAAACCGACAGTGCGCCTTATAGTCCGGTGCGCCTTATATATGGACCAAATTCCTAAATTTAAACTGGCCCAAAGCATTGTGTCATGAAATCAAGCATAAGTGGCCCGTTGAAGACTATGAATCATGAATCAAAAAGACTATGGATCATTATTTTATGATTATAAAGTAATTTGTTCCGTCTGAAGTTGAAATAAAAAAGATAAAATGGAGAATGATTTGATTTGGATTAAAAATCTGACATGATGCATTCATGGTGCGCCTTATAGTCCGGTGCGCCTTATATAAGGATAAAGTTTTAAAATGGGCCATTCATTGAAGGTGCGCCTTATAGTCCGGTGCGCCTTATAGGCCGGAAAATACGGTAGTTCGATGTGAAGTGCGGTCTTTGATTTGTTGCCCAAAAAGTTGAGACAAAACATTTTGGAGTCTGCTTGTCAAAACGCTGAGTCCTGCATCTTTTTCCCTCCTTTTTCTTCTCGCTGGTCATTGTGTGCTCACGTAATATTATTCCTTGGCCCAGTTTCCGCGCCCAGTGTCCCGCGTACTTGCATCCTCCCACGCGCAAGGGAAAAGCGGCATCTCTTCTCCTCACTTTCCGTTTTAAGCTGAAACTGTCGATTTAGCCTGAGGACGCCAACGCTAGCGTGCCCAAGCTAATAAGCAAATAAGCTAGCGTCCTCAGGCTAAAATCGACAGTGCTGTTTTTTTTTTAATGTTTTGTTGATGATTAGATGTCAGATTCATTCCTATTATACATAACCAAAGGATAAATATTGTTGATAGTCTTTTGGTTAACAAAAACATGGCGGACAACCGTGCTAAGTTAAGCTAGTACCATTTGTTTCTATTCGCTCAATTTATTTTCGACAATCTTACGACGCAGTTTCCAACTTCCCATTTTTATGGAACGCACCACAACCTTGCGGGACCGCGCTGGCCCCCTTATTGGTTTACCTCTGATCTTTTTTATCGACAAATCATCCATTTAAAAGCTTTCGAGCGATTCATATCCCCGCGAGAGCCCCGGCGCCATTTGTGTGGGCTCCCTTAAGTCTCTTGAGGTTATCATTTGTCATTTTTTATCACCTTTTAATGCAGAGGCGTGCTAAAAGGGGCCTGTCAGATGTCGGGGCGAATGTGGCTGGCGTGAACACGCCCCCTCAGCCCAGCCGCGGATTCAATTCCCAGCGTGTTCAAAGTGATAAATAGCGGCAACTGCGGGAAAAAGAAGCCATTTAATTCCGCCCGTGCTTCCTTCCGGAGCGAAGAGTGAGGATCTCAGCAGAAAGGTGTCGGCGGAGACCCGGGCCGACCTTCTGATCGATCGCCGACGAGCGCTCGTAAACAAGCCGGCGTTTTCTTTTGAGGCCGTCAAAGTCGACCGGGGTCGCGAACGGCCGTGAAGGCGGAACGGGAGGAATTCTTTTGCTTTTGTGAGGAATGACCTTGAACACGCTTGGGGAACATTTACGGCTTCGGTCAGGGCGCCTATGGAATGCATAGGCGTCAAATGTTGCTACGATACGGCGTTTCAATGATCAATATTTGCCTTTAAATGTCAAATATCGATATTCTGCAAGCTCTTCATGGCCAATGTTGTCGTTTTAACGAGCGTACCGATATTTCTAGCCCGCCTTTGCTAGCGAGCTACCTTAGCGCCCCCACTAAATCCCCGACTGAGTCGATAAGGAGCACATTGGAACACCACCATCGGGCCAGTAAATCTGCTTCGGTACACTTTGACGCCACCGCCCACACTTGAGTCGCTGCGTGTGCGTGGCGGCGTGTGCGTGCGCGCCCGCCACAGGTGAGTTATTATCGGGCGCCAAGCAGCGGCGCCCCCCTTCACCTTGAGCGTCGTGGCGGCGGCCGGGAGAAGCGAGGAGGAGCGTTGGCGGCGACATGATTGATGGGTGTATTTCTAGAACGTGCACGCACACCTGAGGACGCCAGATTGGAGTGCGCGTGTGCGCTCGCACTTGTCGTCAACGTGTGTGTTGAGCTTTCGGGGACTCCCAAATTGTCTCATTTAAAGTATGTCTGGAAATATTTGTATATATTTGATGTGCCGATACTGCAATGTAGGAAAACCGACTGTGTCGATACTAGAGACACGATACTGTCGCCGAAATAGCCATAAAAAAAATACCCTATCATACAAACATTTAAATGAATAACAATGAAATCCATATTTGCCGTCGTTATTATCTTGCGAGACGTACAAGATTTGGATTTGGATTCCGGAACATACTTTGTTGCATTTTGCCTTCCCGTAGGCGTTTCGTGGCGAACAGAACGTAGGTGAGAGGCGTTGTTATTTCCCAGCCAGCGTACGCTCGGCGGGGAAGGAAGACTTTCAAAAACGACATTTTCAGCTCGCTTGGAACAAAAACAAAAAAGCAAACAACAAGTACACCCTGCTGACAAAACGAAACGGGGGAAAGGAAAAGCGAGCGGGACAAAGACGCATCCCCATGCCGACGCAAATATCAAGACGTCTAAATCACGACAAGGTGGCTGTGATGTCGAGCGCGCCTTTTAGCGCCGACGATAGCGGTTAGCCAATTTGGAAGGAATTGGCCATTTTATATTCATTTTAATTTGCTATTGCTACGCTCGACCAAATATAACGCACCTGGTTTGACCGAGCGAGCGGCCATTTTGAGCAAAGACAACGCTTTGACCGGACGGATGGCCCTGTTTCTTCAATTTAGCAGCGAGGTAGCTCTATCCCGGTGCTCCTGAACGCCTCGTCTCCAAAGGCCATCAGTCACCGGCGCAGGGGAAGGACGAAGGAGACAGACGACACGTGCAGGCGTGTGTGTGTGTGTGTGTGTGTGTGTGTGTGTGTGTGTGGGTGGGTGGCCGAAGCACGCAGCAGCTCTCTCCCAGCAGAGAATAAAGAATTCTTTGTGAAGCGCCAGTCCATCTTAAGTCCAAGTAGATAAATAAGAGTGGCGTAAGTGCGCGTAACTCACCGTCCTCCTTGCACTCCTCGGGCGGCTTGGCCTTCTTGGCGAGTCGGGGGTCCAACCACGACGTGGTCTTGGTGTTGTGGCTGCGCAAAAACAACAAGTGAGCAAGAGAGCGAGGGAGCGAGATGTGTGAGAAAGTCAGAGAGGAAGGAGGGAGGGAGGGATGGAAAGCAGGAGAGGTGGGAGGTTGGCCGAGTCTTAATTGAGTGCTTGGAACGTTTTGGTGAAGAGAAAAAAAAAAAAAAAAAAAAGAAAGCAATCACAATCGATACTTCTAATTTGCTGCCGGGCTCTCATTACGGTGGAATGCAAGAGGGAGTGGGCAGAGTCGAAAACAATAACATGACGATTTTAAAAAGTAACCAACTAAAACAAACAATTTGTTAAAATAGAGCAAGGCACAAATGCGATCTTTGAATCAACAATGCATTCCGGACCACATGAAGGCTTGCATAAATTCCAGAAATGAACAAACCGAATATATTTATCGTTGTTATTAAGTACCTTTGTAAAAACGGTCTCCGTATTTGCCTGCGAGATTCCAAATACCCAAGCGCCCGCCCGCCCTCAATGTGTCACTCACTCGATGAAGTAGACTTCCCCTTTCTCCGTGTACGCCATTTCCCAGTTGTCGGGTAGCGGGCCCAGCTCGTCGTCCTCCTCCATCTTGGGGAGGGCGTCGCTTTTCGGGGAGCGGCCGGGGTCCGCCTCGGTCGAGGCCTCGCCCGGCGGGGGCGGCGTCTCGCTCGGGCCGTTTTTGTCCTCGTGTTCGCTCGACTCTGCAGGGACAGGGAGGAGGAGAACAATCCGGATTGAGAAGAGGCGCAGCCTGCCTACTTGGTGGCCTACTTTGATGCACGGGAGGGCCTGTCTGTCAAGAAAAAAAGCTTACTGTCCAACTAAACAAAAAAAAAACCATAAAAGAAGAAAAAAAATCAGATTTGATTGAAAAAGCCGACTACCTGCGCACAGCAGGGGAAATTGCGGGATCCCGATTATCCCGGGAAAATCAGGCTCCTCTAATCCCCAATTACATCAAGCGAGTTCCGGTTGCGAAATCAGATTAGAAACAGACGGACATTTGGACTGCTATCTTATGTCCTTAAAAAAAATGTTGTATGTAAAAAAATCAAATAAAATGAAGCACGCTACCTTGTTTAAGCTCATTGCGGTAAAACCAAAACTTCATCTTAATTTTCTTGAAGTAACGCAGCAAGGCCAAGAAAATGCAGAAAAGGTCAAAAGCCTCCCTGCTTCCCTGCGGCTGCTTGCACTGATGAACCCTCTCGACAAGCGAAGTGACTTTGGCCGGCTTAGACGGGTCACAGGACCCCTGTGCAGTTTGGGCTTTGGAACCATTCCCCCCCAAAAAAAAATCCTACTCAATGCTTCTTTTATGTCTTATGTGATCATGTGATACTTACAGAAAGGGGGCAAAAAAAGACTGGAATGAAATAAAAGCCGCCGCCCCGTCGGGTCTGACCTGGCGCGGGGGCGATGCCGTTGACGACGGCGGCGGCGGGGGGCCTCTCCTCTTCTTCCTCCTCCGGTGGCTCCATGCTGGCCTTGTCCATGTCGCTGACCGACTTGTTGCGCTTGCGTTTGCCCTCCGAGCTGGTTCTGGCGCCCGGTAGTAGCGACAGCGGCGGCAGCAGCCGCTCCGTTACATTTAGCGCCGGAGCGGCGGGCTCGACGGGAGGCTTGGGCGTGCCGTAAAAGTTATCTGCAAACAAAATGGATGCTTCCAGAAATGGAGCAGTATTTTGCTGAGCGCTACCTAAAGGGGCTGCAGGACGGGGTGGGGGGGGGGGCAAGTCCTTTACAATCCGGGCCTGTTGAGCCCACGTGACGGCATGTCGATAAAGGTGGCCGCGCTCACCTTCATAGATTCCGCTCTCAAGCAAGGCGCCGCTTTTCTCCAATTCCATAAAGTGCTGGACGCTTAGGAAATGATAGTCCACCCCGGGGACCTCGCCTTCCTTGGGCTGCCTGGTGGTGCCTGCGGGTGACAAGTGGACGACGACCCCGTTAGACCCTCGATGACCTCATCACCACACGACAAATGCGCACACACACACAACTTTAATGGCCTTCAAGAGGAAAGATTAGAACAGAGCGCAGGTGCAATGCCTCAACGCTTATCCATTAAAGTGCTTGTCCTGCTTTCGTCCTTTAGAAACCGAAACAGGCAGCGGAGGAAAGTCATGGCGGTGTTTAGTGCGACTGCAAATACAATGAACGTCAAAATGGAGGAGGACGTCAAAACTCATAACAATAATAAGAACCAAACGACCGGCATCAACATAAATAAGAGGGCGCTGCCTAAACGGGCAGCAGACGAAATTCGAAACAGGACCCGAGCTCGGTCCAGCGCGACGCGGGACTATTTCGAACGTGAAAGTTCGAAAGCTCAATGTCGGAGGGCACCGCCTCGACGGGAAGCGGACAAAACGGAAACAAGAAGCGTGTTCAGTGGCGGCCGTCCCCTGTGCCCTAAACCCTCTGTTTTGAGTGTCTCCAAAGTGTCAGCAGGGTCCATTGTACGGCGCGTAATCCCGCCATTAGCCAATTAGGAAGTGAGGGGCAGCCCTAATGCCCTGGCATTAGCGCCACGGATTAGCGGGCGGACAAACGCGCCCGCCGAGGCGGCGCTGGACGGGGCCAAAAGCTGCTTTCTTTGCACTTTGCTCGCCGCATCGCTGCATATTGGCAGATTTGTCCCGTGATGCGGAGCGGCGACTCTAATCAACTGTGATTATATATCATTTAGGTGGATGGAATGGAAAGGGAGTGGAGGCGGGGGGGAAAAAAAAAAATCCAGGGAGTCGTTTTGGCTGGGCTGATGATGAAAAGTTAATACCTGTCGGGAGGCGATGATGGCTGCATCGTCCGCCTCGGAGGAGAAGAGACGAAATGGATCGAAAAGGACCAGGTTTAATGGAATGGGGACTTTTTTTCCCCCCTAGATATGATCTCAGATGCCCATTCATGCCCGTTGAGGCGGCAAAAATACTCCAACTGTGTTGTCACTCTGCGTTTCTACTACGGCTCTGTTTGTTTCGCGTTAGCATGATGTGGAACCATGACCGAGCAAAGATTTCTTTTTTTCTGCAGCCCGTTTAGGCGGCGCCAACCTAGCTCAAGGAATTGAGGGCGAGTAAAGGTCCATGTACGGGAAACGGCGACAATGCCAGAAGCGACCGTTCGCTATGTGGCTTAAGTCACGTCATTAAAAGGAGTTTTATTCATGTTTCCGCTCCATAAAATGCACTCGGGGGGTTTGTGCTAGCGTTTCGCGCGGCTCGTCGGCTCACATTAGCGCACGGGCCCGACCTTTGCGTGTCAAAGGGAACTTTCTGCTCCGAAGCCGGTACGTGACAGCCGCATCTCCGGAACCTTCATTAGTCTGTTCAGACGGACGGCACGTCATCAGAACTAACCTACCGCCGTGTCATCTTTTCAACGTGGAGCCAGGTCTCCTGTCCTTGGTGGCGGAACCATTTGAAAGGCTCCTTTCCATGGCAACTCCAGCTCTGTTATCAATCCCACCATCAAAAGTAGGTCACGGTCCGCGGTTCAAGGCTCCGTCGAGAGACGTTTGATGATTCAGAGACCGGGCGCCAGGAACTTTTCACAGTCCGGAGATTCGACTGGGTGAGAGAGCGAGGGAGATTGTGGATGGCTGATGTCATCTGTTTGAATTTAGAAGGGGGGGGGGTGGGGGTCGGGATGAGTGTCCGCAGCGGGACGGGAACGTGCCGCTGTGTCAGCCTAATCTAGTCGTCGCTACGCTACATTAGCGCACGATGACACAATCCCTTTGCCGGTTCATTCGGAGCCAACGCTCGGCCCCGGGGCCCGAAAGCATGAGCGGAAATACCCATCAATTAATTATCCTTATAATAATAATCATAATGAATTCATAATTCATTTCCGAAAAGACGTACAGTTGGTTGGGTTCGCCGAAAGCTAACTTTCCAAAGCGGAGTTCTAAAAATCCACTCAAGCTGCCATTTTGTTTTTCATATTAAACATCCATCATGCTTGACAGTGACAAGCTGTAATTGTTCCTCTTAAACAATCGACGGGCCGCAGACGCAAGAACGCGCCGTCCTCCATAAAGTCATTTGCCCGCTTCCCGAAAGGCGTCTTTTGTCACCCGCCGATACAAAGTGCCCATTAAGTCAATATCCAATTACGAGGCCCGCTCACAGGCCCCGCCCACTTGCCACCTATCTACGTGCGATAGCTCGCTCGGACGGATGAAAAAACAAAAACCCCCTGGCGGAATGCTGCTGGCGGCCCCTTGCTGGCTTTAATTGGATCCTTTTAATAGCGCTCACGATGGCCACTCTCGGCCGCGTCATTAGCTTTGTCCGCTGCTTTCATGGGCGGACGCTTCCTGCCTCACATTCTAGCCAATCACTTCTTAATGGAACGTACTTTTAGCCCTTTGCTAGCAGGTCTAAAACATTTCTTTAACATTTCAATTTCACCGCTAAAATATTTGGGGGGACTAGTCGGGCAGCTGGTTCAATCGAAAAAAATGACACTTGGTGGAAAAATATACCGTATTTTCCGGCCTATAAGGCGCACCGGACTAGAAGGCGCACCTTCAATGAATGGCCCATTTTAAAACTTTATCCTTATATAAGGCGCACCGGACTATAAGGCGCACCATTAATGCATCATGTCCGATTTTTAATCCAAATCAAATCATTCTCCATTTTATCTTTTTTATTTCAACTTCAGACGGAACAAATTACTTTATAATCATAAAATAATGATCCATAGTCTTTTTGAGTCATGATTCATAGTCTTCAGCGGGCCACTTATGATTGATTTCATGACACAATGCTTTGGGCCAGTTTAAATTTAGGAATTTGGTCCATATATAAGGCGCACCGGACTATAAGGCGCACTGTTGGTTTTTGAGAAAATTTTAGGTTTTTAGGTGCGCCTTATAGGGCGGAAAATACGGTACCCAAAATATCGTATTTTCCTTTAAATCATGGCATTTCGTGTCATTTGAATTCAATTCTCTTACAGTGCATTCTTTGCTAATGTTCTTTTTATGGGCCACTTGTCAAGTCATCCATTGATTTGTTCTTCCCAAAAAAGGCAATGAATCGCATAATAGGAGGAGGGGGAAAAAAAACAATCCCTGACAGGCGTAGACAGGCGGGAGGATTTCCGCGCCGATTCATTTCTGCCACTTGCGAGGTGATTAGCGAGAACCAATCAAATGAATAATATATGCGTATAGGCGCTCCATCAGATGTCGGGAGAATCATAAGCGGCTTGATAATGAGAGAGCGACGCGCCAGACATGACGGATTGAAGGTGACACTTCACACCTCCCAAAAAAAACCCCCCATTTGTTTACATCAGAAAGTGGATTTGGATCAAAGTGGATCATCATGAAGACGGATCAACCCGCCCTTAAAAAGTGACGGGCTGGAAAGTCACATTCACACGGCCGTCCGCGTTCCCGCTGCGTTGTGATGTCGAGCGTGAAACATAAGGCGGCGGGAAATCGCCCGTGCCACCATCTGCCGGCCGCTTAATTAAATACACTTGATTACATTTGAATTCCGTGTGCCGACGACACACGAGAGGGCAACAAAAGTGGGGGGGGGGGGTCACGCACCACGTACGTTCATCATCGATTTAACTGTTCTACCTCGCCCACTTGCATTAGTGTGTTAGCGCGCGCTAATGGCGAAATGCGTGCAAAGGCGGCCCTCCTTTCAAAAAACCACAACGCCGTTTCATCTAATGCTAACTAGGCTTTCTGATTGATCATTTTGACTGAGCAATTTGAAAGCATCCGCACCTCCTGTGAGAGGTCGCAGAGTGTCACCGCTCATTGCTCTTTACATTTCCATCCTCCAAAAGGAGTGCCTCGGCGCTCTCTCGTATGCACTCGCGGGAGCTAGCAGATAACCGCGCAGCCCCGCAGCTCAGCTTAGCGTTCACCTATCAAGCCGGCGAGAAGCCGAGCGAAGCCACTTATCGCCGACCCTCAGAGCGCCGCATCCTTCCACGACAACCGGAACCGGAGCCAAAAAATCCAGACGAAAATAAATCCGAGTAGGAAATGTTTTTTTTTGCAGACACAAAATTCCCTGTCCTGGATGTTGGGCGGGGAGTCGTGAGGCGAGATAATCCGCCCAATATTAACGTCTGGGCGAGCGATACGGCGTGAGTCATTACCAAACGAATTGGGATGCACGCGAAAAAGCACAAGTTGGCTCCTTCCTCGGAAAAGATTGTCAACAATCAAACAGGTGTCGTCAATCGGTTACGCAAAATGGAGGACACGCGGAGTTTACGGTTTCGCTGTAACTCGCCGCCTTTGTCGCCGTCTCGAATACAACAAGAGCAGCTGAGCGGTCGGCGTGACGTTACATAACCGCCGAGCTTTTCTGAACGGAAGGGTGGTGGTGGGGGGGAACACAAGTGGCGCGGTGACCTTCAGAGGAACGATGTGGAATAACGCAAGCTGGGCCTCGTAACAGGCTGGTAAATTAACGACCTTGGTGAGCATATTGACGGCTAAATTCAATTTTCACGGCAGGAGCCATTTTAACCACGGCCTGACATTTGAGGCCAGGCTTGCTTGTTGGCTTATTGTTAGGGCACAAACGCGACGTGGAGTCCAATTTTCCCGATTCGGTAAACAAACACAGTGCAGCTCAGCCTCTGTCGTGGTTTTTTTTTTTGAGTCCGTCTTGACTTCTAGTGCTCGTGTTCTCTTCGACAGTCCGATTTGCTAACAAGCTCGGGCCGCGACCAGCAAAAGAACATCCGGAGGTTAACGGCCGCTGACTCCAGATGTCGTTGTCCCTACTCGCGCCGGCGACGGATTAGCTTAATTCGCTAATATGACTTTATCCGCCTCCGGGGTCCATTTTTCCCCCCCCCCCCGTTCTGTCTTCACGGTAATTGCGGCTCAGCGGAGCATCCAAAACGGCCCATCAAGACATTTGGCGTCCCGTACCAAATAGCCACCCTCGACCCGTCCGCTACCTGCTGCCCGATAATGTTTTTTTAAACCTTGCCAGAGGTCGCCGCCGTCCGGGACGACTTTGCTAACGAGCCGCTCACGTCCGGTGCGGGCTCGTCTCGCGTTGACCTGCGAGGACGACGTCAACTCGCCGCCGTTATTGCCTCTGGGACCCGGGGACGTCGGGAACGGGGAAGGGCGGACGCCTTGGTATGTTAATTAGAGCCCAAAGCCCCGTGAGCTGATGACTCGCTTTCGCTCGACCGGACAAAAAAGTAATCAGCTGCCGTCTTAATAACGTTTTGGGAAGATGTTATCTTCTAAATATTTGAAGAAGGGAGCAGGAGTGTGCTTCTTTTTGGCTTGACACTCATTTGGAAGACACGGCTAACCCTGCTTTCCAAAGTCCCTTCAAACTAAAGTATGGGGCGGAATTTAATTCACAGCCCCCCCCCACTGAAATGAATGGAATGTGTTCCAGGCTCTCCAAAAAAAAAATGTAATTTGTTTTTAATGAGGAAAAAAATGCTCTCTGTAATATGGCGTAACAACAAAAAAATTTGAATATAAATCTATTAAAAAGTAAACAATCTTTGCCACTGTTCCGTTCTAACATTATTGTACTGCCCGACTTCAATCCAAAATATTCCCATTGCGGCAAAAGCTCAACTCTTCTCGAAGAAAGTTCAACGGAACGCTGCAGCCAAAGAAGTGGTGGGGGGGGAAAAAAAAATGAGCGCGAGTCAGAGGGTGTTAGGAAGAAGTGGATTCAGTTGTCAAGAGACATAATCGAGGCCAATGCCGACTCTGCGCTGAGCGGCGATGAAGCTCGACATGCATTTTCGCGGCAGCACGAACCGCTTGACATTTGGAAGGACCTTTTCTCTCCCCGGCCGCCCGGAGACGAATTGGAGCAGGGCCGGGGGCGGCAGGACTAAACGCCGCCGTCCCGGCTGCAATCAGAGCGTGTCGTCGGGATGCGGGAGAACATTTGGACAGCGTTTAACCCAAAGTGGATTTCCTCCGAGCGCTTCCCGTTCAGACGGGCCGAGCGGGTTCGCCTTTTTCTATTTTCTTTTCCATTAGCTCATTGTGACATTTGCGCTTGCTTTCGGTTAGGCTGATGGTAGAAATCAGAGAGCTTGATGGATCGTATTTCCGGTCCGCTTTTCCCACGACACAATAGCGTCCCAAAGTAGCCATTTGGCCAAAGTGGTTGAAAACGAGAGCGAGCTGGCAGGTAAACATAGCGCTTGTCATTTCAAGGATAAGGCAACTCTATACATTAGCAAGCCGTTCATCGGCGACTCTGGAACTGCCTTTTATCGCCGCTTGTTTCGCGAAACGTGACATTTAACGTCGGAAGAAAACATTTCAGATGGGCCGGGCGGCAATGTCGTTGACGGCGAGCATTTGAAAGTATGGGAAAAAAAAATAAGAAGAATCAAGAAGGAAACTAACGTCGGATACAGATGGCGAAACAAACCGATATCGACCGTACGCTAGCCTTGTTAGCTAGCTAGCTAGTGCTACTGTACAGATACTGGACCTCCTACGACTTGCGCTACTTTCACAAGCTTGATAAACATGACAAACGCGCCACTCGTCAAGCATCCTGAAGGTTTTTCCTCGAGAGTAGCACGCCGAGGCCAGTTGATTTTCACTTCAAAAAGACTCTGACGAGTCCGCTGACGAGTCCGCCGGCGAGTCGGCGGCTCCAACTGTGGATTTGACACATGACTGTTGGCAGAGCCGCCGGACCTTGGCGAGGAGGACGGGCGGCATGTCACGCCACTGTGTGCAAACACGTCGCTGATTAATCAGCCGAGGTGAGACGCCACTAGGGGTCACTGTCTGACCGGCAAGGCCGAGTCCTTGAAAGTTGCAGTCCCCAAATTCGGTCGTTAGACTCTCATCATTCGGCCTTTGGCCTCTTTCCCAAGACGTTTTTACTCACCGGGCTTTTTTTTTCCCAACCACCGACTGCTAGGGAGTAGTGATCTGGAAGACGCCATCGATTGTCTCGACCTCAGCTTGTGCCTTAAAGCAAGCGAGGTTTTCCACAACTTGGACTTAGAAGAATAAAAGCTTCAGGTTGGGCCGGCTCATTGATTTGCCTTCAAACATCCTTCTAAACATTCCCGAAAAGAAGACAAAGCGCTGACTTTGCACTTTCCTGACCAGAAAAGCGTGGACATGGGTTCCGCACTCCTGCTCCTCCTTTCGACCGCAAACCGGTTGGGGCTGAATTAACAGCGTGCCTCCAAAGAGCCGATTATTCGCCGATTCGGCCGCGTTGCTAACATTAGCGACGACGGGATATTATACAACGCTTCGACTGACGCCGTACAAATAAATTTTTGATCTGAAAGCGGCGAGACACAAAGCAGACAAGAGGACAATTTTCATGGCGCGCTGCCTTTTATTTGTCTCCAGGCGGGCGGCGCGTAAACACTCCGCCGGAGGACCCGGTGGTCCAAACAAACCTTGAAACATTCCTGCCATTCAAACGGATGCTTCACTCGAGCACCAGACGAGAGGAAAGCGGAGCTCTCGCGCTATGAAGTCCAAGTAAACATGGTAAATCAACAACAACAAAAAAAAATCTTGGGATTCCTTTTGAGGCAAGACGACTCATCTGTCCTAACTTGACATTGGAGGGCGGACACGAGCACGAATTCGAAAGATTTGATTTTGCGGCTTGGCTTTAAACGTCCCGCCGACGTCTCAATTATTTACAAGCGTGGAAAAAAAGATGCTTTGCCTTTATGTGATTGGGATCCTTGATCATTTCCTTTCAACTAAGGAGCAAAATACTCCGGCAAGGAAAAATATCTACTAAGAGGACTTGATGAGAGGAAAGAGAGAGAAAAAAAAGACAATATGACCCAAAAAAAGTTACAATTAAGCTTAAGTCTTGGAAAGTACATTGCAAAAATTGTCCACTGAACAGATTCAGTCCACTGGACATTCCCAATCGAGTTTTTAATCGATATCTGAATGCGATCAGCCGAATCGTGCAAAAACGAAACTTTGTTGACATCAAAAACATGACGACTAGCTGCGTCGTTAGCAAGCCCGCCTCGCCGTTGCTAAATGCAGGCTTGAATCAGCCCTAACGGCAACGCGGGCGACCGACCGACCGACCGACCGACATCACGGCCGTCTCCATGGCGATGCAAAATAAAGCTAAGCCGCTGAGGAAATTCGAGTGGCGGCGAGGACGAGAGGCGGGCGGAGAAGGGTGAGTCGGAAATCCTCTGGGAGAGGCGTGAAGGAACATAGTGTCAGGAAGCGACCGCCACCGAATACTAATGTCAGCCGGCAAGGGAGGGGAGGGGGGGGGGGTGATTTTACCGCCGCATCTCACTTTTGTCAACAGCGGGCTCGGCATCAAGTGAGAAAATCGCCTTTGAGCACAAATGTCAAAAGGAAGCAACGGTGACATTCAAGCCGATTGGGCACGGGTGTCGGACGGCGGCAGGGAAGAGGACACGGCGGGGTCAATGACGGGAAAAAGAAAAAGCGTGATAACCTCCGCGCATTGCTTATGAAAGAAAACGATGGCTGCGGGCAAAGTCTTGCCAGCTCGAGCAAAGAGATTTACCTCGAGTGCCACCGACGTTGACGTCACAAAACTATTTGCAGTCACGTCTTCTTTTCTCTACTTTTTGGTTTGAAACCGGTGTTTTGGTGAAATGGCTTTGATGGCCAAATGAGTTGCTTGACTCGGCAGCCCACTTTGCATTTTGCTGAAAATGTCAACATTCATGAGCAGGGAGTTCAAACAAAACCCCCCTATTGTGTAGCCCGCCGCCTTCTTCCACCGCTCAAGAATGTCAACATTCTGCCCATCGCCATCCCAGGACAGAGCAGGACCTCGCAAAGCTGAGAAAGTTTCTGTGCGGTCCAAGATCCTCCGTTTTGGTAGCTACCAGAAAGTTCTTTTGATTGTAATTGCACCAGAGTCACCAATTTCCCGTCTTGACGGAACCTGAATCTTTTCATAGACCCATCATTCAGGCTCGGCTTGAGCTGGCGGAGGAATGATTGTGATTATTGCACCAACAACCTTGACCTATTTGCTTCGTCCATGGATCGCTCCCTCCATAACGGACGGATGGCGGCGTCTATGGAGTCGCCGCTTCAAGTCTGTGGACCTAATCTCAGCCTCTTAATTTTCCATCTGCACCCCTTTCCTTCCACTCCGGGGAGATCTGACAAAGGTCCGGAGAACCCAAATGAACCGGGTGGAGTCATGCGGCGAGCCGGAGCGTTACGGCCGATCAGAATGGAGCCCGGTTACGCGAATCTACCCGACTCTCTTGTAAGCATCAATAATAGATGTGCCCCGCAGTTAAACACAGCGTACACAACACACGCACGCTCGGGTTCAGGTGTGCTTACGCTGCACGCCGCCGCAGGCTACGCGCTAACTGGTCGGGACCACGACATGCCAGTTCTATCCTTTTTTTTGTTTGGTTTGGGTTTTTGATCAAGAAAATTTGCATTGTGAACATATTCATGTCCAAAAATAGTATCTGTGGGTCAGGGGCGTGGCCTAATGAGGTCAGGTGGTTGGGAATAAGCGACCACGTCGTTGTTGCTAATCACTTCAAATAATGAATGAAAACTTTTCTTGCTGTTTATGTTGCAGCGTACAAGGACAACGCAGACTTTCCGCCGCCCGGCACATCAAAACTACTTTGAAAGGCTTTCAGGTTCAGCAAAGTCACACGGCTTGCCGAGGGAAAAAAAAAAAATGGCCTGCAGGCACTTATTGATGATTCGAAAGCCTTGAGGTTCAAAACAAAACTCTCTTGGCCACACAAATAGCAAGGAGCAGCCACTTTGCCGAATGAGAACAGCGGGTATGGCGCCGGCTCCCGCCAAGAGGCGCTAACGATAATCCCATCCATCGGCATAATTGCCTCCTGATTGGCTCTCGTCAATTCCCCCGCGGATGTCATCGTTTGGCGTGCGGATATGACGGCTTGTCTCGAATCTCAGCCACGGTTGCGTTTGTAGCCTCGCCTTTTAATCCTTCGATGAAAAGAAGCCAAATACCGTGGGCCCAAGCTAATTCTGACTTGAAAGTGAGAATTCCCACTTTCGGACTTTCAAGGCAGAATTCCCACTTGAAAGTGAGAAAATTCCTGTCGTGAATTCCACGCGCAGATAAAAAATTCAACGTCAAAACATTTCTTGGAAAATACGCATTTTCACAACAGCTGGCAAGACGAGACGACTCCCGCAACGTCGTCTTTTGAAGATGAGCTGAAACTTTAATCAGCCCCATGGGAGCAGCGCAACCGGGGCCGGGGAGAAACGCAGGCGGGTTAAGATCGAAATATCCAAGAGAGCTCATGTTACGCAACGCGCCGCCGTCTGAGTAGCGCCTGATGACTAGCGCCATGGCTACATGCTAACTGACATTGCGGTTGGCGCCTCGGATGGAATATTTCATTAGCGGCTTGGTCAAACACATTGGCGGCTCCGACAGCCGCGCTTCTCCGAGAAGTAGAGCGCGGCGGCGCGTACAAAGATTTCAATCTCGCAAGATAAATAATTGCTTGGATATTCCGCGGCTAGGTTGGAGCAAATCGGGCCAAAGTGGATGGCAGGTTGTTTTTTTTTCTTCCCGGGCGTTGTTGACACGGACGGAAAGTGTTTTCCTGCCCGGGCAAGCTGCTTAAGTTAGCAAGGAAGACGGTGGTGACCTTTTGGTGTCATTTTCGATGGGGCTGCGGTGACAATTCAAACAAGAAGGTTTTGTCAATTCATCTGATCAAATTGTTTACTCCGCCACTTTTGAGGATGAAAAAGGGCTTTGCGAAAGCGCTTCACCGCCGAGTTGAGACAATTCCTCACGGAGCCTCGGTAATTAACACGGCGAACGCTGCTAAGCCGATACAAGTGTGACAGAGAGGCCGCCTCCGAGGACCGGGACCCCGGGGAGCCTCGTTCTTTCCTGGACCGTGGCGCTCAAAGTGTGTCATTCCCAAGCACCGAGAGGAGCCGAGTGAGCGGCGGCTGATGTTTTATTTCATTCGTAGCGCTTTTGGGGGGGGGGGAAGAAAATCCCACCATCAATCAGAACAAGCACTTTAAATTCACCGCAAACGCTATTTTCGTACGCCCTCGTGGCACCTGGAACGCAATTCCGACGCTACCGATAAATAAATCATCTCTCGTGGATGAGACCGAGCAGGAAATCCGTTTGCCTTGAGACAAAATGGATGCTAAACATGCGAGGCTTCCTCCAATTAGAAGTGAGATATGGGTCAGAAATACAATTAAGGTGTTTACACGACAGCTCGTGTAATTACTATGCTCCCCATGACTAATTATATCCCCGTTAACGGAGAGCGTATAAATATAGACGGCCGGGCGTGCGTGTGTGAACACTTCAGAGGGCCAGAATCAAAACCCCCTTTTGGGTCCAGTCTCTGGCCATGAATATTAAAGCCGTCGCTAGTCTGGTCCTCGGAAGCTGCTCCGTGGAGCACATCGAGCATCTCGCTCTGTCGTCCAGAATTTTAGAGAAAGCCCTCCGAGATGGGGCATGGAAAAGCGTCACGACCGGGCTCCAGTCCAGAATGGCACATATGGAAGTTCATTAAGCATTCCTGGGAGGTATTGGCAGCTTTGTTTGGCCTCGTTTAGGTTGAACCGCTCTGAGAAAAGCTACAAGGCTAATTGCTAACAATTGGATGGCTACTCCGGATTTGCGTCAATTTACCCCGAAAACGACCCGCATTTTTTCAGTTCTCTGGAATTCTATCCGATTGTCCGAGGCGAGATCCTAACCGCGGCCGTTGACGATGACGGACGCAAAAGGTCAGCAACCCAACTCCGTGCTTTGTGTTGACAGGGACGTTGCCGCTAATTGCTTTCCACTCCGCCTGATTTGGGTCGGAAAGTGCGAAGACGCCGGACTGACAGGTAAAGGGGGGGGCGAACGTGGAGGAGAAGTGGACGAAAAAAAAGATGTGAGTTTTAGCAGCCGAGCCTTTGACGCAGGCGGGGAGAGGAAAAGGGTTGCCATGGAAACCAGCACCGTGCCTCCAACGAGCGAGAGAAGAGAAAGGGGACAGATTAAATGCATGACAGAAATTGAGCTTTTGATTAAAGGCATCTTTGTGATCCCAATAACCTTTTGTTGCCTCCATAAATATGGCTCGGGCAGACCAATCAATTTGTCACTTTCCAGGATTGCTACGTGAAATGGGGCGGGGGGGGGTTGTCAGCCTTGTTAGTATCCCACTAATTATTTGATTCGCTATCAAAACTAAGCGTCGTCGGGCAAAAAAAAAAGAAACTGTTGCGGTGGGTTTCCTCACGAAGGAAGCGGTGGAAAAAGGCAACGCATTTCTCTCTCTTCTGCCGCGAGACTCGACGCTGATCAAACCAATAACGTGCGCGTGGACAGATGGAACATACGCTCCATCTCATTAGGAAACTCGCTCGCTCGCTAGCCTGGCCGATCAAAACAAACTCACAAAGAAAATCAAACGATGCGTTCACTCGCATTCCAACCTGTAAAACAAGATGGATAAAAGTATTGGGACGCCCCCCCACGTCATTTTCTTGAGGCTAGGAAGACAAAAGAGAGATTTATTCGGATCCATGTGACATTTAAGAGTTGGCTTATTTGTTTGCTGCAGCGATAAAAAAATAAATGCAATGGGCGCCTGACGTGACTTTTGCTCTCAAGTCCTCAAGTGGAACTTGCACCCCCCTGCTGTCTATGGCTTCCATCAAATCTCGGCGAATTACTCAACGATAGGCCCGATTTCACAACGGCTCGGGCTATTAACGCTCTGACCTTGGATTCCAACCAGGCAATTTGTCTAAAGCGTTGGCCCTCGGCTTACCCGCCCCCCCCTTTCCCAGCTCCTCGTTCCGTCCAAGTTCCTCTATTAGTATGTGAAGCAGTGACTCTCTTGCCTGTCAGCCAACTCCCCCCCCCCCCCCCCCAGAAAAAAAAATGTCTCTACTTTCCACTCAATGTTGAAATTGCGCGCTTCAGATGGTTGCCCGATGATTATTCTCTTTCAAGCCTGGAGGTTTATCCCACACATCTCATCAACAGGCGTCCGTTTGGAGATAAGCGTCGTCTAATGTTCTCTTTTTCATCGCGACCGACGACAAGTCGCGAAAAGAAACGTCGGCGACGGATCATTTCGGCCCGTAGCAAACATTTGGAGCCGCCTCGGCGACCGATATGATTTGCCAGCTTTGCCATTAATCTCCGATAGCAAAAATACAGACAACACGCAAAGGAAAGGGGAGGGGGCGGGGCTAAAGCTCAAATCCCCCTTTTTTTCGAATCCGCTTTTCAATTCCCCAGAGATGAGACAACAGAGTGACGACAAAGCATCGGAGATATCAAATACCAAGATGGCCTTTGTCCACTTTCTTCCTTTTGAGCCACAAGTGCATTTGGGTCACGCATTGATTCCAAAAGCTATTATTAAGAGAGCCGCCGTCCATTTTCTCCTCGGCTTGACATGTCGGAGTCGAACATGATGTTCCAAATTGCAGAAAAGCAATTGGCATCAATTTGCCCGCGCTACGTAACCGCCTCGCGTGCATCCGTCCCTCCCTCCCTCCATCCATCCCATTGTGAAGCGACGTCTCATTACGGCGCTGTTTAAGCGGCCTTTTTGCCGTGCGCTCCATTGACTCATTGTCTCGCTCTCCCTGTATTTGTCCTCCGATTTGTTCTTCCGAGGAAATGATGCTTCCTCTGCAAACAAAAAAAGTATCTGGCTTCCTGGAGTTGCCGAGCCTCGGCCTTAATGGCACGAACGAGCCGCAACCGTCAAGCCTCTTCAAGATGGAACGCATCAAATAAAGTCGATGGTGGTCCAAACTTTTCATTTCCACCGCTAAACTCTCGACGCTCGCCGGGCGGCTAATGCGGCAAATTAGCCCGAGACGGAAGCTCGCCATTCCAGAGTCGGGACCTCACGTTCAAATCAATCGATTCCCTCCCCGCCACTTCAGACTTAAACAGATACCAAATAAAAGATGCAGCTCAGCAGACACTAGGTTTTGGGAGTTGCAACTAAATAATGCATGGCTGACCTTCGAGCACATGTTGGCCAAGAAACATGACCCAAAAAAGAACTCTGGAGACTTTTTGGGCTGAAAAAACAAAAACGGACTCACAGGGAATGGTGCGCAGGTAGAGGTTGTCCCGGATGATCTGCTGCAGCTCGTGGTCCACCGAGCCTTTCGGGAAGCGCAGGTTGAGGTAGCGGCACAGGTCCTTGTTGATCACGCCGCCTGGCGCAACACAAGTTGAAATATTACAGCGGCCACAAAATGGCTGCCAAAGGTGTCTATTGTCATATTCGTGACTTCTCCAGCTCTGTTGTGTTGCTGCCCGATAGACGATACCTAACTTTCAGAGGTGCTAATTGGAGCACGCTCAGCCAGAACCTTAGCGTATAAATCACCCCGCCGAGCCGATGGCGTTCCCTCCGCAAGTTCCATGCGTGGATTTTTGCAAGGAACCGGTTAATCTCGCTGGCTCAGCATGCAGGGGAAAAAAATAAAGTGAAGGTGGCGGGCGACAGAGGAATGAAGGTAGGGGATTAGAGAGATGGAAATCCCAAAGGGGGAGGCGAGAGGAAGATAGGGGAGGGGGGGTTAAAACAAGCATCAACTTGACCCCTCTTGGGTTCCCCTGACAAATGCGACATCCATCTTCTCTGCCACGCATCCGTATAATCACATTTAAAATGAAGGAAGGGGGGGGGGGGGTGCGTGACTGACGTGACTTGTGGGATTCCGCAAGGCAAGTCTCGACGCTAATACACCGAATCTTCAGAGCCCCATCTTCTTCACCGCGACATCCACGGTGACTATTAAAAAAAAAAAATATTCTAACCTAGTTGGGAAGTTTCCATTCATACTGAGCAGGAAATAATTGCAAGACTGGCGTCACCATCAGAGCCCAACTCATTTGCGGCATTCGAATGAATGAAGGAGCGCATCTGCGTCTCGCTCAAAGCCAACGGCACACTATATTTGCATTTGCAGGAGAAAGACGAGCCAGGCATGCTGAGGGAAGGGGGGGGGGGGGATAGAATTTAAAAAATCACACGCACGTTAAGACGACACCTCGCTTCCTTCCGTGGTCAGCGTCCTTCTCGCCACAGGTTTCCCATGGTGACTTATCTCCTCTGGTGGGAAGGGGACGGCGGATCTCTCCCGCTGGGATTCGCCCGTCACCCAACTCGATCTCCGCTGGCTGCAATGGAGTCGCAAGCACCGGAACGCCCCCCCTCCCCTGCCCACCAGCTCACTCTGCCTTGGATGCTCCACAAAACGGGAGAGCGTGGAAAAGGAGTGAAGGGGAAGCGGCGAGCAGAGAAAGTGAGAGAGAGCGAGCGCTGATGATGCTCCGGCGGCGCAAGACCATCACGCTGGGAGAATCGTCTCTCCTCCAGCATCCCAGATGCACAAGCGCCCCCTGTCTACCAGCCAGGGTACTACATGGCTTTCTACTGCCTGTCGCGTTGGCTTCTTAAGGTCCTGACTTCATTTGATGGGCTCGCCATTCTTTCTGAAGAGCTCCACGGCACGACTACAGAAGGAAATGGACTCAGGTATCCAAAGATAAACGCATCCAAGCCAAACTGGAGACTCGACAGACACGTTTAGTCCAAGTCTCCGCCGAGGGCTCGGAATTCAGAGAGAAGCTAAAGGGCAGGATTCAGAGGACGGAGGCACATTTAATTCCACTGCCTTCCAGCTTGGCTCGGCTCCTAAAAGCTTAAGGCTATCATTGACACTTGGCCCAACGGCTTAAAAGCGCATCGGCGCCCAAACGTCATCATCGATTGTGGTCAAACAAGGTCGTGGATGGGCTTTGCAAAGTCACCTGACATCCTTCCCTTGGGCCTCCCCTTTGGCCTCGTTTGGATAATTGGACAAGAAATATAATCCTCGAAACCGGGATACGACTTTTTTCCTCTTATTTGCATCCCATGAATTTAACATGGGCTGAGCAGCGGACATCTCAGCTACATTTGACATCACAAAATTAGCTGGAAAACAAATCAAGTCTGAATCATGAATCAATTTCATTTTGAAAAATGCGACAATTCTTTTCCAATTTCGAGGACCACCTGCAATACCGCCACGGACCACCAGAGGGCCGCGGACCAGCGGTTCACAATCCCTGCTCTAAGCTATAAAGATGAGTGAAGGGTTAGGGGTCACTCAGTGGTAAGATTTCACTCACTTATCAGGAGGAGGATGGCGAGCGAGGAAAAGTCTCAGCCAGGTATGATGAAGGGCGAGAGTGGCAGTGCGGTTGCCGTGGCGACAATCTTATCGCGGTGAAGCCGGACGAGCGGCTATAAAGAAGGCGCCGCTCCCCGGGTGGTCATCGCGGGAAAAGATGCTTAGGATGCGCTGCGTTCAACGTTATCCCATGGCAGCGATTAGCTAGCGCAACTTGGCGATGTCACCGAAGTGAGCGATGCAGAAAAACAACGCTTCCAGATCCTTTGCTAATGTCGTGCCGAAGCTGCCGCCGCGACGACGCTCACTTCTCATTATGATCTCGCTGCGGGCCCTTTTTTAATTGAACTCATCCAGCCAAAGCTCGGCAGCGCCGCAGTCTGCTGAGCCGCCAACGGAAGTAAAGAACGTTTCCCCAATGTAGCGCTCGCCGCTGTTGTTTTGATGCGACTCAGCGTCGCCAAACATTTCAGATAAGCTTTGTTTCTCAAAAAGGAATGAACGCGGAGACCGAATTTGCACAGGTCGGCACGAGCTGGCCACACTCAACGAGCGTTGAAGGCGAAGTGCCGAGCGGGCCAGTTCCAGAGTTGCGCCTCCTCGCCGCGAGTGACAAAATAGGCGGCCGAGCTCGGCCAATCAAACCACCCGCTGCCCAATTGGATCTGGCAGCCCTACTCCGGATCACGGCAAATATCTCAAATGCCAGGACGGCGGAGCAGTGACTCCTTAAAAAAAAAAAGTCTCGACTGTGTTTGCGCCACAGGCGGCGCATCATTAGACGCTCGCTATCTAGGATGGAGAGAGCGAGAGAGAGAGAGGTCACAAAAAGGCTGAGAAATGACACTGATAACAATTTGGACTGATTTCAAGTTGAAAAAGCTGCAAGTGGACCATTTACTCATACAAAGTAGCGTTGGCAGACAGAGTCTGTCATCATGATGGCGTCACAAGGCTACAAGTTACACATCAGCTGGCATCTTTTGTTGCCAGGACAAAAGGCATTTCCGCCTCAAAGTCGCTATCGGAAATCGACATCGAAACAGGGCTGCTCTATTTCGCCGGTAACGACTGTGCGGAGCGTCACATTGATTTCCCCCCCCCCCCCTCGCTAGTGAGAAGAGGCTAATTACCGTGTCACCGGCTTCCTGCATTGAGGAATTCCCAAAACAAATAAGTCGTCCGAAATGATACAATATGGCAGATATATTTGAAAGTCAACCTTTTGGGGTCCTGGGACGAATTATTTTTTCCTCGGGCATAATCCTAACGTGTCGACGATAAATCAAGAAGGGGGAGATGACTCATTATTTTTGCTGAGCGCCTCAATTACACTTTGACAAGCGTTCCAGTAGTTCTAAGACGCAAAGTACCTTGGACAGCTCCGGCAAAAAAAAAGCCGCTTACTTTGCCAGGCCTCTCGTCACCCCCAGACGCCCCGTAGCCGAGCGGGAGGACGCAGCGTGACACGCAATTGAGCGCGGCGCCCTCCCAACGCTCCACTTGTGCACCAGTCAGTCCATCAACATCACTGTCAGAGAAATGCAGCCCAACGTGCGTCCGACCATTCCTTCGTGATTCACGCCCAGTCGGATATCTATTCTAGCCATGCTAGCGGTGTAGCTTGTCCACTGGCTAGCAAAAAAAAAAAAGTTGTGCTGTACTACTCTCAGATTTGAGTTCTTATCTCTCCGCATCAAGTAGGCCACCACGTCTTGGCCTAACCCGATTTGAAAACGTGCGTGGTATTATTCAAATATTGATGGCGCGGTGAGAGCTTTTTTTTTTTTTCTTTTTTTCCCAATTCGGCTGCAGAAACAATTCCTCTTTACTCCCGTGCTCCATTTTCAGGTGAAAGCTATTTTTGCATGCAGGTGCGAGCTTGTGGAACACGAGAGCGCCGCAAATGGAAAGTGTGTGTGTGTGTGTGTGTGTCTAAAAAGGGAAAGTATATGCAGAAATTGATCAAGCAGGTAAAGCCACGTATTGTTTTCGCACCTCTTCAACTTACGATAACACGAAATAAATAAAAAAAAACCGCACTTTGCACGTGTCCAACCAAAACATGTCCAAGCTTCCGTCAAGGTGCCGCCCCCCGTATTCCCCGGAACAATGACAAACAATCTCGGTGAGTATAAAGCGCTCGTTTGTGGACTAATTGAGCCGTTGCCTCCAAACGCGGCGAGCAATTAGGATACAGATGTCGCGGGCAAACACTCGCCGCGGGTAATTGGAGCCGACAGGTTGGACTCCGAGGCTGAGCGTAGGCCGTCTGAGACCGGCGACGGCAAAATAACTCACTTTTATGGCTGTCAGTTCTTTTCCAGCACAGTCATTTTATATTGGGTTGACTATACGGGCCATTTACCTTGAAGGCGGGACACCTGCGTCGCTTTGCGACTGCCGCCATTTATTTGCCGGGCGGGCCGTCGCTTACATGCGTACGCGACACCGTTAGAGGCACTGACTGACATCGACAACCTGAATTTGTCTTGGCGGGCCACATAAGATGATGCGGCGGGCCGCATCAGGCCCCCGGGCCCAGAGTTTGACACCAAATTTGTAGCATTTCTCTCACCAGCAGTTCTTTTGGCGCCAAAACCGGGACCACTTGAAGAACTTTTTTTTCCTTGAGCTGAAGAAGAAGCCACTTTGGTTGCTTTGAATAATTAAGACTAGCTAAAAGTAGCTCTGGCGTAAAAAGCCACATTGGCCTGAGAGGAAAGAAAGTGCAGCGTGTCCTCAAAGTCGTCGAGGCTTTGCGAGACAAGACCATGATGTCATCACAGGCGCTTCAGAGTTTGAGCCGCAATGTTGCGCACTTGACTTTGCCTTTGTTAGCGCAATCCTTGGCTCTGTAAGCTCCTTCAGACGTGATTGAGCGCTCTCACTAAAGAGACAGCCGCCCCTTGGAAGCCAATTAGACGTTTCCACCAGGGCGGACGCCGCGGGCAAGTGGAGAGGCGCGGCGCTAATAAAACATAATTCGCAAATTCGCTGGAGAATTGGGGATACGTGGACGGGCCTGCTCCGCTTTGACGGGGCTTTGTAACGGAGCCTTCATTACATTTGCCAGACAGGAGGGATCTACTAAAAGCAGTTGCGATATTCCCCCAGCCAATCAAATGGAAACATGGCGAACCATGAAGGCATCTCTACTACTTGTGATGTCAAGAGGTGACCCCCCCCGATCGCTCGTGAGCCTCCGCCCCTCGGGTTTTATCATCGCACCGAGCGCACACGAGCCTCGCCGGCTGGCACATTATGGAAATAAACGAAGATGGCCGACCGCGGCGAGGCGGATCCAAACAGCGGCTGGCCTCGGGTGGTCTCCGCGGAGCCGTTACGCGAGGAGCGCCGCGTGAAATTCCAAGTGTTTGGCCGCCGCTGCCTTACGGTGAACACATACGGACGCCCCGAGACAACGGCGTGACGGCGCTCGCTGGAGTGAGGCGCGCGCTATGAATTCAGAGCGGCTCGCCTCGAAATTTCCTGCCGTTTTTCATCATGTCTCATCTGCATCCATAATTCAGAGACAAGCTCTGAAAGTAAAACAACTCAACGAGTGACTTTGGCAGCGGCGCCACGAACTCGTTTGCATTCGGCCAACGTGGAGCGCCGTTTTGGGCCTCGTGTCAATCTTCTCTTCATTTGGACCAGAGCTGCAAGGCCTTAATTGATTGGAGCTAACGGCGAGGCGGAATGTCAAAAGCTATTGTTGCTTCTTTTTCTTTTCTCCCTCCCGGCACGGGAAACGAGACGAGGGATGAACGACACTTTCATTTCGAGGGCGACGGCCGCTCAGCCAGAATCGATGCCATCGTTCCGCCGTTTTTCGCCGCCACGCAAATAAAACAACAAAGGGAAGCGCTGACAAAACACACAAGGATGGGACAGAAGGTGACTTTTGTCGCCGAGCTTATTAATGATTTTAGAAGCCGCGGAGGTCTCCTGATGAATCGACTTAGCTTAAGGGGGGGGGACTCGGCTCGGAGCAAATCATTCCTTTACGTCCGGAAACTTTTTTAGCGAGGCCATCTGGAGGCCACGGGAGGAAGCATCAGTCAAAGGAGAGCCCCACCCCGAAGTTTTTGTTGTGGAAGTTTGGGGGACGCAGAGAATAAACAACGCACGCTGTGACGAATGGGGAAGTGAGCCAAAAATAATTGCTGCCACAAGGACACCTTTTTGACGTGCACTTTTGAATGACTTGTACAGGCATACTGCTGCCACTTGTGGAAAGGGGTGGTATTGCACAGGGTAATCGTCACTTAATTTGGGCCAAATCACTTTTGAGCTCTTAATATTTATGACAGGAAATTCAAAGATCATGTTTGATCATAAAATTATTTTTCAGAACATGAGTCCTGTATTTTGTTTAGCTTATTTTCCTCATTAAATTAACTTTTTTCTGAACATTTTTTTAATTGTTTTTTTTTTTCTTCAACTGTTGACCCATGTTAAAAAAAAGATTTAAAAGTATGACTTTAAAACAGCATTTAGTTATGATTTTAAATTTATTTTCATGAAATGGTGATGTTATTTTTACAAAAATTCAGGCATTTCCTTTGGGAAATTCCCAGATTCCTTATAAAATATTGCAACTTTTCTCCTATAAAACTAACACATTACTTGTAAAAATGTCTGACTCGTAAAATATTGCTATTTTATCCTGCTGGGATTTTGACGCTTCGTCCTAAGTGTGAGGTGAGAGTGTGTGTGTGTGTTCAGTTGTCTCCATGTGAATTGTGTTAAGGCTCATTAAATCCAAACAGACTGTCTGGAGATGAGTCATCATTAGCTGCTGGCGCACGGCGTACATGGGAGACGCCGCGCATGACTGCAAGCTTCAAGGAACGTAGCGCGCGCACACAACACGAGCAAAGGCAACTTTGATCGACTTCCGTCTTGCCGCTTGTGTGCTTGAGCTGTCACCCGATGCCCTTGAAAGTGTGTGGTGGGCTCAGGTTGGCCCTCATTAGTAGCACACACCAGCGCTGTTTTGTCAAGTCGCTTACAGCGACTAGATGTCTATCAGAAGACAAAAAAAGGACGGTTGTTTGCACGGGGGTGGGCAAAGGCACCGCACACGCTCGGCATGCAGATAAGGACACATGTTGGGCAAAGCTTATGAGAAAAAGAAGCCAGGGTCACGCAAAAGGTCAAGTTCCACTTTGGGTCTGGTGGCGACACTTCAAGAAAAAAAAAGATAAGCTGTGACAATTGCTTTGTATTGTAAATGACAAATGCAAATCATTTTTGCGAGCTAGACATAGAATAGAAAATGACTCCAATCGTTAAACACGTTAATGATCTGACTCCGACACCCTCCACAACGAGTCTGGCTTCGCTATTGTGACGGCGGCGCAGACCGAGCTGACCCTCTCGAGAACAACTTAAGAGCTTTAAATGCCAACAGACTGTGCACAATGCACACTGGCATCGGGAAAAGGTAGAAGGACTCTAGAGAGCGGGAAAAGATCGCAAAGAAGCTTACAATGGCCACCTTTCATGCTGTCAAAATAGGAGGCGTCGAAAAAAAAAATGGCGGACAGCAGATGCATCATCCATCCAGGCCAAAATAAAATGCCTCTTTGAGGGAGGTGCAAAATGGTGAAAGTAACATGTTAACTTGCACACAATTTTGTCCCCACGATACACCTGCCGCCATATTGGCTCTCAGCTAATCTAATAATAACATTGTTGACGAGCTTGTGACTTAACTCTCACAAGAGTGTGAAAGAACGTAGAGGTATCATTAGGAAGGAGCTGATAATAAATCTTCTGCGGAATAATAAACAGGAAGCCTGCCAGTAATGATGTACATTTTAAAACTCTTGCAATGGAAACAAACAAACATTCTGACTGCCACAAATGCAACGCGACCCCTTCACTGAAAGAAATTAAAATCTTCACCGAGCAACACAAAGAACGTCCATCACCAACCAGCTGACAAAACACAATGAAAGCAATTCCCCAGACAGTATACAAAACTCAATACATTTCAGTCAAATGATGACTAGCATCACTTCAATAAAAGTGATCAGAAACACGGCTGACTCAGCTAGTTACTTTGACAAGTAACTATTTTCCGACTGCAGCGAACACAACAGGCCCCCTTCACTGAACTTGGGATCATGAGCGAGCGAGCGTCAACAAAAGCGTCCAAGAAGCATCTTTTTGCGTCGACAACCAAACAAAAACCGTCACTCCCACTAGAAAAGACATCAACCAACTCGAGTAGAAAGCTTTGGTAATAATGGCGTCACTGGCAATAGTTTTTTAACGAACAAATTCTGGTCAACGAAAACGATTTCTACGTCACTTGACACATTTGAGTTTATCTGATTGTTACGAACGCAACACGCCCCCTTCACGGACCAAACTTAGTGTCGGCGCCGAGCATCACTGCATACGTCAAAAATGCCGCTTTAACCACAAAAAAAACAAAAAAAGCAACACTCGCCGTTGACAAGACGTGCAGCAACGTCTTGAAACACTTTCGAGTTACTTTCTAGTAAAAATTGAAACGCCAGCCACAGTTACTCAGAACTTACTTTGTTTGACACACTTGAGTCTGACGGGCTCCTTGCTGTGCCTCAGCACCGCCATCACGTCCCGGCTGGTGAGCCCGGCCACCGGTGTGTCGTTGACCTGCAGCAGCAGCAGCAGTTCCTCGGGATGGAGTCTGCCGCCGAGGCACGCCGCTCCACCCGGGAGAAGCTCACCCACAAGCGGAAAGTGTCCGTGCTCAGCACCGCCCCTTAGTTCCAGTGCAGCCAGCTGCCCCTCTGCATCCCGGACGAGAACACTTTCGTGGACTTTGTTGCTCCAGTGGTTAGTCCTCCGTTTTGTACTCCTGAACATGGCTCACGTCGAGGAAGAGTCCCGTCGTATTTTGAGGGTTCCCCCTCCCGATGTCTCACTTTTGGCCGTCACTTGGTTCCAAGTCCTCTCGTGTTGAGTGAACGATTCGTTCAAAAGGAACTCATCTTTTCAGTCAACGAGAGTGAACGAATCACTCACATTCCAGTTCTTTTAGGTGAACTGAATCTTTAGAATCAGAAGATTCGTTCAAACGAATCGTTCAATGAATCCCTCCGCCCCACTCAACTCAGCGAGTTGTTGTTGCAATACACGAGACACCAATAGGGGGCTCTGTCACATTTCTAAATTGATAGTTTCGTGTTAGTTTTCAACGTATAGAGTCCGAAGCAACCCTTTCCACGACAGATGGTGACCACCTGGTGGCGCCAGTGTGCCAAGCGCCGTTAGACGATCAGGAGAAGAAGATTTGAATTGACGGATGTGACGTCGGGTCAATTGGTGAATTGAAGACAGGTGTGCTCAAAGGGAGTTATCAAATGCAGGTGGCACCGAGCGCGTGGCGGCGGCCGCGGGCGGTTTCTCAGGTAAGCTAGCATCCTGGCAAATGTTTGTCGTCTCCTGCCGTTTTTCACGACGGACGCCATGTTGGTTGCAGGATTTTCGCGCTCTCGAATGCAGGTGCCACCGAGTGCGTGCGTGGCATTTTCTCAGGTAAGGGAGCAAACGTTTGTCGTTTCTTGCCGTCTCTCACGACGGACGCCATGTTGGTTCGTTGCAGGATTCTTACACGGCGACTGTAGGCGTTGACGTGAACTGGAGGACGGCCGCAAGGAGTTTTCAAGTAGGCCCCTAAATGTGCGCTTTGTTGCCTTTTCCCACAAGCCTTTTTTAATCTGTTTGTTTGTTGCAGGATTGTCGTACACTCGTGACTCGGCAACGAACGTCACGTCCACCGCGACGGTGGGCCTGGAGGTAAATTGTCGGCCGCAGGCAATTTAGCTCGCGAGAGTAAATGTTTGCCGTTTCTTACGATGCCATTTAATATTTCTTGCAGGGTTTTCCGCTGTCTAGGGAGTGTTTGAGGTTTGGCCACGGCACGCCACAATCGACTTTGCGTCGCGTCGTTGCGCGTTTTGGTCGTTCTGCCGCTACGGTATTTCAAATGTCTTTCGCGTTTGTTTCTTTTAATCCCGGCCAGCATTTTTTCATTTGTTTGTTTGTCGAAGGTTCGTAAATGACGCCGCCGATAAGCGCGTGTTTGTCTGACTCTAGGAAATGTTAGTTTGACTCTAGTCAATTCAACCATTCTTTATTATTTTATATTGTGCGTGTGCCATTTAGGTGTTATGCAAACGGATGAATGTAACGAATTGGTCAATTTATGTCCTAATGAGACTAAATCTATTCCAAGATGGCGCCCGCCTGCCCTCGTTCCGTTACGCAACAAACATTTGCGCGTGTTATTTTTTCCCGTTTTGGACCCTGCTAACCTGGATCATCTGTCCAATGTGAGGTGAGTTGATAAGGATAAAATTAAAATATGAATTATAATCCTGATAAATTTAATTTACTACAATATAAAATGTTTAACTGTCAAACTCTACTTAGTATGTATAAAATTAAAATATTCATTAGAATTCTGATAAATTATCATAACTTACTACAATGTAATAATTATATATTTTTTCAAACGTAAAACTCTACTTAGTATGTATAACTGTTGCAAAAATATCATGCCATTGGCACTCTACTCAATGTCTATTTTTGTTGCAATCATTTGTTTCTTTTGTAGCACTAAAGGCTGCCCAGCCAGCAAGCAGGAGGCTCTTGAGGAGCCATTTCAGGGATGTTGAGGACGCGGAGGTGAAAACCTGTTTTTGTAAACTTTCAGCTTCCCAACACACAATGGTTGAGTTTTAGCTTCCCAACACCCAATTAATGGCTGTATGTGTTTTTGCAGGCTGCAAGAGGAGCCGAATGGGAAAACTATCATTCCATATCAAAAGGAGCAATGGCCTATCCAAAGGAGCAATGGCCTATCCAAAGGAGCAATGGCCTATCCAAAGGAGCAATGGCCATATCCAAAGGAGCAATGCCATATCCAAAGGAGCAATGCCATATCCAAAGGAGCAATGCCATATCCAAAGGAGCAATGCCATATCCAAAGGAGCAATGCCATATCCAAAGGAGCAATGGCCTATCCAAAGGAGCAATGGCCTATCCAAAGGAGCAATGGCCTATCCAAAGGAGCAATGCCATATCAAGTCCAGAATCTCAAGCGGCGCGCTGCAAAAGTCAACGTCTGGGGATCATGTGGCCAGGAGGGGGCAGTGTGGTTGCCTTTGGTTATGGGTGCACGACGGAAAGGTTGCAGGTGTGGACAGACAGTGTTTGGGGCTCTGATGGTTGCTCTTGCTTAAGAGGTGTGCTGTGGTTGTGGCTTGTCTGGATCCAGCGTTGTCTTGCGCTTGGTTGCCGTTGACGGCTCACTTGGGGGAGGACGTGGTTACGTGGATGGACACACAAAACGAAACTGCCATATGGCTTGTACCATTTTGTCTTTTTCTAACTGTCATACTTGCTGCGTTCTTTGTTCTTTGTTGTCCACTGTTGCACTTGATCTAACCCTAAGCTACCACCACTGTGGTACTTGCGTACTTTGTTCTCCCCTAGGTGTTGGCGCGAGCGAGACAGTCACCTTTTGTGTCTTTTTCTAACCTACCACTATTGTGCTTGATCTAACCCTAACGTACCACTGCGTGTCCTTTGTTCTCTAGGTGTAGGTTCTTGGGACGAGCCGGTCCACGAGGAAGACATAATGATGCGAGCAGCGCCCAACTCATGGCATGTTCTGCCTTTTGCAGGCCGGACGCAAAAGGGGGGGCGGGGGCGCACGGCCCGATCCGACCCGGCGACGGTCACCAAGAGTAGCTAGCCGCTGTGATCAAGTAAGCAAGTGACCTACAAGTTGGGGTGCTCTTTGAGTGTCTAACTTTTGTTTCTGTATTTGCAGATGGCGGCCGGGACGTGACACGATCTGATCAGAGGTGGACGGACGGCTGTGGCATCGCTCTGAAGTAGCCGAGTTCTGAGGGAGGCCCGCTTCCCTGGAGACGTCGACCTGCGCAGCTTCAATGTGTGAAATGGATTTTTTTTTTTTCTCTAAATTTCACACCAGCGGTGTCCAAATGTCTGTCTGAGGGCTGCATACTGAAACAAATTAAGAATTCTTTGACACAGATTAAATCAATCACGAAATGTTGCCATTCATATGTTGCCATTCATATTTTGTGCTCCTGCTACAAAGGTGTGTTGTGTTGATAAAGTTTCCCCGAAGCTGCCATTTGGACACCCATGGTGACATGTGTAGGGCTGCACGTGTATTGGAACACTGCCACATGGTGGTCTAGGTTATTGACATGCACTTTAAGAAAGCAAAGACTTCTTTTTTTTAATGTGGCAAATGAAACCTGTTTTCTTTCTAACTATTTGTAATGAGTTTCGAAGATGACGAGTCATTGATGCAAGTTAGTTAACGGATCTCATTGCGATCGAAATGTTCTTCTCCATCCCAGAATTTTGCACATCTTTGCTCAATGCAGTGGTCTGGCCCAGTACTGCCATGTCACTGATTTTCCAATATGTCGTGCAGCCCTGATTGAGTGCCAAACGCGCAAGCGACGGCACGCGCAAGCGACGGCACGCGCAAGCGACGGCACGCGCAAGCGACGGCACGCGCAAGCGACGGCTAGCGCAAGCGCCCGCGCAAGCGACGGCTAGCGCAAGCGCCCGCGCAAGCGCCCGCGCAAGCGACGGCAAGCGCAAGCGACGGCAAGCGCAAGCGACGGCAAGCGCAAGCGACGGCAAGCGCAAGCGACGGCAAGCGCAAGCGACGGCAAGCGCAAGCGACGGCAAGCGCAAGCGACGGCAAGCGCAAGCGACGGCAAGCGCAAGCGACGGCAAGCGCAAGCGACGGCAAGCGCAAGCGACGGGAAGCGCAAGCGAGACTTTTGTGCTTGTCTTGCAAGGTGGAAGAGACGATGCACGAAACAAAGAGCCGGCGGACGAAGGCCACCAGACCCATGAGCGGGGTGCAAAGGAAGGAATCACCCAAAGAAAACAGTCGCCAAGTGATGAAGAGGGGCCGGACGCGTGACTGGCCAAGGCTGGCCAGAGGTGACATGGCAATCCAATATGCAAGGGTAGTGTACATACTTGTTGGTTTTAATTTGATTTCCTTATTTGTCTGCCTTTCAGGGTTGCCAGGGCAGGGGATGGGACGAGCGCCAGCCTGGACAGAGAGGGACCGGCCGGAGCAGACCCGGACCTGTTCCGTGACTAGCGGAGATGCGGCGAGGCCGGAAGGGCAAAGCGCCCAGCCAGCGTTGAGGGGGAGTATGATTGTTTTTTCTTTTGCGCTCTCCCTCCCTGTCTGTTTGACTAGGGTAACGAGCAGCACGCACGGGCAATTGGGTTGCCGTGACCCTCTAGATACGAATTGGCAAAGTAGACAACCCCTCCCTACCTCCCTCCCCCCCCCCTCTCTCTCGCTCTCTTTCTCCGAAGGGCCCGGCAGTACCTGCATGGCCTGGTGCACTCAGGGGGGAACGTGGCTATACCTTGCCCTTTGCGGAATACCAGGGTGTAATGTCTGCCCGACTGGGTCCCAGTGTCGTCGACGGTGTCGAGGTCGAAGAGATTCTCCGTGACGCCCTCCGCGACGTCACGTTTTCCTTTTTTTCCCCCTCGGGGCCAAGCCAGCTCTCCTCAGGAGGAACTGGCCGGTTGTGCTTAAGTGCGCACCAAAGCCTCTTCTCATCTCCCCTCGCTTTCTCCCTCCCTCCCTCCCTCCCTCCCTTTTTGTAAGGGGTTAAACTTTTCATAACCCGGATCGCTCCAATGCGGGAGGGCCGTATGAGACGTGCGCCAGTTGCCTGATTCAAACTTAACTCAGTCAAGTTTGCTAGTGGAAATGTTCCTCTTGCCAAAAGCACCACAATATGTCTGCCTTTCAGGATTGCCGAGGCAGCTGATTGGATGAGTGGCTGCACAGAGAGGGGCTGGACCTGACGGAGCGCGAGACCAGAGGGTAATAATAATAGTCAACTTTATTTGTATAGCACCTTTCATCCAAGAAATGCAGCTCAAAGCGCTTTACAACAAAAGAAATAAGCATTGAATGCTTAACATAGGAACAAACATAAAAAGAACATGGACACATTAAAACAGAAACATTAATGAATGCATCCACAATTAATAGTGAGCTTAAAATAAAACCAAACTTGAATGAATAGGTAACGAGTACGTCCACAGAAGTGAAGCGCATGCAACTGAGTGCCATTTATCCTTTTTGCAGTTGCGCGAGGCGGAGGATGAGTCCAAACGGTGAATACCGGCCAGGAGGGGAGCAGAACCATCGGCCGACCTTTGCCCGTGACGAGCGACCGACACGACACGAGACGGACGGACGGGTGCAGATGCGGCGAGGGCAAAGCGCCCCGCCAGCATTTAAGGAGAGTATGACTTTGTTTTTCCTTTGGTGCTTTCTTTCTTTCTTTCCTTCCCTCCACTTTTTCACTGGGTGTGCACACTGGCTGTCTGCATGATGCCTCTTTCTTTCTCAGCGCAGCGTCATTTTGCAATATTGTTGTTTTTTTTTAATACATGAAGTGAACTGTTTGGACTGTAATTGTGTGTGTGTACCTCTGAACCTGAATTAAACTGTGAACTGAATTCAAGTGGTCCATTTTAAACATTGGCATGAGCACTATAGTGCGTAATCAGAGTTAAATGACAATATACAAACTGGAATCATTTGAGACATTCTCAATGATAAGGCAATTGTAAAGTTAGTCTCAAACAAAATTGCCTTGTTAATTATGCAGTGTCAGGCTTTTTATTTTTACTACACAAAAAAGCTGAATGCATTCTAAATGGTTGACAAAAGCCAAATAGCCTGACACCCATAGATGCAAACGACAAGCGTTGCCATCGATAAGTCATCTTTTGCAACCCTGCTTTAAGATGGCCACCGAACTCAATCTTGCTTTGTTGGTGCATTTCTGTATGAGTAAAAGTCTTTTAATCAAGTCTGAGGCTTTTTTTAATTAATGCATCATGTGGGCATTCTTGTGAATAAAGTCCACGTTGGTGTGTTTTCTTCCTGTTTATGGTCTTGTAAATAAAGTCGACTTTGGTGTCCGTCATCATTCACGATGCGCCTCAATTGATGCTGAATCTCTTAAAAATGAACCTAATTGCATGTTTTGTTACAGGGCTTGGTTTCATTTGCTGGCTGACTACAAAGAAGGCTGTTGCTGTACAGTCCAGGGCGTTGCTAAAGTAAATTGAATTTATAAAGCCAGCATGTAACGTCCAGGGCCTTGGCTTTCAATTCAAAGCACAGTTGCGTGTTGCGGCCAGCCTTTGTGCATGTACTGGGTGCCACCACCCAGTTCAGCGTTAAGTGAAGGCCACACAGTTGAGGAACTCGTAATACCGGCATCTTTATTAAATTGACCTGATCAGACAGGCGAGATGAATTCCAAGTGCTGCCACCTTGTGGCGGCGTATTTGCCTCAACCTGTCCAACGCTCCATTTAGCTGAATGCAATCATTTTTATCTTTAAACAACTACATTACAAATGATAGGTGCCCTAATTAGACAGCTGGGTCAATGCGACCCGTTTTTTGCGGTTTGTTTTGCCCAAAGCAAGCTAACAAATACACACAATGCACACTTGCTCCATTTTTGCTCTTATTTATTTTGTTTTATTTATTTATTCATCACTCATTTATTCATTGCGCCTTGTTTTTATTTCTTTGTGTTTACTTGTATGTTTATTGTGTACTATGTCTTGTCACCGTGGGATAGTGGGAACGTTATTTCGATTTCTTTGTGTCTTGGCATGTGAAGAAATTGACAATAAAGCAGACTTTGACAAGTATTGCCGCTATCTCGCCAATGTGTCTGAAAAGTACAAATCATCAAATTTATTTGCACGATCAACTTCTAAACCACATACTAGAAAACATTCACCTGATGCAGAATGTCGTCTTCTGTAGCTTGCTAAGATTTGCCAAATTCAACATTGCCGTACTCCAACGCGAGGTTGTCCTCAGCACTGCAAACCTTTGTGCCGGTACACCATATGAAGTAAATGACGGGAATTTATTTTTACACCTCATCTAATATGTATCAAGCATACCAGATGGTGTTTTAGAACAGCCTACAATAGTCAATTACGAAAATAAAAAAAATAAAAAAACTTGGCAAAGTCCTAAAAAATGTAATGTTTTTATCTCTTCAAATGCTGCAAAGCGGGAGTATTGGTAAGCGTCAGCTCGTTCATGGCCAGCGCAGAGCAGTCTATGTTGCAGCGCGGCGTCGGCAGCGGGGGGCGCAGGCAGCATGGGGTGCAGGCAGCATGGGGAGCATGGGGTGCAGGCAGCATGGGGAGCATGGGGTGCAGGCAGTATGGGGTGCAGGCGGAGCATGGGGAGCAGGGGGCGCAGGCAGCATGGGGAGCAAGGTGCGCAGGCAGCATGGGGAGCAGGAGGCGCAGGCAGCAGGGGTGGGGAATCGAACCCTGGATCTCAGGTGTTCAAGCGCAGCGACGGAGCCACTCACCAAGCGTGGTGAGCTCGGCAATCACCCCGCTTCCACTTCGAGTCATTCTCGTCTGCTTAGTGGTGCGTCCCGCGCGCGTGGGGTGAGTACAAAAGAGTACAGACCGCCGAGAGCTGCCAGGTCGAAACAGCCGACCGGTTAGTGACACGGCCTCTTGCCCCGTAAGAACCTGGTTCGATCCCAGGAGGGAGCGCACTCTCAGAGTTCCTTTTGCAAGTGTGTGCATGCAGCTTGCATATATAAGTATTTATTTATTGGTAAACGCCCAGTGTGGCCCCGCCCACAAGTGGGCGGAGCAATGCAGCTGGGCCCGCCCCCAGCACACTGGCCCCGCCCCTGGGAAAAGAAATCTTGTAGCCCCGCCCCCTACCCTACTATGTTACAGTAGCGTAGGGGGCGGGGCGAAGCCCCGCCCACTGCCCTACTATGTTACAGTAGCGTAGGGGGCGGGGCGAAGCCCCGCCCCCTGCCCTGCTGTCTTTCAGTAGGGCAGTGGGCGGGGCGAAGCCCCGCCCACTGCCCTACTATGTTACAGTAGGGTAGGGGGCGGGGCGAAGCCCCGCCCCCTACCCTGCTGTCTTTCAGTAGGGTAGGGGGCGGGGCGAAGCCCCGCCCCCTACCCTACTGAAAGACAATTAAAAGTGTATTGAAAGACAGTAGGGTAGGGGGCGGGGCGAAGCCCCGCCCCCTACCCTACTGTCTTTCAATACACTTTTAATACACTATTAAAAGTAAAAGTAAAAGTAAAAGTAAAAAATATATATAAAATATATATATATATATATATATAGTAAGTAAAAAAAAAATATATATATATATATAATTTTTTTTTTACTTTTACTTTTACTTTTACTTTTACTTTTACTTTTACTTTTACTTTTACTTTTAATAGTGTATTAAAAGTGTATTGAAAGACAGTAGGGTAGGGGGCGGGGCTTCGCCCCGCCCCCTACCCTACTGTCTTTCAATACACTTTTAATTGTCTTTCAGTAGGGCAGGGGGCGGGGCTTCGCCCCGCCCCCTACCCTACTGAAAGACAGCAGGGTAGGGGGCGGGGCTTCGCCCCGCCCCCTACCCTACTGTAACATAGTAGGGCAGTGGGCGGGGCTTCGCCCCGCCCCCTACGCTACTGTAACATAGTAGGGTAGGGGGCGGGGCTACAGGATTTTTTTTCCCAGGGGCGGGGCCAGTGTGCTGGGGGCGGGCCCAGCTGCATTGCTCCGCCCACTTGTGGGCGGGGCCACACTGGGCGTTTACCAATAAATAAATACTTATATATGCAAGCTGTATGCACACACTTGCAAAAGGAACTCTGAGAGTGCGCTCCCTCCTGGGATCGAACCAGGTTCTTACGGGGCAAGAGGCCGTGTCACTAACCGGTCGGCTGTTTCGACCTGGCAGCTCTCGGCGGTCTGTACTCTTTTGTACTCACCCTACGCGCGCGGGACGCACCACTAAGCAGACGAGAATGACTCGAAGTGGAAGCGGGGTGATTGCCGAGCTCACCACGCTTGGTGAGTGGCTCTGTCGCTGCGCTTGAACACCTGAGATCCAGGGTTCGATTCCCCACCCCTGCTGCCTGCTCCCCATGCTGCCTGCGCCCCTTGCTCCCCATGCTGCCTGCGCCCCTTGCTCCCCATGCTGCCTGCGCCCCCTGCTCCCCATGCTCCGCCTGCACCCCATACTGCCTGCGCCCCATACTGCCTGCGCCCCATACTGCCTGCGCCCTATGCTGCCTGCGCCCTGTGCTGCCTGCGCCCCCCGCTGCCGACGCCGCGCTGCAACATATACTGCTCTGCGCTGGCCATGAACGAGCTGACGCTTACCAATACTCCCACTTTGCAGCGTTTGAAGAGATAAAAACATTACATTTTTTAGGACTTTGCCAAGTTTTTTTATTTTTTTTATTTTCGTAATTGACTATTCTAGGCTGTTCTAAAACACCATCTGGTATGCTTGATACATATTAGATGAGGTGTAAAAAAAAAATTCCCGTCATTTACTTCACATGGTGTACCGGCACAAAGGTTTGCAGTGCTGAGGACAACCTCGGGTTGGAGTACAGCAATGTTGAATTTGGCAAATCTTAGCAAGCTACAGAAGACGACATTCTGCATCAGGTGAATGTTTTCTAGTATGTGGTTTAGAAGTTGATCGTGCAAATGAATTTGATGATTTGTACTTTTCAGACACATTGGCGAGATAGCGGCAATACTTGTCAAAGTCTGCTTTATTGTCAATTTCTTCACATGCCAAGACACAAAGAAATCGAAATAACGTTCCCACTATCCCACGGTGACAAGACAGTACACAATAAACATACAAGTAAACACAAAGAAATAAAAACAAGGCGCAATGAATAAATGAGTGATGAATAAATAAATAAAACAAAATAAATAAGAGCAAAAATGGAGCAAGTGTGCATTGTGTGTATTTGTTAGCTTGCTTTGGGCAAAACAAACCGCAAAAGACGGGTCGCATTGACCCAGCTGTCTAATTAGGGCACCTATCATTTGTAATGTAGTTGTTTAAAGTTAAAAATGATTGCATTCAGCTAAATGGAGCGTTAGACAGGTTGAGGCAAATACGCCGCCACAAGGTGGCAGCACTTGGAATTCATCTCGCCTGTCTGATCAGAGTGCCTCAACTGTGTGGCCTTCACTTAACTCTGAACTGGGTGGTGGCACCCAGTACATGCACAAAGGCTGGCCGCAACACGCAACTGTGCTTTGAATTGAAAGCCAAGGCCCTGGACGTTACACGCTAGGTTTATAAATTCAATTTACTTTGGAAACACCCTGGACTGCACGGCAACGGCCTTTGTAGTCAGCCAGCAAATGAAGCCAAGCCCTGTAACAAAACATGCAATAAGGTTCATATTTAAGAGATGCAGCATCAATTGAGGCGCATCGTGAATGATGACGGACACCAAAGTCGACTTTATTTACAAGACCAACAGGAAGAAAACACACCGTGGACTTTATTCACAAGATTGCCCACATAATGAATTAAAAAAAAGCCTCAGACTTGATTAAAAGACTTTTACTCATACAGAAATGCACCAACAAAGCAAGATTGAGTTCGGTGGCCATCTTAAAGCAGGGTTGCAAAAGATGACTTATCGATGGCAACGCTTGTCGTTTGCATCTATGGGTGTCAGGCTATTTGGCTTTTGTCAACCATTTAGAATGCATTCAGCTTTTTTGTGTAGTAAAAATAAAAAGCCTGACACTGCATAATTAACAAGGCAATTTTGTTTGAGACTAACTTTACAATTGCCTTATCATTGAGAATGTCTCAAATGATTCCAGTTTGTATATTGTCATTTAACTCTGATTACGCACTATAGTGCTCATGCCAATGTTTAAAATGGACCACTTGAATTCAGTTCACAGTTTAATTCAGGTTCAGAGGTACACACACACAATTACAGTCCAAACAGTTCACTTCATGTATTAAAAAAAAACAACAATATTGCAAAATGACGCTGCGCTGAGAAAGAAAGAGGCATCATGCAGACAGCCAGTGTGCACACCCAGTGAAAAAGTGGAGGGAAGGAAAGAAAGAAAGAAAGCACCAAAGGAAAAACAAAGTCATACTCTCCTTAAATGCTGGCGGGGCGCTTTGCCCTCGCCGCATCTGCACCCGTCCGTCCGTGTCGTGTCGGTCGCTCGTCACGGGCAAAGGTCGGCCGCTGGTTCTGCTCCCCTCCTGGCCGGTATTCACCGTTTGGACTCATCCTCCGCCTCGCGCAACTGCAAAAAGGATAAACGGCACTCAGTTGCATGCGGTTCGCTTCTGTGGACGTACTCGTTACCTATTTATCCAAGTTTGCTCCTATTTTAAACTCACTATTAATTGTGGATGCATTCATTAATGTTTTTGTTTTAATGTGTTCATGTTCTTTTTATGTCTGTTCCTATGTGAAGCATTCAATGCTTATCATTTCTTTCTTTGTTGTAAAGCGCTTTGAGCTGCATTTCTTGTATGAAAGGTGCTATACAACTAAAGTTTACTATTATTATTACCCTCTGGTCTCGCGGTCCGGTCCAGTCCAGTCCCTCTCTGTGCAGCCACTCGTCCAATCCGCTGCCTCGGCAATCCTGAAAGGCAGACATATTGTGGTGCTTTTGGCAAGAGGAACATTTCCACTAGCAAACTTGACTGAGTTAAGTTTGAATCAGGCACCTGGCGCACGTCTCATACGGCCCTCCCGCATTGGAGCGATCCGGGTTATCAAAAGTTTAACCCCTTACAAAAAGGGAGGGAGGGAGGGAGAAAGCGAGGGGAGATGAGAAGAGGCTTTGGTGCGCACTTAAGCACAACCGGCCAGTTCCTCCTGAGAGCTGGCTTGGCCCCGAGGGGGGAAAAAAAGGAAAACGTGACGTCGCGGAGGGCGTCACGGAGAATCTCTTCGACCTCGACACCGTCGACGACACTGGGACCCAGTCGGGCAGACATTATACCCTGGTATTCCGCAAAGGGCAAGGTATAGCCACGTTCCCCCCTGAGTGCACCAGGCCATGCAGGTACTGCCGGGCCCTTCGGAGAAAGAGAGCGAGAGAGAGGGGGGGGGGGGGGAGGGAGGTAGGGAGGGGTTGTCTACTTTGCCAATTCGTATCTAGAGGGTCACAGCTACCGAATTGCCCGTGCGTGCTGCTAGTTACCCTATTCAAACAGACCGGGAGGGAGGGAGGTAGAGCGCAAAAGAAAAAACAGTCATACTCCCCCTCAACGCTGGCTGGGCGCTTTGCCCTTCCGGCCTCGCCGCATCTCCGCTCGTCACGGGCCAAGGTCCGGGTCTGCTCCAGCCAGTGTTTGCGCTCGTCCCATCCGCTGCTCGCCCCCGGCAAAGCAGACAAATAAGGAAATCAAATTAAAACCAACAAGTGTGTACACTACCCTTGCGTATTGGATTGCCATGTCACCTCTGGCCAGCCTTGGCCAGTCACGCGTCCGGCTCCTCTTCATCACTTGGCGACTGCTTTCTTTGGGTGATTCCTTCCTTTGCACCCCGCTCATGGGTCTGGTGGCCTTCGTCCACCGGCTCTTTGTTTCGTGCATCGTCTCTTCCACCTTGCAAGACAAGCACAAAAGTCTCGCTGCGCGGTCGCTTGCGCTAGCCGTCGCTTGCGCTAGCCGTCGCTTGCGCTAGCCGTCGCTTGCGCCTACCGTCGCTTGGGCCTACCGTCGCTTGGGCGGTCGCTTGCGCCTACCGTCGCTTGCGCTGTCGCTTGCGCTGTCGCTTGCGCCTACCGTCGCTTGGGCGGTCGCTTGCGCCTACCGTCGCTTGGGCGGTCGCTTGCGCGGTTTGTTGCGCTTGCCGTCGCTGACGCGGGCGCTTGCCGTCGCTTGCGCTGTCGCTTGCGCTGTCGCTTGCGCCTACCGTCGCTTGCGCTGTCGCTTGCGCCTACCGTCGCTTGCGCTTACCGTCGCTTGCGCTTACCGTCGCTTGCGCTGTCGCTTGCGCCTACCGTCGCTTGCGCGGTCGCTTGTGCCTGCCGTCGCTTGCGCTAGCCGTCGCTGCGCGTTTGGCACTCAATCAGGGCTGCACGACATGTTGGAAAATCAGTGATATGGCGTATTGGGCCAGACCACGGCATTGAGCATAATTCTGGAATGGCGATCAACTATTTGATCGCAATGATCAGTTAGATCAGTTAACTTTAACCTGCATCAATGACTTGTCATCTTCTAAACACATTACAAATAGTTGGGCAAGAAAACAGGTTTCATTTGCCACATAAAAGAAAAAAATCTTTGCCTTCTTAAAGTGCGTGTCAATAACCTAGACCACCATATGGCAGTTTTCCAAGCCACGTGCAGCCCGACACACGTCACCATGGGTGTCCAAATGGCAGCTTCGGGGCAACTTTATCAACACAGCACATGAATGAACACAACACACCTTTGTAGCAGGAGCACAACATATGAATGGCAACATTTCGCGATTGATTTAGTTAATCTGTGTCAAAGAATTCTGAATTTGTTTCAGTATGCAGCCCGCAGACAGACATTTGGACACCGCTGGTGTGAATAAACTAAAAAATAAATAAATATCCATTTCACATGTTGAAGCTGCGCAGGTCGACGCCTCCAGGGAAGCGGGTCTCTCAGAACTCGGCTACTTCAGAGCGATGCCACAGCCGTCCGTCCACCTCTGATCAGACCGTGTCGTGTCCCGGTCGCCATCTGCAAATACAGAAACAAAAGTTAGACACCTAAAGAGCACCCCAACTTGTAGGTCACTTGCTTACTTGATCACAGCGGCTAGCTACTCTTGGTGACCGTCGCCAGGTCGGATCGGGCCATGCGCCCCCGCGCCCCCTTTTGCGTCCGGCCTGCAAAAGGCAGAACATGCCATGAGTTGGGCGCTGCTCGCAGCATTATGTCTTCCTCGTGGACCGGCTCGTCCCAACAACCTACACCTAGAGAACAAAGGACGCGCAGTGGTACGTTAGGGTTAGATCAAGCACGACAGTGGTAGGTTAGAAAAAGACAAAATGAGACTGTCTCGCTCCAACACCTAGGGGAGAACAAAGTACGCAAGTACCACAGTGGTGGTAGCTTAGGGTTAGATCAAGTGCAACAGTGGTAGAGGTTAGAAAAAGACAAAAGGTCACAAGTCATATTGAAAAACTGGACATTCATGATCGGCTCGCTCCAACGCCGCCCTACACCGAGGGAGGGGGGGGGGAGAACAAAGAACGCAGCAAGTACCACAGTGGCAGGTTAGAAAGAGACACAAAATGGTACAAGTCATATGGCAAAGTTTCGTTTTGTGTCCATCCACAAAACCACATCCTCCCCCAAGTGAGCCGTCAACGGCAACCAAGCGCAAGACAACGCTGGATCCAGACAAGCCACAACCACAGCACACCTCTTAAGCAAGACCAACCATCAGAGCCCCAAACACTGTCTGTCCACACCTGCAACCTTTCCGTCGTGCACCCATAACCAAAGGCAACCACACTGCCCCCTCCTGGCCACATGATCCCCACACGTTGACTTTTGCAGCGCGCTGCTTGAGATTCTGGACTTGATATGGCATTGCTCCTTTGGATATGGCATTGCTCCTTTGGATATGGCATTGCTCCTTTGGATATGGCATTGCTCCTTTGGATATGGCATTGCTCCTTTGGATATGGCATTGCTCCTTTGGATATGGCATTGCTCCTTTGGCTAGGGCATTGCTCCTTTGGCTAGGGCATTGCTCCTTTGGCTAGGGCATTGCTCCTTTGGCTAGGGCATTGCTCCTTTGGATATGGCCATTGCTCCTTTGGATATGGCCATTGCTCCTTTGGATATGGCCATTGCTCCTTTGGATATGGCCATTGTGCCTTTTGATATGGAATGATAGTTTTCCCATTCGGCTCCTCTTGCAGCCTGCAAAAACACATACAGCCATTAATTGGGTGTTGGGAAGCTAAAACTCAACAACCATTGTGTGTTGGGAAGCTGAACGTTTACAAAAACAGGTTTTCACCTCCGTGTCCTCAACATCACTGAAATGGCTCCTCAAGAGCCTCCTGCTTGCTGGCTGGGCGGCCTTTTTTAGTGCTACAAAAGACAAACACAAATGTCTGCTACAAAAATAGACATTGAGTAGAGTGCTAATGGCATGATATTTTTGCAACAATTAAACATATATGTATTTGAAAAATTATACAATTACTATATTGCAGTAAGTTATTATAATTGATCAGAATTATAATTAAGATTTGAATTTTATACATACTAAGTAGTTTGACAGTTGAAAAAATATATAATCATATTGTAGTAAATTGTGATCATTTATCAGGATTATAATTCACATTTTTATTTTATCATCATCAACTCACCTCACATTGGACAGATGATCCAGGTTAGCAGGGTCCAAAACGGGAGAAAACACGCGCAAATGTTTGTTGCGTAACGGAACGAAGGCAGGCGGGCGCCATCTTGGAATAGATTTGGTCTCATTTGGACATAAATTGACCAATTCGTTACATTCATCAGTTTGCATAACACGTAAATGACACACGCACAATATTAAATAATAAAGAATGGTTGAGTAGACTAGAGTCAAACGAACATTTCCTATAGTCAGACAAACACGCGCTTATCGGCGGCGTCATTTACGAACCTTTGACAAAATGAAAAAATGCTGGCCAGCATTAAAAAGAATAAAAATAAACCGCGAAAGACAATAAATACCATAGCGGCAAAACGACCAAAACGCGCAACAACGCGACGCAAAGTCGATTGTGGCGTGCCGTGGCCACACCTCAAACACTCCCTAGACAGCGGAAAATCCTGCAAGAAATATTAAATGGCATCGTAAGAAACGGCAAACATTTGCTCGCGAGCTAAATTGCCTGCGGCCGACAATTTACCTCCAGGCCCACCGTCGCGGTGGACGTGACGTTCGTTGCCGAGTCACGAGTGTACGACAATCCTGCAACAAACAAACAGATTAAAAAAGGCTTGTGGGAAAAGGCAACAAAGCGCACATTTAGGGGCCTACTTGAAAACTCCTTGCGGCCGTCCTCCAGTTCACGTCAACGCCTACAGTCGCCGTGTAAGAATCCTGCAACGAACCAACATGGCGTCCGTCGTGAGAGACGGCAAGAAACGACAAACATTTGCTCTTACCTGAGAAAATGCCACGCACTCACTCGGTGGCACCTGCATTCGAGAGCTCGAAAATCCTGCAACCAACATGGCGTCCGTCGTGAAAAACGGCAGGAGACGACAAACATTTGCCAGCATGCTAGCTTAGCTGAGAAGCCGGCGCGCGCTCGGTGCCACCTGCATTTGATAACTCCCCTTGAGCACACCTGTCTTCAATTCACCTAAAGACCTGACGTCACATCCGTCAATTCAAATCTTCTTCTCCTGATCGTCCAACGGCGCTTGGCACACTGGCGCCACCAGGTGGTCACCATCTGTCGTGGAAAGGGTTGCATTGCACACTAAAAATATACTTGAACTTTGATGATCCAAATTGTTACATTTTTACAGCACGACTTTCTCCAAAGAATTATCAGCGTCGGTTTGCGTTTTATGACTGATGTCGTTATTCCACGTCGCACCATTATCATGAATTCTCGCCATAACGATTGCATGCAATAAATCAGGCGTTCTTCAAAAACAATAATAAGGTCTTCACATTCCAGCAATCAGGGTGGGCGGGGCGTGTACAGAGGCTCATCAAGTACCCTTGCTGGCAACATCCCGGCCATTGTGTTTGAGTCAGGTTTGAATTGGCATGCGATCGTTAGATCGTGTCGCAAAAAGCCGGTAAGCGACTCCCCAGGGCCGCATACGCTAGCCGGACTTCCATCTGGTCCTGCAGCCTCGGATGGACGCGCCTGCGGACCTGTCCCACTAAGAGGCATAAAACGTTTGAAGACAGCT